>NC_051072.1:52926735-53226735 GCF_004664715.2 Peromyscus leucopus | reverse complement strand
GAGACAGAAGCCCTGCCTTGTGGCCAGCTGCCATGGAACAATCCTTTTCTACACTATGAATATCTATTACTCTCATTTGCTAATAAGAAGCTGATTGGTAGATAGCTCGGCAGGATGAGCTCGAGCACCAGAGACAGACTAGAGAATTCTCGGAGGAAGGACATATTCAGAGAGTTGCTAGCAATACAGTGAATGAGTTGGACACACAAAATGGGATAGAGGCAAAAGCCACTAGCCTCGGGGCAGCACATGAATTAATAAGAATGGGTTAAGTTGCAAGAGCTAGATAGTAATAAGCCTGAGCTATCGGCCAATCATTTACAATTAATAAAAGCCTCTGAGTGACTATTTGGGACTGGGTGATTGGGATAGGAAAACTCCAATTACAGCCAGCTGCCTCTGTTCTCATTTTATAGTGTCCATCTACCCTACTCTGGCCTTAGGCCAGAATCCAGCCTGGCTGTCAGCCACGCCCTATCCCGGAGACCAGCCTAGGGAGATTCCAGGACCATGGGGGCATCCCCTTGTCCACCCACAAGAAATACACTACTATAATGGGTAGGTATTTCCCACCTCTACGCTGCCTTTATATAAACACCCTCCCACGGAGCTCAGTTGGCAGACAAGTCTTTTAGTATCACTGTACGGATGACACAAGTGTGTTCTAGCTGTTCTGCATGTAGCAGCAAGCTTAACTCAAGGTGCTTCCCCCATATTATGACTTGATCATTCAGAACCACAGATAAACCTGGGTGTGGGAGCACATGCCTGTAGTCGTAGATACTTAAAAACCTTAAGTGGATGGATTGTTTTAGCTTAGGAATTTGAGACCAGCCTGGGTGGCAGAGTGAGATCTCATCGAAAGCAAAGCGAAACAGAAGCAAACCCGCCAACAATGGCTGGCAAATCCATTCTTCATCTTGCCCCAACCTGCATGCCCTCGTGGACCTGAAGGAGGAGGTGAAGGCACTAAAGAACTTTCATGAGGAACCTGAGGCCCCTACCATGAGGAAACACCTGTGCACTGTTCATGGGCCGAGGAAGATAGCAGACCTCTCCTGACTTCCCCTAATTTCCTGTGTGCTCAGCTACCACCTGATGCTCGGCCAGCTCCAGGCTCAGGTTCTCCAGGACTGCTCACTTGGGAAGGTTTCTGTAGGTAGGACTATCAGTGAAAGGGAGTGGAGGAGCATTGCAAGTTACAGAGACCCACAGTTCATTTTCACTTACTGTGGAAAAATGAAGGTGCCCCGTACCCTAAATGAAGTTCATGTCCTAATGCCCCGTAGACAAGGAGCTTTGCCGCCCTAGTGAACAATTTTCAGAACATCATCCTGGATTATCCAGTCAGGCCCTTGATCCAATGACAACGGTCTTTTAAGAAGGATGGGGCTGAAGAGATGGCTCAGAGGTTGGGAGCACCAGACTGCTCTTCTAGAGGACTCGGGTTCAGTTCCCAACACCTACATGGCAGCTCACAACTGTCTGTGGCTCCGGTTCCAGGGGACTCAACACCCTCACACAGACATACATGCAGTCAAAATACCAATACACATAAAATAAAAAACTTAAAAAAAAAAAAAAAAGAGGCTGGGAGGTGTCTTTAATCTCAGCCCTCAGGAGGCAGAGGCAGGCAGATATCTGTGACTTCAAGGCCAGCCTGGTCTACAAAGCGAGTTCCAGGAGAGCCAGGTCTGTTACAGAGAAACCCTGTTTCAAAAAATAAAAAAAGTCAGGAAGAAGTTCAGGAGAGAAACGGAAGCAAAGACCGGAAGAAAGTCATGGAACAAGCCAAGGAACACTGAAAGCGGCTGCGCCCACCCAGAAGCTGGAGATGGTATGGACAGGGTCTCTCCCTCAACTACGTTCATTCCAGACCTCTCCACTTCAGAGCACGGCGCCTCTACCTATCTCTACAGGACCTTGGACTGGAACAGTGAGTGCCCAAAGGCCACACATACAACCACAAAGAATTCCAGGAACATGGCGGCCATCATACAGGTGAGCACTAACTCATGGCGGGTCTGGTATTGCTGTCTGCACTGTACACACGGAACTGTATCACATTCACAACAAACCAGACTATTACGTCCTCGTTTTATCAATAGACAGACACTAAGGCACAAATCAGTAAGCTGAGTAAACGTCCCAGAACTGAGCAGTTACGTAGGGAGATTACTAGAATCCATAGTTTTGCTCACTATGCCCCACCACCCCCTAACTGATACTACATGTTGGAACCCATAGAGATCAACTACATGGACTCCACACACATATTTTCTCAAACAGAATATCTACAATTTTTAATTTACCATATTAAAAGTCACCTTCTTTAAAACGAGCTCCTCCTTCACTAATTCACAGTCACCTGTATTAATGTCAACATGTTCTGCAAGCCATTCAGAGGTGTAAAAGAATCTTCCACAGCTGTCCAGAGGGTGGTGCATAGCACCGCTGGACCCCATGAGTAGCTCCGGGGACCCCACTCATCCATGAAGGCATCCAGGCCAGAAACAGCCCACCGGGCGCTGATTCAGTGGGCATAATAGTTACTTTTTTGTTGCTGTGATAAAACACCATGACCAAGGCAACTTATAGAAGGAAAAATGTATTTAGGGATACGAAAGCATCACGGTGGGGAGGCATAGCCGCAAGCTACGGGCATGGCGGCAGGAACCGGAAGCTCAGAGCTCACATCTTCAAACACAAGCAGGAAGCAGGGAGGGAGCACTAAAAGCCGCGGAGACTTTTAATCACAAAGCCTGCCCCAAGGGACAGGCTTCCTCCAGCAACACCATACCTCACACACCTCCCCAAACAGCGCCACCAACTGGGGATCGGCTTTTCAGATATCTGAGCCTATGGGGGACGTTCTCCTTCAAAGCACCACAGTGAGTTACCCGGAGCTGCTTCTGTGGGCAGTGGCTGCGACTTTAGAGTTCCTGTGGGCAGTGGTTGAGACTTTAGAGTTCTCAAATTTTCTTCAGTTCCCGGAGGAAGTTACATAATGTTCCCTAAAAGGGAGGGGCTCTGAGCCTAGACATTGCCTGTTTATCGCTACGAGGGTCACAACAAGAGGTGATTAGACACGCTGAAGAAACCTTGCTGGAGTGGATGGATGCTGACCTCATCAGGGTCAGAGTACGCCTGGGCCGATGTAACCCAAGAGATAAGGAATGAGCAACTAGGGGCGGCAAGATGGCTGAGTGAGTAAAGGCGCTTGGTGCCACGCCTGCCAACTTGACTCCCAACCCCAGAACGCACATGATGGAGAGGAACAAGTCCCACAAGTTGTCTGCTGATCTCCCCATGTACCATGGCATGTTCACACACAGAGAGAGACAGAGAGACACAGAGACAGAGAGACTTATACCCAACCCATGTATTCCTCACTGTTGTGTCTGGCAATCAGCAATGGGACTCCCAGCATGGTTAAGTTCTGCAGGTGGCCAGCTCTGGCTATGTCCTCACAAGTCGTAGTTTTCTTGTTGCTAGAATTGACAGCATTTAACTAAGGGAAGAGGAGGTGTTTATTTTGGCCCACAGCAGGAATGTGAGGCAGGTCATCACATTTCATCTACAGGAAAGGAGCAGAAGAGGTAAACGCTGAGTTCTGCTTGCTTCTCCTGTTTGTTCTTATTTTTTATTTATTTATTTATTTATTTATTTATTTATTTATTTATTTATTTATTTATTTATTTATTATACAGTGTTCTGCCCTCATGTATGCAAGAGGGCACCAGCTCTCATTACAGATGGTTGTGAGCCACCATGTGGTTGCTGGGAATTGAACTCAGGACCTTTGGAAGAACAGGCTGTGCTCTTAACCCCTGAGCCACCTCTCCAGCCCACTCCTCCTGTTTATTCAAGCTGGGGCTCCAGATCTTCCCTCCTCAACTGTACTGTTCTGAAAACACCCTCATAGACACACCCAGAGGTGTGTTTCTGTGGTGATTCTAATCTGGCCAAGCCGACAAAGAAGATCAACCAGGACAATACTCAAGAAAAAGGAAAACATGTCCACACAAAAACTTGTGCAGGGCACTCAAAGCAGCATTATTCATGGTAGCCCTAAATAGAAACAACCCAAATGTCGATCAACACAAAAACTGATAAACAAAATGAGAGCTGTCCACACAATGGAATGGTATTTAACAACGAATAGAAAGAAAGATGAGGTACTGAAGCCAGACATGGTAACGCATGCTTCTTGTCCCAGCGCTTGGCAAGCTGCTTCTTGCCAGTAATCAAATGTGCTCAAAATAGTTGCAGTGACCGTCACAATTCTGTGAGTATACCAAAAGCCACTGAACTCTCTTTAGACAGGCTAATTGTGTATCATGCAAATCATCTGGCATAGAGAACCTAGTAAAGTTATTAGAAGTAGCACAGAGAGATGGACTGGAAAGCGGCAAGGGCAGAAATGAAACACATCTAGCCAGGATTAGCAATTGCTGGCACTGAGTGGGTTCACTACTGAGGGCCTACTGCCTAAGGGTTAAACGGTCTCATGGAACCAAATGTGTAATAAATAAGGCAGTGAAGTTCATGTAAAAAGAGACCCAAAACCACATTAAATAAGAATGCTAAAATAAAAAGAGGAACAAGGAAAGATATTATAATAAAAGAAATATGGCTTAGGCTAAAAGTAAATACTAACTAGGAAAAAAAAAGAGACGAGGAAGAAAACGTCATAGGAGGAGGAGAAGGCAGAGCATTCTTAGATTATCCCAAAATTCAACCTAGAAATGCCATGCTAAGGGCTGGGGATGCACCCCAGTGGTGAAGTGTTCGCCTAGCATGGACAAGGCTTGATTTCCAGGCGTCTCCCCCACCACCACCACACATACAAAGAGAGCTGGGAGTCCCACCTTCCTACTCAGCACCAAAAAGTCTGAGACAGGAGATCATGAGTTCCAGGCAGGTCTGGGCTACACAGCAAGATCTTATAGCAACAACAACAACAACAAAACATGACAGCTGTTCACATCAAGCCATTCTGTGACACTGTTCAAAGGTCCCTGAAGCATGGGCTCTGCCCATTCTGCATTCTCCGCTGGTATCCCAGAGTCTAGCTGTCAACCAGGCTGGGTGTTTCAGAACTGAGCAGAGACTGTCCATGAACAGGAAGTGTGGCCACCTACTGTGTACCTGGCTCTGAGGGCAGACTTATTTCTAGGGCTACAATCAACAGTTCCTGCCAAGCCTACGAAAACATACACCCACCACCGCTCAAGGCAACACCCGGCCCCCAAGATGGACAAGCAGGAAGCAGGCCTGTAATCAGCTTCGTTCCTGATTCACCATATCCCTAGCCCTAAGAGGAGACACTCACCTCCCTACAGGAAATACACTGTCAACTGAAAACAAACAAACAAAAAAAAAAAACTGATAAAAATAATATGTTCTCATCTGCATAATAAGATTCTAATGTATATTTATTCGCAAAATCTTAAATCTAGGAAACTCACCACGCTATAGAAAATGTCTGTCTCCTTGAAGTGGAATGGCTGGGGAAGGCACTTTCACCTTCCTGTTTTAGGTTTTCCGCTGCACAGAATGCAAACTGATACAATTTTTTTTTCTTAAATTGATTTTTCAAGACAGGGTTTCTCTGTGTAGATTTGCGCCTTTTCTGGATCTTGCTCTGTAGACCAGGCTGGCCTCGAACTCACAGGGATCCACCTGCCTCTGCCTCCCGAGTGCTGGGATTAAAGGCGTGCGCCGCCGCACGCCGCCGCCGCCGCCGCCGCCACCACCACCGCCCGGCCTGATGCAGTCTTTTTGAAAGTAATTTGGCAAACGTATCAAAAGTTAAAATGTGCTTGTCTTGTGAGCTGTGATTACTTCAGGGGCCTGCCTCACACTGACTGCTGTGGAGAACATTTGCCGAACCATCGTTTACCATGGTCTAACAAAAATGATCATCGGGGTATCAAAAGGGGACTAGTTGAATGCTTTATGAGAGCTATAAAGAATGGACAGAAGTCTGTCTTCTGACCACAAATAGATTTATTATCGAAACACAAATAAACCACAGGACAGTTGCTGCGGGATGGTCCTTCTGTTGCTTAAAGGACTTCAGCTCGCAGTGGACATGGTGGTGATGCTTTGGCCCTTTCCCGGGCTCCTCACCCCAGAGTTCTTTTGCTACCAACTCTTGGGTGCACAGGCTGAAAAGGAAAAGATTTAGTTGCAGAGTATCCCTCCCTAGGTACACTTTTAGCAAACTTTGCAAACTGTTCCCCCCGCACCCCAGGATGAACTGTTTTCCTCAACATTTGCCCAGATAATAAAACCATAAGAAAGTCAAATACAGACCTCGAGAGACATGAGCTTCCAAGGTTAATTAGTAACACAGGGAAGCAAAGGAGACCGACCCAAAGTCCCAGCTCCGCCTTCATCTCACAGTTCTCTCTAGGACAAGGCTTGGGAGACATCCCATGGGTCTGTTCACAAAACACAGATTTAGAAAGATGCAGTCAGGCTTGCCCGGGCTGGTCTATAATCGCAGCTACTCAGGATGAGGAAGTAGAATCCAGAGTTCGAGGCATACCTGGGTTACCTAGTGGATTCAGGGAGAGTTTGGGCACTTTAAGGAGACTTTGCCTCAAAATAAATTGTAAAATTAGGGCTGCGGTTCTACCTCGGTGGCAAACTGGTTTGCTAATAAATACACAGGAGGCCCTAGGTTTAGTACTTAATAAATGAGGGTTGGTGGGTGGGTGGGGGTGTGCATATGCCCATGTTTTAAAGCCATTCAAAAAGGTGTTACTGACTTTGACATAATAAAACCCCATACTTGTACAAGACTTTCTATATTTGGGGAATATGTATTTTATGTATTTCACATGTACAAAAGCATAGGAAAGATATAAATCAAAATGTTGGTAGTGGTTATTTTAAGTACTCATGTTTAGGATGATTTTTGTTAAATTTCTCCTCTTTCTAGTTTTCCTCTACAGTGACCACATATTCCTCTTATAATTGAATTTTTTTAAAAAAAGAATGTTGTCAGAAGTTGGAGAGATGGCTCAGCAGTTAAGAGCACTGATTGCTCTTCCAGAGGACCTAGGTTCAATTCCCAGCACTCACCGGCAGTTCACAACTTTCAGTTCCAGTACATCCAACACCCTCACAAAGTCATGAAAAACACCAATCACCAATGCACATCATTTAAAAAAAAAAAAAAAAAACTGAAAAAAAAAATGTTGTCTGGGCATTGTGGTGCATGTAATCTCATTACTCGGGAGGCAGAGACAGGAGAATTGTTGCAAGTTCAAGGTCAATGTGATCAACACAGAGAATTCCAGGCCAGCCAATGATACACAGTAAGCCTATCTCAAAGAAAGAGAAAGAAGAAAGGGATACAAAACAAAACCCCACAAACAACAACAAAAACAAAAAGAAAAGAACCAGTCAGTAAAACTGAAATGGACTGAAGGCCTCATGGGAAGTGTCTCAGGCCCTAGTTAGTGCAAAGCCCAGCATGAGAAGAAATCAAAAATTAAATGTGGAGATGGAAGAGGGGGAGGAGGTAGTAATAGTGACTGTATTGGAGAGCAGTTGACTTAAAAGCGACATCGTCAATTCAGTGCCCCCCCCCCACTTGCAAAAATGGGGTTATTTTAGGTCGAGACCCCTTCCGTGAAGCAATCTTTTGGAGGTGGAGAAAATCGCATCCAATCTGCTCTTTAACAAATAAAAGAGCACACAGAAAGACCGGACCAGAGCGGCATGAGCAAAGACGTCCATTAACTTGCAGGAAACGCTTTCAAGGTGACCCGTGTCCGTAACCAAAATTAATTTTAATTGGGAGAAAAACTCCCTGTATGTAAAGTCTCTGTTACTAGACTCTTTAGGAAAGTTACCAGCTATGGAGCGTAAGTATGCATAGAGAAAAACCAAGGTGGGATAGATATTAAGTAGCTCGGGTTAACAAGTAACCCGATTTTTTTTTTTTTTTATTGTTAAATCAAGTTCACAGTATACGCCAGGAACCTCTCCCTTCCCAACCTCCTCACTTAAACAAAGGGAGCCAAATAATCAGGATATGTTTCCTATTCTGTGTGAATCATAAAAGTATTTAATCGGTTCCAACCACTTTTTAAAAAAAATTGCACACACTAACCTCTTGTCCCTGAATTTTAAATTTCTAACTTTAAATGACAGTCAAACGGAGAGGGTCTAGACGCTCTTCGACGTCTTTCCAAGAGGGTTAAAAGCGAGAAATGACCTTTTACAGGACACCAGCAAGTTTAGCTGGGGAAAAGAAAACGCCAGGTCTGGTTTTGCATCACAGTAGCCCTCCCGCCGGCTGTAAACACACCTACCCTACCCCACCCCACCCCACAGACTACAGTGGCCTCCCTGGCTTCTAGGGGCGCCAGTTCGAGCTCACCTGGAGCAGCAGCACCCGCCCAACCCAGCGGCCGGGCGCAAGGTGGCACGGAAGCACCGCCCCGGACCGCTCTCTTACAGTTCTGTTCCTAGGGCAGCCTCAGCGCTAGACCTGGGTGGCTGCCAGTGTGTGCTCCGGGTGGCGGGAAGGTCTGGAAATCTGTAGGCCAGAACGTCACCTGGCCGAATATGGGGGTCCTGAAAGTTCCCCTTCTACCACCACGTGACAGCCGAACCTCCTGAGTTCCACACCCGACGCATCCATTGCCAGGAACTGCGGCCACGGGTGGGTCTTGAACGCGGTGGTGCGACCCCTAAAGAAAGGGTTCAATGGGTGGGCGCGAGTGCAAAACGCGAGGTGGGAACTTTCCAGGGCGCGGGCTCACCGCTCACTCCACCTGGCCTTGTGCCATCAACTGGCTGTAACCCAGTAGGACCAGACCGGGGGTAGATCACAGGATGCGTGAAAAGCTCTAAATGACTCAGTGTTGGCAAAGAAACGACCCGAGGGAAGGGAGCCTGAGTCTTCAGGGCACCCCAAAGACGCGGGCGCTCCTTCCTGGCCTCCCCGAACCACACCGACAGGTAGAAATTGGAAGTGCCCAGACCATGATTATCTCTATCTAGCACGTCCTTGGGGGGGAACTTCCCGGGTGTCCCAGCTGATTGGTCAGGGACACCCACCCCCCCCTCGCCCCCAAAGCCACTGAGAGAGAGTCTAGGGATGCGCGGGGAAGTGCGCGCCTGCCCCGCTTCCACCACGAACCGGGAGCGTTCCTCCGCCGCTCGAGCCCTCCCTGGGCAGGGTTCTCACCTTGGGAGGTCCGGTTGCAGGAGACTGAGGTCGCCAGCAGGATGACGCCTCCCAGGAGCCCCGCCACGCTCAGACCTCGCATCCTCGCAGCAGCCCGGACGTCGGGCGGACGGGGAATCCGCCACCACTGGTTCGAAACTCAGAGCCCCACTCGGAGGACCGGGTCCCTTTGCCCTAACCCGAGCGGCGCTGTGCTTTCCCTGGCCGGGATTTGTTTCAGTGAAACCGGAGCCACTGGACGCACCTGCGGGAGGCCACGCCCCCAGGAGGCCACGCCCCCTCCCAGCGTTTTACGCAAACCCCACCCCGAGCCACCTGGCCCCGCAGCGCCTGCCCGCTGCTCCGCTGTGCTGGCCCGCGTCCACTTGGCTGCCAGAGTCGCCTGCGGGTGGGGCTGAACCGGTGAGGTGGCTACATTGGAATGCAAATGACAGGAAGGTTGGGACCCAGGGTTCTAAGAGCCTGGGCGATGTCCAAAGCTACCTTTAACCTTTAATTACTTCAGAGAAACGGTGAGGTCATCCTCGCTCACCCCTTGTGAATGTTAGAAAGTCTAAGTGCCCTGCTTTTGTCTTTAGTAATTGGTGTGGAAGGCTTCGTGGTGTAATGGGCAGTGCGGGACCCGAAATGCAAAGGGGCTTTGTTAGTTGTTGGTTGTTTTGTTGATTCTTGTCTTGGTTCAGCTTTTTGCAAAAGCCTTCACCCTCTCCCTCACCCACCTGACCTGGAACTTGTGGCTATTCTCCTGCCTCAGCCTCCTCATTGACAGCCCGTGCCACCAGCGCAGCTGACAGTGAGTTTTCGGCTGAGCAGGGACAAGGCAGACAGCCGTGGACATCATCCAAGGGGGTAGGCAGGACTCAGCGCTCTAGAACTGGGTTTTCAGCTCACCTGTTGACCAGTGTCCTTGAGCCAACCTGGATGCGTGAGCTAGAGCGTGGAATGTGGATGCAACCTGCACTTGAGCACTAAATGCCAATGGTTCAGTAATGCTAGCTTGTCTAATGCCCACAGCACCCTATATGCCCACTCCATCTATCTTCCCATTTTACAGAACGGGAAACGGATCTTAGAAAGTTTGTTGCCTCAAGTTACACAGTTCATAAGCACCGTTTGTAAACTGTTCTTCACCTTCAGGCTCAAGTCGATGACTGCCATGTTTTTCACAGATGGTTCTCGATACCTGATTCCAACAGGGTCTCTTCCTCACTGTGATCCCATAATCCGAAGAAATATATAAATATGGGTTTGAGGATGTAGCTCAACAGCAGAGCTCATGCTTAGCATGTCCAAGGACCAGGGTTGATCCCCATCACAAGGACACACACAAGGATGGGAGAGGTATTGGAGGTAGGCGCCTTCGTCGTGTTAGTGATGCTCTGCTTTCAATTTACTCTTTAAATAGTAGAACAAAAGCTAGGTGTGGTGGCACAAACCTATACTCTCAGCACTCCGGAGACGGAGGCAGGAGCATAAAGGCTTGGCTTAGCGAAACCCTATCTCAATAACAAATGGAAAATAAAAGTTAGAATACATCAAAGCTTACTGGTTTTTCATTTAAACTGCGGTTCAAATAACAGAAAAGATACTGGAAGGATTCAGATGCAGAAGAGGATCTGATAAGGCACAGAGGAGGGTTAGGGTGATTTCAATGTAGAAAGAGCCAGCTGCAGTCCTGGACTAGAGCTCTCTGAGATTACCACACCGTTAGCAGAAAGGCCAGAGTTAGCCATTTGTCCTTGTTTGAGGACACCCACCTGGCATGTTGCAGGGGGGTTCCACGCCAGAGTGGAGGATCAGACTGGTTTCACATATCCTCTCAGGAGCCTTGAGTGAGGCAGTCATTAACGACAGTTAATATCTGCACAGCCATAAACCAATCCATTATCACCATAGTCTTCTAAGAGTGTAGAATGGAGCTGCTATCTGATGAAGGGCCGGGTCAGGCTTCCTCGACATACTTAGTGGACCGGGAGTCTTCTGCCTGTTCCTTCTGCCCCTGCAGAGCGGCTCACACAAATGTAGAAATAGGAAGAAAAGCGAATAGCCCAGAACAGGCCATGAAAATAGAATGCTTCCTCTCTGGATGACAGAAATGGACAGGTAAAACATTCCTAACACATGGGACAGGGGGTGACCAGAGAAAGGAGCCCAAGGGATGAGACAATTCTCTTTAATGGACTGTCTCTGATGGGTCTCTGATGCCTGTGTCTCAAGAAAGGTCTTTAGGGAGTGTGAATGGAACTTAGATTCATGTGTGTAGCCCTTGGGTAGAGTCTGGCTCCTCTTCCCATTCCCACCTCTGTGGCCTTGGATAAATAGTTCACTTCATGTTTTGATTCCTCTTTATGAAATGGGATTAAAATTGTGTCTCGTTTAAAGACTCACCTAAGGAAAAAAACAGTGGTTCTGATATTGTATAGAATAAAAATGTCTTCCTTCTTCCTTTCTCTCAGGAGTATCTGCTACAGCTCCTATATGTACCACAGCTTCAGGTGTGACTCCAGGGCCCACCCTGCAGAAAACTGACTTCTAAAACCAGCAGAGTCTATTCTAACCTAAACACCCCTCACATCAATCAACAGGGCAAAGTGCCCAGGCGGTCGTGGCCCACACCTTTAATCCCAGCATTCAGGAGGCAGAGGCAGGCAGATCTCTGAGTTCGAGGCCAGCCTGGTCTACATAGTGAGTTCCAGGACAGATAGGGCTACACAAAGAAACTCTTTTGGAAACAAAATAAAACAAACAAACAAACAAAACCAGGAAAGTAAAGCCACAAGTCAATATTTTAATATCCTTTTTACATTGTGTGTGTGTGTGTGTGTGTGTGTGTGTGTGTGTGTGTGTGTGCATGTACATACATGCATGACCCTGCATGATTCTGAAGTAGGCAATTATGACTCCAGGAACTACTTCGCAACAAAGAGAGTCCTCTGGGAGGGTCCAAGTCCCTTCTCTGGAGGGTTGGTTATCTGAGTCTGGGATGGAACATGGGATCATACATCTTTGCCCAAGGAAGCCCACACCCTGGGGTGTCTGTCACCTTTCCTGATGTATGCTGGTGTCTCAGCACGGTCATTTACTGCACCCCTTCCCTGACCCAAACCACCCCAGTTTGGACAGTGCTAAGCATACTTAACAGAGCTCTGTTCTGAAAGGGACCAGACCACTCCTGAAAAGAGATACCAACTCATCTCTGATGTCCCTTCAGCCTTTCCCGACATCCAGTTACTCACGATTGCATCTGCTATTTGGGTATGATAATGGCCCCTTTCTTGTACGGTGGCTGTGAGGATTCAGTTTGGTAAATGCCAATGAAGTGTTTGTGAGCACTTGGTGTACCTGGCACAGAAGAGAGCTGCTGTTTGGTAATTGTCTTCAGTGAGAAATCTGCCTCTCTTCAGAGAACCACTTGGGGCCTCTAGCCACTTTCAAGATTCACTGGCATTGTATAGGAACCGAGTCTGAATCACCAAAATTTCCAAGAAATGGTTTTAGTGAACTATGCTATTAGTTAATAATCTCGAGAACATGGTTTATTGGTCTGGGGGTGTAGCTCAGGGGTAAAGAGCTTAAAAGAGCTTGCCTAGTATACTCGGGTCCCTGGATTTCATCCCCAATACTACCACCATAAGAAAGAAAAAAAGAGAGAGGGGGAGGGAGGGAGGGAGGGAGAGGGAGAGAGGGAGGGAGGAAGGGAGGGAGGGAGGGAGGGAGGGAGGGAGGGAGGGAGGGAGGGAGGAAAGAAGTGTGCTTTCTCACAGCAGCCAGAATAAACTACCTTCATAGAAGTCAGTTTGCAGATGTTTTTCTCAAATTTCGAGGTCATGGGCTTTTTTTTTTTTTTTTTTTTTTTTTTTTTTTTTTTTTTTTTTTTTTTTTTTTTTTTTGTTATTATTTTAAGAACTGGTGATTCATTTGCCCGGAAAGGCTTGAAGTATTGTATGAATCTGTGAAACATGAAGGAACAGGTGGTCATAGCTAACTCCTGACTGCCTAGCTGTCAGAAACAGGGGACTTCCTGGCTTTTTCCCACTCCCTAAAACTTGAAGAGAGAAAAGGCACGAAATGAAACAGAATCCTGCATTTCTTTGTCAAACACACATGACTTTTCCGGGAGAGATGAACTCCCTGAACCTGTGGGAGCCGGTCAGGTATAGCTGGAGGAAAAGCTCTCCATTTACTCATCCATTGAGCACACACTCTGGGCAAGGCTAGCAATGACTTCTACCTGATACAGTCACTTCTCAGGCTCCTAATCTCCAGCCTAACTATAGAAACTATGCAACTGACCTCCCCAGGCCCAATCTGTTCTTGATTATCCTCACTGGCAGTTCAGAGTTGTTTCTCTGCTGGTACCTGATCACACTGCTGACCTCTTTACAGTGGAGTGACCCTGGGTTCATCTTTGAATTACTTTCCAAAATATGCATTCAGTCCTCAGTTGATTCATCCAGTCCTGTGGTTTTAAGTACTGTCTATACATTAACTCCAGATTTCTTATTCTGCCCTAGATGTCTCCACTATGGGCATCAACCATTCATCTAGCATTTCTTGGGTATGTCTACAGGCCTGTCGCACGTAAGTCTCAGACTAGACTGCTGCTGTATCCCTCCACACCTCACATTTCCTTGTGCAATCTTGCATCACTTCAAATTACACCTCCATCCCTCCGGTTCTTCAGACAGAAGAATCTTGCTTTGTCACTGACCCTTTATGTTTCATATCTCATCTATCAGCAATTCTACTTGAATTCGTATCCAAAATAACAGCCTGGCCCAAGTGGTGGCTACCTTCTGCATCTATTATTCCATAGCCTGGTGGCTGGACTCCTCCCTTTCAGCTATCACTATCCATGTGCACTCATCTTCCCTCAGTATAGCCGTTAGAGTAAGGCTGTTGAAATGGCCACCAAAAGAGTTCACTTTCTTCCTGGAAGAATTAAAGTATTTTCCACTTCCTTCCTCACAGAACACAAAACTTCGCAGGTATACCCATGCTTCCTCGATGTGCACACACACAGTGTCGGGCCTTGTCTTCTATTTTTTCTTTCCCCCACTGGTTTCCAGGCCAGGTACGCCTTCTGCCATTCCTCTGTACTCAATACCTCCTGCTTAGCGTGCCTTTCTCTCAGCCGTCTCTCTGGGTGTTGGCTTTCTTAGACACACGGGTCATTAGAGATGGAGGGGTCCTTAGAAGCTGAAGTGCCTCCTTCACTTAACGTCTCTTGACTTGTGTACACCAAGGCTGAGACATCTGGATGACAGCCAAAGACTAAACTGATAATGACATCGTGACCCAAAGAAATAATCTCCCATGATAATTATTTCCAGCACTAGTGGCCAACTATTGTCAAGACTTATGATCTTTGGGTTTAAAAAAAAATTTTTTTGTTGTTGTTGTTGCTGTTTTTTGAGACAGGATTTCTCTGTATAGCCTTGGCTATCCTGGAACTCGCTCTGTAGACAGGCTGACTTCAAACTCACGGAGATCTGCCTGCCTCTGCTTCCTGAGTGTTTGGATTAAGGGCATGCACCACTAACTACATCCAGCTTTAAAAAAATTATATTTATTTTATTTAGTGTGTTTGAATGTTTTGCCCGTATGTATGTCTGTGCACTACATACTTTCCAAGTGCCCACTGAGGTCAGAAAAGGACAAAGGATCCCCTGAAACTGGAGTTACAGACATTGTGAGCCACTATGTGGGTGCTGGGAACCAAACGTGTGTCCTCTGAAATAGCAACAAGTGTTCTTAACTTTTGAGGCATCTCTCTAGCCCCAGTTTTCTTGATTTTTTTCTTTTTGGTTTTTTTCAAGACAGGGTTTCTCTGTGTAGTTTTAGTTCCTGTCCTGGATCTCTCTCTGCAGACCAGGCTGGCCTCAACTCACAGAGCTCTGCCTGGCTCTGCCTCCCGAGTGCTGGGATTAAAGGCATGCGCCACCGCCACCCAGCTCTTGAATTTTTTAAGGTTGGATTTTTTTCTGCCACACAAAGTGGAATGAATATATATATATATATATATATATATATATATATACACATACATACATATATATACACACATATATATACATATATATACATATAAGCATTTATTTATTAAGTGTGTGCACATATATGTGTGTGCACATTTGATGCTGAATTGTGTCCATGGCATTCATCTAGAGATCAAAATAAAATTTGGGGGAGTTGGTTCTTTCCTTCCACAATATGGATCCCGGAGAGATAGAACTCGTGCAGTCTGGCTTGGAAGCAAGGTCCTTTACCTGCTGAGCCTCCTCACTAACCCCCCTGGAGAAAATAAGTTTTAAGGAAAACAGTTTCGGGAGACCTTCAAACTTGGGCCAGGACTTTTGACAGGAGACATATGGGAACAGAGTCAATCATGACACCATGGGAGATACAGCTGTGATGGAAATCTCACCCTCCTGGAAAAGTTTGATCAGGCTGTGCAGAGCAGAATGGGCTCTTGCCTCAAGGAGTCCGTTGGCAACATCTGGACCGAGGACTACTTATTGAAACAAGTGCTTGTTGGAGTGAGGAGCACAGGATGCTCCTGATGACTTCCAAGTCAGCCGTGGTGGATCTGCAGCCCTTGGTCCCTGTCACCAATTTGGCTAGATTAAGAGATGTCTAGGACCGGCGAGGTGCTCCTGTGTGGTGCAGGGTGGCTTATTTCTACAGAGTACGGGGACTGGGATGGATATATGTAGTCAGAAACTTCCAAACTGCTGCCCATATTTTAAAAAAAAAAAAAAAAAAAAAAAAAGCACGGTGAAGAATAGAAAGAGTATGCAGGCCTGCCTTCCCTGCGTTCTAAGCAAGTGCTTCTTTTGCTGTGGCTACCGTCTTCCGGTGACCTCAGACTCCAGCTTCTTCAGCCTTTCCACAAGAACTCAGTGCCGCTGACCTCCAGGCCTCCAGTGCCAGACTGGAGCCGCTGAGGTCCCTACTGGGTTCTCTGCCTCAGGCATGCAGCTAGGCATTGTCGAACTATCCAGCCCCCTGTCATGGCCTGCCTACTTTCCTAGCAAAGCCTTCTTGTGAACATCTAACATGCAGTGAGGGCAGAGCCTGGCTCATAAAGCAGGGAGAGACCAAGGATGAGACTTGGCTCCTGTACTTGGTTCTAGAAGTTCTGAGTCAGGAGGGACTCGGGTTCACACAGCATAACTTCAAGGGTGACGCCACTAGCTTCATTTCAGAGAAACCTAATGTAACGTCATTCATAACAGCCTCTTTGGACAGGTGGGGGGGCATTTTAATATCAAAATATATACACAGCATGCGGTTTCCCTGTTTACAGCCTGGCAGTGACCACAGACACAACCTCTACACTATACCACACACACTACATAGCCCCTTCCTCAGATTCTCAGAGATAGAAGAAATGTTTCCTTTTCTTGTACGTGTGGTCCTCAAGGAGCAATGGTTTCACTTATAAGACTATGAACAGTGGGTAGGAGCTCCTCTCTCGCCTTCACGGGCATTTTGTTTTGTTTTTTACCCGGAGTGGCGGAGTGGCCTGGAGCTTGACATGCCCCGCGCACGCGCGCGCGGAGTGATCTTCCCAACTCTGCCTTTGGAGTGGCGGGATTGGCACCAGGCACACTGGCTGGAAATCTTTTCTAAAGAGATAAAGTAAAAGGTGTAAATAGTTGCAGACCTGGCATATGAATCTTTAGTTAACAGAATTGCTTCCTGTGGTGCATGGACCTCTGGAGCTAGAGTCAGGCCAGGCATCCCTGAGTCCTGGGTACTTATGGGTCGCACAACAGGGAGCAGATGTCGAGAATGCTGGGCCTCAATGCCCCCCTCCTACCCCAGCATCACCCCTCTTACCCCTGCATTCCACCCCCCTACCCTTCCACTCCCCCCCACACACACCCCCGTCTCTGTCTTTCTCCTTTACCCATGTGGTAACATTGAGAGTATGAGTTCTAAGTTCTAACATGTTCGGGGTAGTAGCAACAGGACAAAGTATGCCCAGAAGTTCTTTGGAAACCATGAGAGAGCACTACAAAAATGCAAGGTGTTACCATTATCGCTGTAACTAATCGCAGCAAAAGATCAAACCAAAGCTAACCTTAAGGGCCCAGGCTTGGTGGGACAAGCCTGTAATCTCTGCATCTGGGAGGCAGAGACAGGAGCACTCTAAGTCCAGGACAGACAGACCTACACAGTGGTGCCCCTGTTTCAAATAGACAAATAAAGGCTTGGGGTGTAGTTGGTAGAGCGCTTGCCTAGCGTACTGGAAGCCTTGAGTGCGAACCTCAGCACCACATAAACTGAGTGAGGGTGGCACACCCACCCACTACCGTAATTCTAACACTGGGGAGGGACAGGCAGGAGGATTAGGACTTTGAGGTCGTCCTCAGCAGCATGGCAAGCTAGAGGGTCAGCCTGGGCTACATGAGAACCTGTCAGAAAGAAAGAAAGAAAGGAAGAAAAGAAAGGAAGAGAGAGGGAGGGAGGGAGGGAGGGGGGAAGAAAAAAGAAAAAGAAAGGAAGGAAGACGGAAGGAAAGAGAAAGAAGAGGGAGAGCGTGCACAAGCTGATCTTAAATATTATTCTGGTTTTAAGTAAGTCTTCCTGTTACTCCTAGTCAGCCTCTGCAATCCCTGGGGGGGGCTACAACATCATCTTTGAGATCTGCCAGAGGGCTGGAGAGATGGTTCAGTGATTAAGAACATTGGCTGCTTTTGTTGTTGTTTATTTCTTTGGGTTTTTTTTTCTTTAGACAAGGTCTATGTAGCCCAGTGTGACCTCTAATTTATAATGTAATCAAGGAGGACCTTGACTCCTGATCCTCATGCCTCCTCTTCCCAAGTGTTAGGAGTACAATCGAACCCCTCCACACCGGGATCACTCTGTGCTTTGTGCAGGTTAGGCAAGGACTCTTATCAACTGAGCTACATCCCCACCCCACCCCCAGCCTTCAGGGCGAGATTTGAGACCTCCCTTGAGTTACTTGGCCTCTTGATCTTTCCGCAGGCCCTATTCTCTTCCTGGCTAAATTTCCCAGCTTCTTGCAGTCAGAAATGCTGTCTCCCTCTAGAAAGGACCCTGCGGTAAGGAGGAAGGACCTGGAAAATGGGTACCACAGGCCTGGGTTGAGTCTTTACCCTGTCATTTATTAGTTGTCTGGTCACAGTAGGGTAATTTCATCATCCTGGGTACCAGTTTTGTCATCTCTAAGATGGACCGGCACCTGTTCTGAGTCTTCCAAGGACCCTCGGGCATTCCCACTGGGACTGCAGAGATGGGGGCAGCTGGGGTTTGCCTGGAATCCCTGCGGTGGCTACAGAGAAAGACAAAAGCTCCTGAAAAGGGACCAGGCAATATTCCAGGACGTGTCTGGTTTGATGTGAAAGAAATCCAGCACCAGAAAGCTGAGAGACAGTCGAGTGACAGCCAGGGCTCCCTGGGGACAGCTAATGAAGACACCGAGGAAAGGGAGTCTGGGAAACCCGGGGAAGAAGTGGAGGGTGATAATCCCCAGCTGCTCCACGTACCAGAAACCAGTTTGGTCCTGTTTTACTTTTGTGAGCTGCTCATTAACATTTGAAGGAAGTGTCTGAAGTGGGACAGAGCAGTCTTTGGAGCCTTGCTGTGCATGCAAAGGAGGGGGGAGGGGCCCCCGGGGGCAGGGAGTGAAATGCTTTGACGTCAGCCTGGGTTTTTAGAGTCTAGATCACCCACCAACCCTGGACTGTTCCTCTCTAGCCGAAACCAGAATTTGTCCTATTTACAAAGCCCAGGGGCTCAGCACTGTCCAACTCAGAAAACGTAACAATTTTAGAATGAGAAGAATGATTGTGATAAGAAAAGGCCACACGGTATTAACTTAATCTCCGCTACCTCTTAGGAAATAAAAAAGGGGAGCATTTGCTTCTTGTTGGAAACAGCATGATTCAGAAATGGCTTAAAAACCAGATGCCGATTTTTGGAATAAGCATTCTCTGAGTGCAACACAAAATGTATTAACAGGAGACATCATGCAACTTTTTTTTGCATATTAAGAAAAGAACCTGATTTTTATTTTACTGGATGGGAGATTATGGTTGTCTCCCCCGGCCCTAAGGGCCCCCTAATCAAGCAAATAGCTGTAGTCCATGTTCTGGAAAAATAGCCAGGTACTGGCTAAGAACCTATCTTACCCAGCTCCTCTGAGAGCTGCAAAGTGTCATGGGAGTGTCTGGAGTTCTCAGCACTAATGTCCAGTTACTAATGTCTCAGCCCAGTGATTCCTAAGTGAACCGAACCTTAGCAATCCGTATGACTCACCCGGGGGTAAGGAATGTGAGTGTCTAGCACTAGGACTGGTAGCTTTGAAGATCATTTAGGAAGCATCATTGTTCTCCCAGGATACCTCCTGCATTGCCCTCGGAGCCGAGGTCTGGGCTGTAAACAGGCTCAGTGAAGTGGAAAGTGGCATCTGCTGTTATAGTGAAAGTGTTGAGTCCGGAATAGCTCAGGGGCCCTTAGAGAAGCCCGAGGCAAAGACCAGAGTGTGTCAGAGAGGCAAGAGCGGACAGGCATCATTTCCATCCAGAGCTGCTTCTGTCCCCAAAAGTTCATTTCCAAACTCTCTCATCTTCTCTCCTTCACCTCAACGTATTCCCGGCATCTTTCCTGGGAACAATCTCGGGCTAGTTTGAATTTCGGGCTAGTTTGAGTTTAGCTGGGCGGGGGCTGGGGGGGGGTGGTGGCCGCACAGCTGCAGAGCCGAAGATTAACATACACCCTCCAAGGGTACAGCATCCGTCGGAAGCCGGAACAAAAGCACCAGAACCAGGGAGTGAGGCCAGGGCCAGCCTGGGGAGCCAGAGCGGGCAGCTAGGATGAGGTCAGGACTCTACAGGACTGAAATGCCCATTACTCAGTGCCCAGCAGGCTCTCCAAATTGTCGTCTTCAAAGCTGCTCCTCCCATGGTGAGTCACCCAGGCCTCCAAAACCAGTTTTATTTCCAGATAACTGAGATGGACGGAAAAACCAAAATGTAGTTGAACCACACTAGCTGGGATTACTGAAGAAAATTGTTTTCACTGAACTGATAACACCATCCCTGTTTTTTGAGCTCCGTGTCCTCGGGACAGACAATTAGCTTGTCTGAGCCTCAGTCAATCAAATAATGATGGTCACCATGGTGATACAGTCTAAGGGGCTTCATCTGGTTCACTGTTTTGGGTTTTTGTTTCTGTTTGTTTGTTTTTGTTGTTGTTTCCTTTTCTGCCAATTAAGGAACTAAAAGGCAGAAAACATCTCGGTGTAAGAGGCAGCAGCAGAGAAATCTCAAACACCTCAGACAGAATCAGCAGTTGAAGGAAGGCATTTATTAAGGGTGAGAAACCCACACAAGTGTCAGGCACACAGAGAAGTAACCCCTGTAGGGAAGGGGTGGGAACCTCAGGAGGCCGGAAAATCTGCTTTCTTCTCAAGGGTTGGGGGTTCTTATGTCTCGGAAGAGTTTCCCTCACCTAACTTAGAGTTGGTCAGTTTGAAGGAAGATAGGATGGTTGGTTGGGCTACAACCCTTCGGTAACATGTCGGGATCTGACCTTGAACTTGTCGAGTCAGAGCATCAGCAGGGGGGCTTTGTTTTAAACTGGCAGGCTTTTTGTCTCGGCTCAGGAGAGTGAGGAAGAAGCCCGCCATCTTGGAAGTTCAACACTTTTATTACCTAGCCATGGCCTACCAAGAAATCTAACTTCTAGTCTCTCAGTAATGCTTAGTTCTCAGATTATTGCACAAATAGTGTTTGTAGAGTGCTTACAATAGGATTTGGCACAAAATTTCATGGATCAAAGTGACCCTAGTTGGTGGCACATGCCTTTAATCCCAGCACTCGGGAGGCAGAGGCAGGTGGATCTCTGTGAGTTTGAGGCTAGCCTGGTCTACAAAGTGAATTCCAGGACAGGCACCAAAACTACACAAAAGAGCCCTGTCTCAAAAAAAAAAATCATCAAAGTGAAATTTTTAAAATTAGTATGTATTATTTTACTAATGCATGCTTGTGAATCCATGTAAACCCAGAGCCAAGGCTCTGTCTGCATTTATTCCCAATTGTGTACCAATACTACTTTGTTTTGTTTTTGAGACAGGGTTTCATTTAGCCCAGGCTGACCTCTGACTTGCTATGCGGCTGAGGATGGCCTTTGACTTCTAATCTTTCTGCCTCTACATCCCGGGTGCTGGGATCCCAAGTGTTCCCCATCACACCTGGTTCATTATGCGATGCTGGGGGTGGAGCTCGGGGTTTCCTGTATGCTGCGGAAACACTATCGACTGAGCTACATCTCCAACCCTCAACTATTGTTCATAGGAATAAATGGAGAAAAGGAACCACCCAGGTCCTTCTTATAACCCAGCCTTCAGAAACGGAAGACGGGGGCCCCATCTCTACCCACCCGAGAAGAAGAAGGTGAAGAAGCCATACTGGAGAAGGAACCCAGGAGCTGTGCCGTGACTCGAGACTGCCCACAGACCTTCGGACTTCTGTTTTTTTTTTTTTTTTTTTTAACCACACAGGATGTGGGGTCCACATCTGATTGGAGAGGTAGTGCTAGTCTCTGAGTCAGAGCCATTGCCCTGTCACAAGGGTGAATGTGGCCTTGATCTGCTGTCACACATGCCCGGCAGGAAAAGCTATCATTATAAGAAGCCACTCTGCAGCAGCTTGTGGTATTTGGCCAGCCTCCCTCAGCAAAGCCCGGGCTGTATCTCTTTCACAGTTCCCTCTCTGGTCTGGGGCTTTTTACTGGAAATGTTGGCATCCCTCTCCCCCCCCCCCCCCCCCCTTTTTTTTTTTTTTTTTCCTCGACAGTGGAGAACACTGGTGATGTCCTATCACTCACTGGTTGGAGCAATCTTCGATGTGAAATTTTCCCCAATGTTCTTAGCACTGGGGAAGAACACCAACAACTAGAACTCCAATTTTACAGACATTAAAAGGGAAAAGAGAAAAGAAAAAACCAACGACAAGGTGCATTTAAATAGAGAAGAAAACCACTCTGCCCACATTTAACTGAAGCAAGACAAAAAGCAACCAGAACACGTTCCAGCAACGTTCATACCTGTCCCCTCTCTTAATCAGTGGTCCCATCTAGCCCAGCCAGGTCACAGGTACACTAGGTCCCACGGCCTCCGAAGGACACCATTTGTTATGAGTTTGCACGAGTGGGAACCCCCCAGCTGGCCAGGCCAGGGTATCCCACCCACGCAGGGAAAACACGCTGGGCAGATGATGCAGCAGGGCGGTGTGGAAAGTCACTCACACCCACGTGCGGCATTTGAGTGGAGAGTTTATTATCATAGAGAGATGAAGAGAAGGATAGGGAAGAGGGAGACAAGGAAGAAAGAGAAGGGAGAGAGAGCGGAGGTGTGCACCCTTCCTTGTGGGAATGGAGAGAGAGAGAGAGCCAAAGAGAGAACTGGAGAGAGAAAGAGAGAGAGAGCCAAAGAGAGAACTGGAGAAAGAGAGAGAGAGCTGAAGAGAGAGAGAGAGAGCTGAAGAGAGAGGAAGAGAGAGAGACAGAGAAGAGGAAGAGAGAGAGAGAGAGAGAGAGAGAGAGAGAGAGAGAGAGAGAGAGAGAGAGGAAGAGGGAGAAGAGGAAGAGAGAGAGAGGAAGGGCGGCCCCGGGGGTGGGATTTCAAGGTGTGGGTCAGAATATTAACTCCAATCCCACAAGCTTCCCTCCGCCCTGTGCGTGGTTATCTTTTACCTCTACGGGCTCAACTCCATTGCTCTATTTTACAAAATAATGTAAAAATACCTTCTCTCTCCTTCCCTCTCTAGTCCACCACTCTCCTGCCTCAGCCTCCAAATGCTGGTGTTCTGACTGCAAGCCACCACACTCCAATTCCATTTCTTTACTTTACCCAGGGTTGTCCGCTCTTGCAGTCTCGTCCTTTTCTCAGTTGATCGCATCGAGTCCAGATAAGCACGCCAGTCCTCTATGTCCACTACTCCATCTGAACGGGCTACGTGAAGGTCTCCATCAGTTTCCAGTCCTCAGCTGGGTTCCTTCTCGGCAGCTCTCACTGACTCTTTTCCAGTCTGCTGAGATGCCTGGAGGAACTGCCTGGAGAAACAGCCCTCTTCTCTGATTGCCGTAGGGGCCATCTCTCAATTCAGGACTTGAGCTACTTTCTCTTACTTCAGTAACTATTATCCTCAGCTCTGACATTTCCCCTGAAGGAAAGGTGAGTAGTTCTCTTTTTTTTTCCCCTGGTAGATCTGACTAAAAACCAGGAACCCAATGACCATGAAAGTAATGCCTTCTAGCAATTTCTCCTCGCATGCAAGAGATTGGGGGGGGGGGGAGCAAAAGGGACAAGAGATGGGAAGGAGGGAGGGAGGGAGAGAGGGGGAAGGGGAAGGGGAGAGAGAGAGAGAAGGCCGTGATAGCAGGGATCTTTTAAAGGGTACGTCTGTCACATTTGGCAGCTGGTGATGATGTGGCTGTTGGCGCTGAGTTGCTGAAGGTGAGCTGGGGGGAGGGGACGAGGGTGGGGGGTGGGGTTGGTTCCTAACACCCTCCTTGGCCCAAAGCACTGTCCACTCTTAACGCATGCTAGTGCAGTAGCCTTCCTTCCTTCTTTTTTTTTAATTTACTCATTATTTTTACTTATGTGCGCATGTGTGTGTGTGCCTGGAACTAGATTTACAGATGGTGGTGAGCGACCTGCTGTGTGTGCTGGGAATTAACCGGGGTCCTCTGCAAGAACAGTAAGTGCCCTTTAACACCCGCCCCTCCCCCAGCCACCCCTCCTCTGGTTTTGCTAAGCAGTGTAAACTAGCCATGAGCTCTCAATCCTCCTGCCTAATCTTCTTGAATGCTGGGAAGCACAGGCATTCGCCAGCATTCCCAGCTCTACATCCGTGTTAGGTCATTGATGAACGTGTGTGGCACACTCCTGTGTCCCTGCTTATACAACTATGAAGCCCTAGAAAGCAGTTGAGCCTTACTCGTCTTCCTATCCCCGTCTTCTGACAAAGCCTCAAATACTGCAGCTGTGTTACTTTTGCTTATGTTGCATTTGTTTAACTCTGTGAAGCTGTGTTACTGTGCCTGTCTAAAACACCTGATGGTCTAAAAAAGAGCTGAACAGCCAATAGTGAGGCAAGAGAAAGGATAGGTGGGGCCGGCAGGCAGAGAGAATAAATAGAAGGAGAAATCTGGGGGAGGAGAGATCTAGGAGCGAGAGAAGGAGGAGGACATTAGGGGCCAGCCACCCAGCTGCACACCCAGCAACAGAGTAAGAAAGAAAGGTATACAGAAAAGAGAAAGGTAAAAGCCCAGAGGCAAAAGACAGACGGAAAATTTTAAGAAAAGCTGGCAAGAAACAAGCCAGGCTAAAGCCAGGCATTTATAATTAATAATAAGCCTTTGTGTGTGACTTATTTGGGAGCTGGGTGGAGGGCCCCCCCAAAAGAGTAAAAACAACCAACTACACTCGAAAACATTTGATAGATAACAGACAGGACTCTCTTTGTTGGCAGGCTGACTTTTTCACTATTTCCCCAAGGCTCGCTGAAGCTTGTTCTTGGCAACCTTTGTTCATGTCATGACTTCCAACCATTAAGACCTACCCAAAGAAACGCTGCTAAAGAAAGGCAGAAAGCCGGGCAGTGGTGGCACACACCTTTAATCCCAGCACTTGAGAGGCAGAGCCAGGCGGAGCTCTGTGAGTTCGAGCCCAGCCTGGGCTACCAAGTGAGGCGCAAAGCTACACAGAGAAACCCTGTCTCAAAAAAAAAAACAAAAATAAATAAATAAATAAATAAATAAATAAATAAATAAAGGCAGAACTACCCTTAGTACCCTTAATTTATACACGTACACATACACACACACACACACGTTACACACATACAAAACACACACATATACACATACCACACATGCACACACACACACACATTACACACACACAAAATACACACATAAGCAAAATATTCTAGCTCAATAAGCATTTACTATCAACTTACAGTGTTCTGATACTGTACCCAAAAGATGACAGAGATAAGTTGGGGCTGATTCGCAGTTCAAAGTTCGCCCAACACCATCTTCTTCATTACAGTTCTCTTTATAACTTCAAGAGACGCACATCTTTTCTCATGTGAGCAGGCACATCCTGGAGGGCTGGGTTCCAAGGCAGGAGAGTACTACATGAGGTTATGTGAGGGCTAGACTGACTGCCAAGCTCAAACCCAGGTTTTCTTACTTACCAGTTGCCTGGTCCTTGCCAAGTGACTTTCTAGCTATGAATATATCTGCCTTTTCACATAGACAGTGGAACTGATGGTGATTTCCCTCAGAGGATTGGTTTTCAGGAAGATTAATGGAGACATGTCAATAAATCATAATCGTCATTGTGATCACATGATAGTTCTTGCCTTTGATGGAATTCTAACCTTATGAAGTATGTTGTATTGCCTACATCTGTTGGATCTGTAGAGTATCCCTAAATGATGTATGGTGCATGATACTGGAAGGTATGGAGCATGAACAACCCACGGGCTTGAATAAGGGTGAAGGAATGGAGATTTTTCAGTCATGTAAGTATTAATTAATTCACGGTTATCATTGGTTATCTTGCTTATTTATTTACTTATTATTTTTCTATTTGGAAGGTCCTTTATTCCTTTTCTCAGAGGAAGATTAGGAAGGAGAGACCGACATTTGTTACACGATCCCACGTCTGTAGGCACCAGGGCTGGCAGGTATGAGAAGGTATTGTGTGTAGACTGGATCAGAACCTCTCCTGGAGAGCAGTCAGTCTCTTCCCCATGCAGCTGGAGCAGTTATTGGGAAGTGGTATTCTCTAGAGCATGTGTCCATGCAGAACCGTGACCATGGCCATCAGGGCTGAGCATGTGCCTACACAGAACTGTGACCACGGCCAGCAGGGCTGAGCATGTGCCTACACAGAACCGTGACCACGGCCATCAGGGCTGAACATGTGCCTACACAGAACTGTGACCACGGTCATCAGGGCTGAGCATGTGCCTACCCAGAACTGTGACCACGGCTATCAGGGCTGAGCATGTGCCTACCCAGAACTGTGACCACGGCCATCAGGGCTGAGCATGTGCCTACCCAGAACTGTGACCACGACCAGCAGGGCTGAGCATGTGCCTACACAGAACTGTGACCACGGCCAGCAGGGCTGAGCATGTGCCTACACAGAACCGTGACCACGGCCAGCAGGGCTGAGCATGTGCCTACACAGAACTGTGACCATGGTTATCAGGGCTGAGCATGTGCCTACACAGAACTGTGGCCACGGTCATCAGGGCTGGCTCTTTCTCTAGCTGGGTTTCCTTGGGTAGTTAGGGGCAGAGTGTGAATGACAGCAATAGCCTTTCCACTTAGAGCTGTTGCGAACACTAAATAAGCACCCTAACACCCAGTTGGGGCTCTCTATGCCTACATGGCTATTATTTTAGTGGGAAGTCCTTTGATATTTGTTCCAGCCCCAGGGCAGGGCTTGGAAGAGGGATCCTTTGAGTTTGTTTTAACATTGCCAGGCCAGGCCAAGCCAGGAACTCATGAGTGTCATGTGGAATTTTTATAATTATAGTCTTAAGGAAGTTTCTGGAGGGCTATGTGTATTTGTGTTGATTAGTTTTTTTTGTCAACTTAACATAGTCTAGGATTGTTTAGGAAGACACAACTTCAGTTGAGAAAATGCCACCCTCCGATTGCCTGTAAGCAAGTCTGTGGGCCCTTTTCTTGAGTAATGATTGGCGTAGGAGGATACAGTCCACTGTGGGTGGCGCCATCCCTGAGCAGGTGATTCTGGGGGTTATAAGGAAGCAGGCTGAGCAAGCCATGAAGAACAAGCCAGGAAGCAGCACCCCTCTCTGGTTTCTGCTTCCATTCCTGCCCTGAGTTCCTGCCCTGACTTTCTTTGATGATGGACTGTGGTGTGGAAGTGGACGCCACACAAACCCTTCCCCTCCATGCTGCCGTTGGTCATGGTATCTTATCCCAGCCACAGAAAGCAAGCTTGGACAATACTCTCTCCAGGCAGGACGGGAGCTAGAACCCTAGGGAATCCCCCTATTACTTCTTACTACCACCATTTTATTCCAGTTCTCAAATTATCCGCCCACCAGAAGAAGAATTTTAGAGCTGCAAGAGATCTTGGGTCCGGACCACTAAGAGGTGTTGAAGCATCTAATGAGGCTGTTGAGTCAGACTGAAGGTGGGTTGGAAATCTGGCCCTGTTACAAATGGGTAAGGTGACCATGGGGGAAATGACCAGGCTCTCTAGCACTCTCTAGTACCTTGTTCCATGTGGGGGCTTGTTAGACAGGCATACCTTTCAGCCTTCCTAATATATCAGGTCAGAATTTCAATAAAGATCCACGGGTGAGTCACACCATGTGAAAAGCTATGCCCAATCTTCTAGTCTGTAGAATGAAGTAAAATGGGAAAACAGAACCTTAGCTCCACACGCAGTACAGGGTTTATATCAGTTACTTTTGTGTCCTCTGACAGAATGCCTGGTGGGAGCTACTCACGAGGGGAGATTTCTTTGGGCTATGGTTTCTGAGGTCCATCATGGCAGGGAAGGCATAGCCAAGCAGCTCCACTCATGATGGTAGAGGTACGTGGTTGAGGCTGCTCACGTTCTAGACCAGGAAACAGAGAGTGAGACAGGAACCAGGGTCAGGTATAACCTTCAAAACCCACTCCAAGTGACCTACTTCCACTAGCTGAGCCCACCTCTGAAATATTTGACAGCCAGCTTGGATACAAGCTTTTCAAACATGCACTGGTGGCGGAGGAGAATTTCAGATTCAAAGTGTGCCAGAGTTATTAGGTATCTTCTCTCTACGGCACACATCCTCTTCCTCCTCAGTGTGCGTCTTAGTACTTTGTACTTGCCCAGCTGCCTTGTCTCCTTCACCACAATGGGGATTGCCAGGGCAGGGGCCATATTCATGATGGCCATTGTTGTATGCCCAACCTGCCATGAAGTGTCACATCGTGAGTGACCATCTACAGGAACCAGATTCATGACGATGCCCTACTCATTATCTACGGCACACTTAGGGTAGACACACTGTTTTATATGTTCAGTAAGTCAATGAGTTCCTCAGACCCCTTACTTTATAGATGAAGATAGAGATCGTCAAAGTTACTAAGTTAGCATACACAAATCTCTACATAACATCAGCCTCCACACACTAGTACCTTCAGTCTTCCTGGTGATATCTTTACTTTAAACAGCAACTTACGTAACAGCTTCCAGAAGGGAGTCTGGGATTGGTGATGAACTACCTGCTTTGGAATTAGTGATGAACTACCTGCTTTCATTTTGTAAAGCTAACATAGAGAGAACTAATCTACTTGCAAAATGGGTAGTTAGGGTGATTTTATTAATGAACTCCCATTTTATATATGCATATTTTTTTTAGGTAACCTTGTCTCCTAGAATAGCTAGTTATTTCTATAGGAGCTGAATATCTGAACTATGGAGTTGGTGTTGCCTCTTAATGTTTTATCTACCTTTAAGTTACTTGTTTTTAGTCTAGACTCATTTTAGTCTAGGCTCTGTCTTTTTGACCAGTGTTAATTCATTGTATGAACGAACTCAGTGTTAACCCATGTATGAACTCAGACACCGTCAAGGACTCAAATGCTAGTAAAGTCATTATCCACTTCAACCCACTATGGGACAAGAAAACAGTGCTTCTATCTCTTTGTTATAGACCAGGTTCTTGGGGAGTTTTTATTTCTGCATCCTATTGTTGTATTCTGTTGGGTTTCTGATTGAAAAGTAGAGAACGAATGTGAAAAATAATTTGTTTCTGTGTGTTTGTTTTTTCTGTTCCTCACAGGACACAGTAGGGGAGGGTGGACAGAAAACAGAGGAAGGCAGAGGAGGGAGCCTCGGAGAAAAAGGAGCAGAGAAGAGGAAGGAGGCAGGTGGGAATGAAGGGAAAAATCTGAAAGAAGAAGGTGAGCACAAGAGTCAGAATGGAGAAGGTGAGGCCACGGAGACGGCTCAGCCGATCAGGGCCCTTGCTGTCAAGCCTGATGACCTGAGTTCAATCCCCAGAACACACATAGCAGAGAATAGACTCCCCAAAATAATCTCTGATCTCCAAATGTACCACATACATGCATATGTACACACACACACACACACACACACACACACACACACACACACACACCAGATACACACACGCGAGCTCACACAATAAGTAAAGGTTCAAGAGTAGAAAAATACAATGGGTGTGATTCTATTAAAGAAGAGGTGTGGAGGGGGGGGCTAACCATTGTTGTTGTTGTTGCTTTGAGACAAGGTCTTCCACTCACGATGTAGTTGAGGTTGGTCTTGAACTCCTGATCCCCTTGCCTCCTCTTCTTCAGGGACGGGATCACAGGTGTGATTCACACCTAGCATTAGTTTATTCTTAGATCATTATTTAGCAATGTATAATCCACAGAACAAAGACTGGACGGATGTATTCTACTACAACAGAGGCACCTGTGGGAGATGAGATGACTGTTCTCCATTCTTTGCTGTTGTGGGAATTGGTAGCTCAATAGAGTGGGCTGCGGAATGGCATTGGGTGGAGTCAGATGACTTGCTTAGGCCCATGGAATGCGGTAGAATTCACAGTACACTTGTTTCAAGGGAAGCCATGGAGAGCCATCCTGTTTTCTGCTCGCCCTTCTACATTCCTGTGATCTTCCAGGAGGAAAACTATCTCCCAGGAGCTTCCAGTGTGAGAGAAGTGAGAAAACATGAGGCACAGTTTAACCTAACTCACAGCCCAGACCCCGGTCTAGCTGAGCCTAGCCGGCATGCAGAGCTTCCGCAGGCCTGAGGGCCCCTAAAAGAAGATCTCAGTGTTTATTGTTGAGAGCTGGAGAACTTGGTTGTTAGGCAACAAAAGAATTCACCTTCATTATCGTCTCTGGGAGTTAAGATCACCAACCTTTCTTAGAATGCTTGTATTTTCCAAGAGTATTTGAGAGAATAACATGAGGACACATCTCCCACTCCATCGTCCATTATAATGAAACAATAGCAAACCCATCTGAGCGGAACTTAAGAGCAGGGAAGCTGGAAGGTTGTTGAGACATCTTCTTAAAAGCATGTGTGCTGAGACCCCAATCTGGCAGAGGAAAAATGGCTCCCTACTGTGAAATGTGCCAGTCAGGTCTGTCCCACTTCCAGAGGTGTCTGAGCCCATGCTGAGGACATCTTTCTCTGAACTCTCTTCACTCTGGACCGAATCTCTTCCCCAGCCTCTGAATTCATCAGTCTGCTCTCTAACCGGTGTTTAGCTGAGATCCCACACATGCCTAACTCTCTCAAGCTCTCTATGGGGTGTAAGCTCTTCGAGGCAGGTACTTGATTCAGGTCTGCTCACCCCTCTTTCCCAGGCCTGGGCAACAAGCAGACATTCAGTCGCTATTAGTTGCATGAATGAATGAATGAGTTCCTACAGCAATGACAACCAGAAACACAGGCTGACTTCATCGCCCTGCAGGCTGATATTTTTTCCCAGCTGAACTACAAAACCCCTTTAACTTCAGAGCTACCGTGCTTATGCGGAACGGCTATTTCTTCTAGGCTGGACATACCCCTCACCATCATGAAGCAGAGCAGCTGTGGTGACCTATGGGAGGCCTCGAATGGCTTGTTGCCTTGGCCACAGAACAGACAGACATTTAGTCCATGCAATGAGAATGTTAACATTTCCTCTTGACAGCGGAGAAGGAGGGTCATAAGACCGTCACCAGACCCTCCCCTGAGGTTCTAATCACCAGTCCTGCCTGCCACCCAGCTGGAAGTAATTATAGAACCATAAAGAGTTGATGAGGGGCGGGACTCACGGTCCTGCAAGCTACTCAGACAAACTTGCATGCTCCAAGCTGGACTTGACCCAGCGTTTCTTTGGTCTACAGGCTGTGTCCCTATTGAAGTACATGGACATTTCCACACATCTCCTCAGAAAAGTCACAGAACAGTTTTGTATTCCCCTCCACTTTTGGCACCAATCTGGAATCCGAGATGACTTTATTGGCTAATTAAACAGCAAGTCCAACCAACAAAATAAATCGTGGCTAAAAGCCATCTTTCTCAAATCCTGAGAAACTTGAATCTAGGAAGAGTCTATTAGTTCTATTAGTTCTTATCCATTAGGTATTTTGTTGTTGTTGTTTGGTTGGTTTTTGTCGTTTTGAGTAGGGTCTGCTATGTAGACCAGGCTGGCCTGGAACCTGTAGTCTTGCCTCTGCCTCTCAAATGCTTCAGTCACAGTCCTGTGTCACCATACACCTGTGTCATGACGTGGCCTGTGGTTCCTTTGTTTTTTGTTTCAAGACAGAGTCTTGCTATGCAACCCTAGCTGTTCTGGATCTCACTCTGTAGCCCAGGCTGGCCTGGAACTCACAGAGATCTGCCTGCCTCTGCCTCACCAGTGCTGGGATTAAAGGCGTGCACCACTACACCAGGCTCAGCCTGTGGTTTTCAACCACTCAAGTTTAAGTCCTGTGTGACATCAGTATAGAAATTTTCCTGGGTTTGGTTCCCCTCACTCTCTGAGTGTGGCTTATCTACACATCTGGATTATAAGCAGGCTTCGGGTCTTATTCTCCATCCTGTCTTCCCTGCTCCCTGCTCTAGCACCCTTAGAGAAGTATCCAGGCCTGCAGAACATCTGCCATTGATTAAAGACAGGCCAGGTAGGGCAGCGGCCCCATGCCTCCCACTGTACAAGCCCTGCCAGTCCCTGCTGGACCGGAAGAAACGGTTCTGACTTTGGGCCAGTGATATCCCACTTCTGGGACTTTCCTGGCCAGATGTGCATGCCTGCTCTGAGTATCCCAGAGCTCCATCTCCTAGTAGCAATGAGACACAACAGGAAACACATGCTTGGAGCCGCTCCAGCCTCAGTTTCACTGTTCTGCAGGCCAGTGACAACTCCCCTCTTTCTCAGGAGAGTCGTTCCCAGACCATTACGTGGGTTTCACTAGAACTTTTCCCACCAGGCTGTCCGGGGTGAAGTAGCTGTTCCTTATTTCTCCTTCACATGGGATTAGTATTGGGATGACTAATGCCCAGATCATCACTACATTCGGAAGCAATTATCTGGAAACAAATTTATTTCCTGAGTCATCCAACCGAGGTAGCCTGTGTCTGTCTTTTTTTCCCTTCTTTTTCTTGTTTGTTCCAGCATTAAGAAACTAAAGCTCCCTTCCTATAGAGCCTCCCGAAGTGGGCGTCAGGAAATTATGCATCTGGTTTACACGGATTAATGTTCTTTCTTTTGCCTGTGTTACTCAGTCTGGCCTCTCTGAATCTCCGGTGTATTTTCAGAACGCGGAGAGTTTCCAGGATTAATCTATTTGCCTTTCACTCTTTTGTGTGATGGGTGACTAACACACAATAGCTGGCCAGCTCCTGGCCCTCCTCCCCTTCTCTACCTTTCTGTAAAGATGGTGATGAGGAGAACGGGGGATAGAAATGGGCTAGGTAATATTGGCTAGAATACCCTAGGTGGAGGGTAAAAAAGACCCCAGTTTCTTTCTTTCTTACTTTTTCTCTAAAGGCCCTGTCTCCCTGTCGTGTGTCTGTCCGCTGCTGCTGTGTGGACCTCCACACTGGTACCTGAAATAACTTGGCTTTTATCCTTCCTCCTTTATTCTCCTCTTCTGGGCAGCTGCTGAGATTTACAGTTCACCTGCCCTGGGGTGGGGGCGGGGGCTTTCTATTAAACCCCAATAACATGTCCCCACGTTATTTTATTAAGGAGACTAAGAACCCCAGGAAGCAGCCCTGATTTCCCTGGTACCAATGGAACCTTCTCCTGTCGTCTTTCTACGCGGTATTAGTTTCCGTTGGCTGCTGTAACGTGTGTAATCACAAACTAGATGGTTTACCGCAATGTGAGTGGGCTGGGGCATGCAGCTGAGTGGTACAGCTCGTGTCTAGCATGTACAAGATCCCAGGTGAGAACTCCTGCACAGAAAAAGAAACAAAGACAAACGAGTCACAGCCACAAACCCCAGTAAAGCATCTCCTCAGAGCTCCGAAGGTCAGAAGGCTAAAATCAGTACCCCTGGAAGAAATCAAGAAAGGGGTCAGCAAGGACTCTTCCTCTCAGTCTCTGTCTCTGTCTGTCTGTCTGTCTGTCTGTCTGTCTCTCTCTCACCTCATGTCCTCCACCCTTCACTACTGAGTTTGAGTAAAGGGCCTTGAACAGGCCAGGCAAGTGCCCCGCCACTGAGTTACACCCCAGCCTTGGCCAGACACTGTCCCTTGTTACTTATGATGGATGCTGGCTTTCTTGACCTATAACCATATCACTCCTATCTCTGCCCTGTGGTCACACTGTCATCTCCTTTGTGGTTTGTGTGTCTAGTTTCCCTCGCCCAAGGACATGTCTCTTGGTAATTATGGGAGGTACCCACCCGGGCACCGCCCATTATCTCCCCAGGCAAGAGCCTTACCTATGTGGTCAAAGACTGCCTTTTCCTTGAAAGGCAAGATGAATGGATCCAGGAAATAGGACCAGGCACCTCTGGGTGACCACGGTTCAGTTACATATGATTTTCATCCCTTGGCCCCTACAATGCACAGAATATTTCCTATCTACAGAATAAAGTTGGTGAGTGTCTCCATCAATATTCTATTGCTATGAAGAGACACCACGACCACAGCAACTCTTATAAAGAAAATATTTAATTGGGGATCGCTTACAGTTCAGAGGTTTAGTCCATTATCGTCTTGGCAGGAAACATGTCGGCACGCTGGCAGACATGGTGCTGAGGAGGTAGCTGAGAGACATTGGGCCTGGCTTGAGCATTTGAAAGCCCAAAGCCCACCCCCAGTGACACACTTCCTTCGACAAGGCGACACTTCCGGATCCCTGTCCAGTAGCACCGCCCTCTAATGACCAAGTGTTCAAATAGATGAGCCTGTGGGGGCCATTCCTCTTTAAACTGCCACGGAGAGGAAGATCACGGGTAAAAGAAAAACACATGTGAAGGAAGCAGAAGACAGAGAAGACGTCTGTTTGGATGTTTCCTGAAATGCAGGGACCTCGTTGGCATGGTGTGGGCTGCTGGAAACCACACTACTGTGGAAGCGGAAGTAGTTCGCCATTGGTAGTGCCCTCCCCCAGCCTTGGGCAGCGTCTTCGTTAGGATTTCTGTGGCTGTGAAGAGACACCATGACCACGGCAACTCTTATCAAGGAAAACATTCACTTGAGGCTGGCTTCCAGTTTCAGAAGTTTAAGTTAGAAATCAGGTGCCCCACCAGCCTGCCCTTCAGGGACTCGGTCCTGGCAAACACCAGACACATCGTCACCCGCCCGTTAGGTGTGGCGCGAGTCCACTGTCCCTACAAGTTGTGTGTTTTCCTATGCAACGTGGGTACCCTTTAAAAGGTCCCTCCTGACGTCACAGCCCTCTCTTGTTCATTCTCTCTGTCTGTCCCTGTCTGTCTCCCTGTCTCGATCTCTATTTCTCTCTCTCTCATGTCCCCGCTCCAAGATGGGCTTTTGTTCTCCCTTCCCCCAATAGATCTCTTCTGTGAGATCTATTGCTTGGTGTGACATTGATAAATCCTAGCAGTTTAGCCCATTATCATCATGGCAGGAAGCATGGCAGTATGTAGGCAGACATGGTGCAGGAGAAGGAGCCAAGAGCTCTACATCCTGATTGGCAAGCAGCAGGAAGTGAACTGAACTTGAAACCTCAAAGCCCACCCCCTAGTGACACATTTCCTCCAACAAAGCCCAACCCACTCCAGTAAGGCCACACCTCCTAATAGTGCCACTCCCTATGGACCAAGCATTCAAAGCCATGAATCTATGGGGGCCATTCCTATTCAAACCACCACAGGCAACCAGTCACTGACCTCTTACCCAGCCTGGTTGACTCTTTGGCCATGGCACAAAGGGCTGGGGGAATGAGGTCATTTCCAGGGCAATGGAGTCAGGAGTTCAGGATGAGCAATAGCTAATGTCCAGAGGCGCTGTCCTCACTCACCCCACGGCTGTGGCAAGGTCCAGCTGAGTACTCATTTCGCTTTTGGCCTCCCCAGATCCCTGTCCACTTCTCCACCGTGGTTCTCTAGCATTCCTACTAATCTCACGAGACACCCAGGATTCTGCTAGATTATTCTTTTCCATCTGTTTGCCTCAGCTGGCCTCCATTGTTTGTAACCAAGAACCTTCCTTAACCCAGAAGCTTCTGGCTGGAAGGCCCGCCCTACACACATGGGGAGCAGGCCTCTACTCACAGCAGAGCTCCTCACTGGAGGAGCACAGGCCTGGCAGGAAGAGGGCTGAACCCCACCCAGGTTCTGCTTCACAGCTGGCTCATACTATGGGTCACTGAGCACTGTTTGATACAGAAAACCTTCCCAGGATTCTCATACACACCGCGCACACACACACATACACTGAGACATGCACACATATGTACATATACACACATACATATATTCAGACACACACATGTATATAGATATATACACACATATACAACACTCACATACACTGAGACACACACACACATATATACATATATACACACATATACTCGGACACATACGTGTATATACATATACACACACTCAAACACATACACATATATATGTACATATATACATATACATACAAGCACATACACCTGCACATATACGTATATAAACATACACACATATATACTCACACACATACACTCACACACACATATAAACATATACACATGCACACACATATATATACATACACACACATATAAATGAATACACACATAAACTCATACACATGTATATATACATACATACACTCATGCACACATATACATATATACACATATACATGCATACACTCAGACACACACACATACACACATATACTCACACACATATATACATATACACACATACATTCACATATCTATGCATGCACACACATATGCACACACAGGTACACATATACATATACACATATATATGCATACACGTACACCCACACACAGTGCTGGAGAACAAACCTAGCTCTTCACACACCCTAAGCAGACATGTCATCACTGAGTAAGACAATTCCCATCTTGCATTTCTGCCCTGACTGCCTTTGATGATGGACTCATGTGAAAGTGTAAGATGAAATAAACCTTTTCCTCCAAAGTGTCTTCTGGTCATGGTCTTTTATTACAACAATAGAAACCTAAGTAAATCAGGGTTGTTTGTTCGTGGTTCACTTGTTTGCCAGGCTCATCTGTGTTGTGGTAGTTGAAGCTTATTCAAGTATTCTCTTCGATGTTTACACCTCCCCCCCCCCACACACACACACTTGTGTATATACATCACTACTTATTTATCCATCCTATTTTTAAAGTACATTTGAATTTCTAGCTTTGGGAAACAGCCAATACCACAGGGTACAGTGTTTCTGTTGACTGGGATTGTAAGATCGAGCCTTGGGTATTTGAGCTCACAAACAAAGGCTGTTTGCCCAGACAATGGAACCAAGTGAGCCTCTCCTGATGCTTTTGTTCATTCTGAAATGGCTCCAGTTCTGTGGGAGAGGGGAGAGAAAGGAAGGCTGGGACAGAGAATGGTTGACACTCAGGTCAGCCGTCATCGGTGAGTGTCTCCAAGGCAGCCTCTAACTCAGCCGGCCAACTTGATCTAGGTCCAAAGCTTTTCAAAACAACTGCCGAACATCCAAAGGCCCTGTCCAGCGGCTTTCAACCATTTTATTTGGTATTTAAGGAGCAATTCAAGAGAGGGTAAGCATCCAGCCAGCCAGTCTATCCACAGCCCTGTGAGGTGCTAGACAGAGTTCTGACCCGCCTCTAGGTGTCAGAAAAGGGCCAGTCCCACCTCATCAGAAGATATTCAAGCTGGAAGGGACTTAAGGGCAAACCCAGGCTGAGGACACAGAGTCCCAGTGGACCTGCTTGGGATCACGAGGGAGCCAGGAGGGGGGCAGGTGTTGACTGGGGAGTGTGTCTTTAGTTCCAGGGTTGTTTTGTTTTTCTTCTACTGGGCTGCCCCATAATGGTACCTTACCTCTCCACGATGTGTTTGCAACACATCACTGCTGTATTTTTCTGATCGTCCCATTTCCCTCTGCCTAAAATAGTGCTGCTACCCCTTTCTTCCCTGTTTTCTATTTAAAATTTTTTAAAGTTAATATTTCTTTGCTTACATTCCTGTGTGTGAGTGCAGGACATGCGTACGAACGTTGGAGTGTAACCTGGGATATTAGCCCTCACCCTCTGACTTTTTGAGACAGGGTCTCTTGGTGCCTCTGTCTGTGCCAGCCTAGCTGGCCTGAGAACTCTGGGATTCTCCTGTTTCCATCTGCAGTCTCGTCGTAGGAGCTCACGGGGTCACAGAGATCTCCTACCATGTCTGACTCTACGTGGGTCCTCAAGCATGTGAGGCAAACACTATACCCACCAGCCATCTCCCCATCTTCTATTTTATACATCTGTGTCTGGAGAAACGAGATCTGGATAGCAGAGCGGGGAATTCATGTTCTGGGACCTTTAGGAGCTAGACTTAATACGTAATGGAGACATTATGAATGTACACACGTGCCCACTGAAGGGACTCTAGTCAACCAGAACTTAGCAAGCGTGCCTCTGGCAGGCCTTGTCCTCCCCCATTCCCTCTGCCTTGCTCAAAACCATTAGATTCCATTCCTAAAGCTAGCCACCAAGGTCTATTCCCTTATTTGGCCACCTCCTCCTCCTGAGGCTGACTACCAAAGTCCAGCAATCAGAAACTCCCTTTGGTTCACCTAATTAACATGCCAATTAAAATGAAACACCTTATCCTAACACGGGGTTTCCCCCTTTTACCTTTATAAATAGTCATTTGCCAATGTGCCCTGTCTGTCTCCTCTCTATCCAGAGGCAGTCTTTTGTCCCCACTGTTCGGGAATACCCACCCCCCCCACCCCCACCCCCGCGCGCGCCCCTTCCCCTTCTCCCTCATCCTCTATCTCCTCTGCCACCGCATCCCAACCCATTCTAACACAGACCTCCCCTCTTTCTCTTCTTAAAAATGACACTTGCAAGGTCATTTGCTGCTGTTTTTCCAGCTGAGTCCAAAAGCAGCCTCTTTAACTCTCCTTCTCTGCTTAATAAAGGATCTCTCTGTGAAAACAGGTGTTTGGGTGTGGTTTGTGCCTAATCCAGTGTCTGGAAGGGAGCCCCCACTGTTCGGGAATCCCCTTCAGGCCAGCTATCAAAGCATTGGAACCCAGCAATCAAAAGCCCCCTTTGGCTCACCTAATTACCATGCCCAATCAAAATTAAACAGCTAACCCTAAAAATGGGGTTTCCCTTTTACCTTTATAAACTGCCATTTACCTATGGATCATGTCTGTCTCCTCTCTATCCAGAGGCAGTCCTTTGTCCTCGGGACAAATACCCCTTCTCCCTCTTTCTTATCGCCTTCCCCTTCTCCCTCATCCTCTATCTCCTGTCTTTGTCTCTTATTCCCTGCCCTCTGTCCCTTGGGGGCAAATAAATCTCCTTAGTGCTGAGAACTTGGTGTTGGGGTGCCCTGAGTTGATACCAGTCCCTTCAGTCCCTAGGCAAATAAATGGTAAACTTCAGTTTTAAAACAGACATGTGGAGTAGATAAATGCTGCAGTGTGCTCCTGCTCAGGTGTTTAGAACCAAAAGGAGATACTCAAACCAAACGAGAGTAATTAGACGTTTACTGCTGTTGAGTTATGGTTTAACTGCCACTCATAATTTGAATGACAGCATTTAACTCTTCTTACAAATTCTTATCAGGAAATGCTTATGTTATAATTTACAAAATTTCAATGCAGTTCATTTCTTTTTAAAATTAAATTATTACATTCATTTATTGTGTGTGTGCATGTATGTGGGTGCATGCATGCACACAGCCGTAGCTAGATTTTCCCCAGTCCTGCCCAGCCCCACGGACCCCACAACCACTTATAAAATAATCACTCAGAAGCTCATATTAATTACATGCTCAGCCATTAGATCAGGCCTACCACTGTCTAGCTCTTACACTTAAACTCAAAATAGAAACAGCCCATTTCTATTAATCTATACCTTGCCACGTGTCTTGTGGCTTACGGGTAACTTACATCTTGCTACTCATCGCAGCAGCTGGCAGCATCTCCTCACTCCGCCTTCTTCTACCCAGCCTTCTCCTCTCTCCTTGTCCCACCTACACTATCCTTCCTGCCTGGCTATTGGCCAATCAGCGTTTTTAATTTATCAATCAATCATAGCAACACACAGCATGTGTGTGGAGGACAGACAACCTGTGGGAGCAGATTAAGGTGACACTGAATAGAGCGTATGACATTATTAATTTAACAATTAACTAAAAAGGGCTTCCCAGTTACAGTCCTACATTGTGGAATGGCATCTATAGGTAGCTTTGCCAGACTGTTGTAGAGTTTCTATTCTTTTTTTAATTAATTAATTATGTGTACAGTGTTCTGCCTGCATGTATGCCTGCAGGCCAGAAGAGCGCACCAGATCTCATTACAGACGGTTGTGAGCCACCATGTGGTTGCTGGAAACTGAGCTCAGGACCTCTGGAAGAGCTCTTAACCACTGAGCCACCTCTGCAGCCCCCTCTATTCTTTTTTTTTTAATTAAATTTTTTCATTTATTTTACATACCAACCACAGTTTCCCCCTCCCTCCTCTCTCCTCCATCCCCCCCCCATCTTCCAACTATCCCCCCATACACTCCATTCAGAAAGGGATAGGCCTTCCACGGGAGTCAACGAAGCATGTCATATTATTGTGAGGCAGAACCAAGCTCCTCCCTCTGCATCAAGGCTGAGGGAGGCATCCCTGCATGGGGAATAGGTTCGAAGAAGCCAGCTCATTCACCAGGGACAGGTCCTGATCCCACTGCTAGGGGCCCCACAAACAGACCAAGCCACACAACTGTCACCCACATGCAGAGGGCCTAGGTGGGTTCCACAAAGGCTCTCATTAGCTCAGGTCAGCTGTCTCCCCGTGGGTTTCCCTGTCATGATCTTGACTCCCCTTGCTCATATAATCCCTCCTCCCTCTTGTCAACTGGACGTTCAGAACTCGGCCCAGTGCTTGGCTGTGGATCTCTGCCTCTGCTTCCACCAGTTACTGGATGAAGGCTCTCTGCTGATAATTAGGGTAGTCACCAATCTGATTATAGGAGAAGGCCAGTTCAGGCACCCTCTCCACTATTGCTAGGAGTCTTAGCTGGGGTCATCCTTATGGATTCCTGGGAGTTTCCCTGGCACCAGGTTTCTCCCTAACACCAAAATGGCCCCTTCTATCAAGATATCTTTCATTGCTCTCCTTCTCTATCCCTTCTCCAACTGTACCAACCTGATCCCTCATGTTCCCAGCCCTCCATCCCCTCTCCCATTCTCCCACCCTCTAATTTAACCAGAAGATCTCCTCTATTTCCCCTTCCCAGGGAAATCCATGCATCCCTCTTAGGGTTGTCTTTGTTACCTAGCTTCTCTGGGATTGTAGCCTGTTTATTCTTTGCTTTACATCTAATTAAAAGGTATTATGTTCCTCAGTAAGCCAGATCAAACTGTATTAAAAAGACCAGGTTTATTGGGCACAGCACCTCCAGGTGACCTCTCCAGTCCCCAGAGGTGAGATAGGGGAAGGGAAGAGGAGAAATCACTGGCTGGTCTAGAGGAGGGGGCTTAAAGACCCTGTGGGTGAGGTCTTTCTGAGAGGGTGGGGAGTGGAATGGGGTGGAGCTGGAGATTCCAGCCGAACATCCACATCCTGACCTTCTTGGATATATGGGCGCAGCTTTAAGTCTGGCTTCTTCCTGTTGGTATGGGATGACATGGAGAGGGGAAGTCGGGAGTCAGTGGGTCATGCTGAGCCTGAGGTGTGGGTGAAGAAGCCTTTGGTTAACTGCCCTCCTGGAGACTTCAGGAATCTGTTTCTTGAGGAAGCAGAGAAGTCAAGTTGCTAGGAGAAAAAAAGATAGGTTATTTATCATCACGAGCCCTATGAACAGGGCTAACCATGGGGAGAGTGGAGATCGCCAGAAAGAATGGAACAGAGATGTGCCCTGGTTGTGCAAAAGAGACAAGGGTGAATGGGCAAGACAGAAGAGTAGATATGTCCTTCATTGGAACATTCTAGAAAACTGGAGGGTGGAGGGTCCCAGTTGCTGGACAGACATTTATCCTGTGTAAGTACCACTTGAGCCTGGAGAGGTGGTACCAGCACTGATGTCCCAGGAGCTTGGGGGGTGGGATATGGCATTTTCAGGAGATGTTGAGGGCTTCAGACATGGCACATGTCTTTCAGGAAGAGTGGACCTGTAAAATATGGACTTGAAGATGGGTGGAGTCAAAGTGGGGCTCTAGAGACTGATGTTAGTTTCCACGGGGCCAGATTCCTTGATACAGCAGCAGAACTCTTTCCCCAGGAACATGCAGGGGTCTGTAAAACAGCTGGAACAGATGTATACCTTGGTGTCATAGCGAAGGCTATGGCTTTGAGTTAAAAGGCATGAACATTTTCCCTATGTCAACAGGGCCTGATTTTAGCCCAATGAAGCACACCTTTAAGTCTATATTTAGAAGACAATCAGAGGAAATTTAAAATCTCGAGCCTGTGGCTGAATAGTTAAATAGTCAGTGTTCTATCGGTTTATCAGAACTCCATTTATCAATGCTAAAACTCTGAACCTCCAAAATTCCAGTGTAGTTATAGCATAGAAAGGGACAGAAGTCAGAGACATCTTTACATACCTTAATGGAAAGTTACATCTGAGCCTGTTTATCTTTTACTGTGAAGCCTGTGGACAAGGCAAGCCTGTCTGTATTTTTAGCAAGCTCATCTAATGAACTACCAAGGTGGTTGTAGCCTTGGGGTCAGGGGAGCGCTGTTAAACTGGTAAAGCTATGATGGGGGTAATGTCTTTTTGTATGCTCTGATTGGTTGATAAATGCTGATTGGCCAGTAGCCAGGCAGGAAGTATAGGTGGGACAAGCAGATGAGGAGAATTTTGGGAAGAGAAAGACTGAGTCAGAGTAGAGGCCAGCCTGCTGTCCAGGGAGTAGCATGTAATGGCACACAGGTAAAGCCATGGAACATGTGGCGGCATGTAGATTAACAGAAATGGGCTGAGTTTAAATGTAAGAGCTAGTCAGTGGTAGGCCTGAGCTAATGGTTGAGCACTTTTAATTAATATAAGCCTGTGTGTGTTTACTTGGGTCTGAGTGGCTGTGGACCATGGGGCCATGAGAGCCAGACAGGACCAGGAAAACTTTCAGCTACAAAGCTATCAGTACCCTAGTCATCAAACATCATCAGATCTGAGAAGATTACGTCTCACCTGAGTAAGCAGAAGTAAAACAGCTTCCAAATCCATTCAAAGTGACAGGAGCTTATTGGCTACCTAGACAGCTACCCCAGGTTCCTCCATGGTCAATGGGGACAGGGGTCCCAAGGCAGCATCCATCTTCAGCTGCCAGGCCCAGAAGATCTGACAGACTTTCCTGTGGAGTAGGAACTTGGGGAGACCAGCTTATCTTGTCTTGGAAAAGCAGGGTAATCAATTCCCCACTGTCTTGCTTGTCCACAGTCTGAACAGGGTCTTGGCAGCAGTTATGGTACAAGGCATTTTTTTCCACTTCATGACTGGCTTTGCTACATTTAAACCAAGCTCCAGGTGGAAATTCTTCTGTGCCCATCCATCTTCCTTGGAGGAGATAAGGATGTTGCCAGGAACTGGCATGTCTCTATCGTGAGAAGCCTTTAAATGGCATATTCTCAGATCTCTGAAGCATTTGAGGATCATTATCTGTTAGGTACATCTAAACTAGACAAATGTTTGTTTCTAGTTACTTGTTTTAGGCTTAACGTTAAGGACATATTTATAAGCAAAATCTGAATATATCAAAGAACTTGATCCTTTATGAGGTGACTGATGGTTAACTTTTATGTCTTTTATGATTAGGATTTTATAACTTGGGACTGAAGAGATGGCTCAGCAGTTAAGAGCACTGGCTGCTCTTCCAATGGTCCTGAGTTCAATTCTCAGCAACTACATGGTCGCTCACAACCATCTGTAATGAGATCTGGCATGCAGGCAGAACACTGTATACATAATAAATAAATTTAAAAAAAAAGATTTTGTAGCTTTATCCCTGTTAAGGTTAGCCTTAAAAAAAAATTCTGAAAAGCAATCAAGTTAGACATACATTCCTAAATCAGTCTCTGTAAGCCTGAACAGACCTTAGGCGAGGAGAGACCCTTTGCCAGGCTGCTTAGGTCACTATCTTGCTGCTTCATGAGATGGGAATTCCTCAGTTTCTGGTTTTCAGCTGTGGTCCTAAGTTTTTATTTTAAGAATGAAGACATCGAGCATAACCATTGGATACCAAGATAAAATGTATTAGATTTCTCTGCTGACGCAGTAAGCCAGATCAAGCCGAATTAAAACGACCAGGTTTGTTGGGCACAGCACACCCGGGTGACCTTTCCAGCCTTCAGAGGTGAGGCAGGGGAAGGGAGCAGGAGAAATCACATGGCCAGGCTAAAGGAGGGGGCTTAAATACCCAGTAGGCCTGGTCTTTTTGAAAGGGCAGGGTTTGGAATGGGATGGAGCTGTTCCAGTCAAACATTAATATCTACTTATGAGTGAGTACATACCATGTTTATCTTTCTGGGTTTGGGATACCTCACTCAGGATATATATATATATATATATATATATATATATATATATATATATATATATTTTAGTTCTATCCATTTGTCTGCAAATTTCCCGATGCCATTGTTTTTTTTACGACTGAGTAATATATTCTCCATTGTGTAAATGTACCACATTTTCTTTATCCATTCTTCAGTTGAGGGGCATCTATGAACATAGTTGAGTAAGTGTCCTTGTTGTTAGCATTTAGGCATCTGTACTGGCCTGCCCTTAGGGTCCTGACAGGCTATATCCTCAGCTCTAGCCACTAAGAGCACCCCTTATGCACATTTGCTATGTTTCCTTATAAAAGTCGGGCCTTGCTCACCTCATGACTCTTTCTCTCTTCCTTCTCTCTCGTTCCCAGGGACCAGTCTCTGCCCCTTTGCTCCCCTCCCCTCAATAAACCTCCCACGTGGGCCCTGTTGTACGGTATGACTCCTTCCGGTCATTTTAAAAATACGTTTGGTGCTGTGACTTGGACAGGCTCTCCCGGAAGTATGAGATGTGGCGGGACCCTGGAACCTGGTCCACCAGCGACAGCCCTCCTTTCCCACCTAACAGATTGCTGGGACTCTCCACCCGACACCAATGATTGGTAAGCCCCGCCCCTTTACTTCTGGCCATTTCCCACTAGTGAGGCTTCATTTCTCAAGCACAGTCCTCACCTTCTGGCTTTTCTCAAAGTCCTGGTACCTGTGACTGTGTCTCACCTGGGCTCTTAGCCCATTGGCCCCTGCTTTTTTGGATAACATTCACTGAACAGCCTGTGCCTCCTCGTCAGTCCTCACCATATCTCTGGGATGCTAGAGATTCTAGCCCTTGGATCTTCTCTACCTCACTCACGGAAAATGCACCTACCATCATACCTACCACCTGACTCAAGGGCTAAACTTAGCCGCCTTTGCCCTAATACCCCTTAGATATCAATTCAAAAGGTCACTTACCGGTACTCCATATCCCAGTATTTCAAGGGACCTTGGCAACTTCCACCAGCGATCCAATAGATGGAAGGGGGAACCCTGTTTTCATGCTTTTCCCAAGTCCTTCTCTCTGTTCTTTCTTCCTGCTCTACTCAGCTCCTGCTAGCTACGAAGCCTGCTACTGTGCCTCCTTGATAAGCTGCATGTCCCCCTGCCCAGCCTCTGCCAAAGCAGTTACCTCATCTCCTGTCTCCAGGTCCTTTTCGATGGCATGTGCACCCTTTAAAAGTGCCCGCCAGGCAGCGCTCTTTCTGTTTGCCTCGTCTCGTGCCTCTCTTCCTCCTCTCCTTGCCTCTCATTCCCTCTCTTGCCTCTTCTTGTCTCTCTTGCTTCTCTTCCTCTGGGCTGCCTGCCTCTCTCAAGTCCCCACTCGAGCGTAGCCTTTGACTTTTTTCACTATCGGCTCTCTCCCTCCCGATAAACCTCTTGCACTAATTCCGTTACGCGTGGCATGTTTGCTTAGCAGCATACCTTGGCAGGGTCCACCAAAGGTACCCACTTCACGCTAGGACCTTATCTGCCTGCCCCACCCTCAGCGACCGGCTCTTTTTCACCTGCCACAAATCTGCTTTCTCATTCGCCAACAGCTTTGCCTTCCACTCAGTACCAATTGGATCTCTGGTGGGGCTACCCGCCTCTTACCATTCCCCTGGGTGTGGGACTGGCCTCAGTATTCCTTAGACCAGGCAACTGGGAAAATGAGAAAGAATTCTCCACTTTCTTTCTTTCTTTTTTTCTTTCTTTGTTCCTTTGCTCCTTGGGTCTGTCTACTCTCTCTAAATGTCCTGTCTAGGTCTGCTGCAACGTGGGAGTCAGAGATGGAGAAGCCAGCTTCGTCTTGCTTAGTACATGCCAGTTTTCCCTTTCTTTTAATTTATTCAACTCTTGTTTAATGTGTGTGTATGTGAGAGAGAGACTTGGATTTAACCCTATATGTATAAATCTAAGTTGGGTTTCATTCTGCATGTATGTGTATAAAACTTGGATTCAATTCTGTATATATGTGCATGTAACTGTTGTTTAGAAAAACATGTTTTAAAAAGCAACCACGTGCCTCTTCTCCATCTTGGCTGGTGACCTCATCATGATGTAAGCAGCTACATGGCTGGCAGCCATCTTTTGCTAAGGTTAAAGAGTACACACCTCTTAGTCCTAATAAGCTCTCTGTTCGTTGTATCTCCTTTTAGGCTAAGAAAGCAACAAGCCTCAAATATTTTGGATTGGTAAGGACTTTTGTATGATGATAGAAATGTAAAGTTATATGTGATTCAACTCTGGTTTAGAATATACTCTATACGGTGATAAAAATTTAAGGTTTTAAAGGCCTATTCAGATGAGCAAAAGCTGACTTAGAGATTTACACCTAAGTACTTATGTCTTTGCCAAGTGTTCAAACACCAAGCTTCTAGAGATTTTAAATAAGTGGCAACGTAATGTTGGATAAATAAAGTATTTGATAAACAAGATATATATTCTATAATGGCGTTTCTGGTCCCCTGAGAGTCCTTTTCCCAGAGTTGGGCATTTGGGCAGAGGCCCCCATGGCTTGTCCAGGGCACTGCTGGCCTCTGCCCCCTCAGTCCCTGCTCACAGCCCCTTTCTTCCTTTCCCCTTTGGTCCTGGGGATCTTTCCCCTGTCACTTTTCCTTGCCTTCTCAGGAGACAGCTGTACCAGTTTGGTACAAACCTGTTCTGTTTTCACCCATGGAATGGCTGTTTTGGTTTCTTTATCAGATCAGAAAAGAGATAAACTCACAGAACAGATTTCAGAGTAACTTTTTACTATGGATTATCCTCAATAATCAACCACCTGTATCTCCTGGTAAATCAGATGGAAAGAGGGTGTCAAGATGACGCTGTGGTGATGGGAAAGGACCAGGCGCTTTAAAGCTTGTCTATGTGAAGATAGGAAAGCTTAAGTGCTGATAAGGAGAAAGTGATTTCATATGTGTAGCCCAGGCTGGCCTCGAACTTGTGATCCTCCTGCCTCTGCCTCCTTCAGCAAATCCTACCTGCGTGCGCCACCACAACTGGCGTGATTTGATATGTATAAAAGAATGAAACATGTTCCAGATTCCTCTCTCTCGCTATGTTACTGTTCACAACCTTGGCATTAATTGATGGAATTCTGATAAGCTATTAATCTAGCTCTGGCAGAGCACTAAACGCTATACTCTACCACTATAGTATCCTAGCCACAAGTTCACAAATTCCCTTTGGTTGCTTTCTAATGTGTCTAAAACTTACCTCTTTTGGTAAAGTCAAAGTTTTTGTGAGCTCCAGGGAGTCAACTTGGATTCACCTCAAACAACATCTTCCTAGGTCCAAACAGTGCTGGACGGTTCCACAGAGCCGGGTAAGCGAAGTGAAACAGCCAGCTACCCCAGGACATGGCCAACACCCTAGTTTTCTCAGGTCCCCCAAAGATGATCAACAACCCCCAGGGCAGCAGGAAGCAGTCTCGAGAACACAGTGCCCTCATCCCTGCCTCACCTGCTACCCCTTTCTAACTCCTCACCTTTTTATAATAAACAAAAGGGAGAAATGTTAGCATTCCGGCATCTGTACTGGCTGCCCTTAGGGTCCTGACAGGAGATATCCTCGCTGCAGGCACTAAGAGCACCTCCTGTGTGCATTTGCTACTTTCCCTTATAAAAGGCAGGCCTTGCCCACCTCCAGTCTCTTTCTCTTCCTTTGCTCTCATCCCCAGGGACCAGTCCCTGCCCCCTTCTCTGCCCCTTCTCTCCTCTCCCCTCAATAAACCTCCCACAGGGACCCTGTTGTATGGTGTGACTCCTCCCCATTTTAAAAACCCAACACTTAGCTAGGCAGTGGTAGCACACACCTTTAACCCTAGCCCTTGGGAGGCAGAGGCAGGCAGATCTCTGTGAGTTCGAGGCCAGCCTGGGCTACAGAGTGAGTTCCAGGAAAGGCACAAAGCCACACAGAGAAACCCTGTCTCAAAAAAAAAAAAAAAAACCCATAAACAAACAAACAAAAAACCACACACACACACACACACACACACACACACACACACAACACTTGTGATATGATTGAGCATCCTTTGGGTATATGCCCAAGAGTGGTATAGCTGGGTCTTCAGGAAGATTGATTTCCAATTTTCTGAGAAACCACTGTACTGATTTCCAATGTGGTTGTACAAGTTTACACTCCCACTAGTAGTGGAGGAGTGTTCCCCTTACTCCACATCCTCTCCAACAAAAACTGTTTTCAGTGTTTTTGATCTTAGCCATTCTGGCAGGTATAAGATGGTATCTCAGAGTCATTTTGATTTTCATTTCCCTGATAGCTAAGGATATCAAACACTTCTTTAAGTGTTTCTCAGCCATTTGAGATTCTTCTGTTGAGAATTCTGTTTAAATCTGTACGTTATTTTTTTTATTTTTTAATTTTTTTTGGTTTTTCGAGACAGGGTTTCTCTGTGTAGCTTTGCGCCTTTCCTTGAGCTCACCTGGTAGCCCAGGCTGGTCTTGAACTCACAGAGATCCGCCTGCCTCTGCCTCCCGAGTGCTGGGATTAAAGGCGTGCGCCACCACCGCCCGGCTGTACGTTATTTTTTTAATTAGATTATTTGGTATTTTGCTGTGTAGTTTCTTGGGTTCTTTATATATTTTAGAGATCAGCCCTCTGTCAGATGTGGGGTTGGTGAAGATCTTTTCCCATTCTGTATGCTGCCACTCCTATGAACCGGACATCCAGCCAGCAGAGGGAAGAGTGGTGGCCAGTGTGCGCCAGCGCCTATATGCAACTATAAGCTCAAGAAGTGGTCTCCTGTGCCAATGCATTTAAGGTTACTTCCCACTTTCTCTTCTATCAGGTTCGGTGTAACTGGATTTATGTTGAGGTCTTTGATGCACTTGGACTTGGGTTTTATGCAGGGTAACAGATATGGATCTATTTGTGTTCTTCTACATGTTGACATCCAGTTATGCCAGCACCTTTTGTTGCAGTTGCTTTCTTTTTTCCCACAGTATAATTTTGGTTTCTTTGTCAAAAATCAGGTGTTCATAGGTGTGTGGATTTACTTCAGGGTCTTTGATTCCTTTGATCCATGTGTCTGTTTTTATGCCAATACCATGCTTTTCTTATTACTATAGTTCTATAGTAGAGCTTGAAGTCAGAGATGGTGATACTTTTGGAAGTTCCTTTATCATACAGGATTGTTTTAGCTATCCTGGGCTTTTTGTCTTTCCATATGAAGTTGAGTATTGTTCTTTCAAGGTCTGTGAAGAATTGTGCCGAAATTTTGTTGGGGATTGCATTTAACCTGTAGAAAATTACTAGAAAAATAAATAAACCCATGTATTCCTCTTTGGCAAGAGAGAGGTGGGAAGTACCCACAGATTATCACAGTAAATGAATTTATACTCCCTCCCTGCATCAGAAGATGGAGTGAGGGCGGTGAACCAAGAATGTATTGGTGTTATTTACTGGTTTAGGGGCTGTGACAGCTGATCCTGATTGTCTGTTTGACAGGCTTGAGTCACTGTGGAGTTAAGCCTCTGTGTTTGTAGGTGAGGGATTTTCTAGATTAAGTTAATTGAAATTAAAGATTAAGTTAATTGAAATTAAAAAATTGCACCCCACAAGTGTGTGTGTGTGTGTGTGTGTGTGTGTGTGTGTGTGTGTGTGTGTGTGTTTAGACAGGGTCTCACTGTACAGCTCTTACTGGCCTGGAATTCACTATGTAGAACATGCTGGCCTCAGACTCACAGAGATTCACCTGCTTCTGCCCCCCAAGTGCCGAAACTAAAGGCTGTGTCCCCACTCTAAATGTAGGTGGACTCTTTCCACAGATTGGGGTCCTGGACTCTGTATTAGTTTTCTAGAAGAACAGAACTGACAGAATGAATGTATGTGGGATATATCAGAATGGCTTACAGACTGTAGTCTAATTAGTTCAACAATGGCTGTCTACCAATGGAAAGTCCAAGAATCAGCAGTTATTCATTCCAGGAGGCTGGATGGCTCAGCTGGTATGCACACTTGGGTTTTAGTTCATTCCAGATGTAGTCAAGTTGACAACCAAAAATAACCATCACCCTGACTTAACTACAGAGATAGCAGGAGCTTGAGTGGCAGCATTCATCATGTCCGATTCCTAACTGTGGATGCAGTATGCTAGCTGCCTCAAGCTCCTGACTCTATGATGTCTTATTCTCTCTCTCTCTCTCTCTCTCTCTCTCTCTCTCTCTCTCTCTCTCTCTCTCTCCTCTCTCTTTGTCTCTGTCTCTGTCTCTGTCTGTCTGTCTGTCTCTCCTCTCTGTGTATCTGTCTCTGTCTCTGTCTCTCCCCCAACCCCATGTAGCCCAGGCTGGAGATTCGCTTCCTTCAGTTTCTAGGGTGGTTGGTACAGATTTTGTGTCTACACCCAGCTGAGCTTTTGTTCTTTCTAACAGAAGTCCCCAGAGAACACATCCCCAAGTGTTTGAAAGCTCCATCCAAATCTGCATGAGGTACAATTACATTGTTATGACACAATTATGCTGTATAATTGCTGGGTCTGTTTTCCTGTATTCATAATGCACCTGAAAAATAAACCTCTTGGGGGAAAAAAGTCTGTCCTGATTATTGGAAAAGGACCATGGAGGCAAGATGAGACTCTTTTAAAGAGGTAACTTGAAATGCTCAGGAAGCAGGTGGTATTTTTATATATCTGTGGAAAATGGCTGTCCTATTTAGGGGTTTTAGACTACCAGCGATTTTACACATTGCTAAAAGTCACTTATGTTTCATTTTGTATAATAATATTAATTAGTAATTTTTGTTTTAAGGTCTTTTGCTTGTTTGAGGGATTGAACCTAGGGCTTTATATATGTTAGAAAAGCACTCTGCTGACAAGCTTCATTCCAGTCCAAGGTGTTTTTGTTTGTTTGTTTTTAAGGTTCATTTGTAGTGTGTGTGTGTGTGTGTGTGTGTGTGTGTGTGTGTGTGTGTATGTGGGTGTGTGCACGTGGGTATGTGCATATGAGTGCAGGTGCCCATGGAGGCCAGAGACATCAGTACCATGGTTACAGGCCTTGTAAGTCAGTCACCTTATGCAGATGCTGGGAACCAAAACCAGGTCCTCTGGAAGAGCAGCAAATGTTCTTAACCTCTGTGTCACCTCTCCAGTCCCCCAAAGCTCCAGTTTTAAATTTTTTCCCCTTAAAATATTAATGACTTCCACTGGGGGGAAAAAAAGATCACCAACATAAAGCTGCACTCAAGTCTACATTCACTGAATTTTATTAAGCCCATTGTAACTAATCAACTAAATTAGTGACTTATATGACAGAAACGAACGAGCAAACAAGCAAAATCCCCCCCCCCCCCCCCCCCCCCCCCCCGGCTGTTTGCCAAACACCTCGTCAAACAGGACCGATGATTGGCTGAAGCATATTCCGGGAGCTCAGCCTCTGGAGCGCACACAGAGGAGAGTAAACTATTGGCATTCAGAGGAGCACATTCTTCAGGGATTTACTCAGGGCTCTCAGGGCACTCACAGTGAGAGCCGGGGAGGATGCTGAGGGAGGCGGTTGATTCCCATTGTAGCAGGAGAGGGCACCCGTTGGTTAAAGGTAAAGTTTGCTGCCGTCCTTTGTTTGCCCCAGGCCCTTCCCCCATTTTCTGCCCCTCAGAGACACCCACTCACCACCACCACCGAGTGTTCAAAGCCTGCAGTTGTTGCAGGGTTTCTAAGCCCTGCATAGTTTCTCATGGTGTCTGACAGCACTTCATTTCCTGTTCCTGCTGAGATGGTAACCTGGGTTACTCCGGAACGGAACTACCATCAGTAATGGTGCATACACGCACCTGTTCCTGCACACACACACACACACACACACACACACACACACACACACACACACAGAGAGAGAGAGAGAGAGAGAGAGAGAGAGAGAGAGAGAGAGAGAGAGAGACATCCATTCCTCTTGACTGATAAATCCTCTAGGAAATGTACTCAGAAGTGAGTGCTTGCACTGAGTACAGCCAGGTTGGTTTTGTTTGTTTGTTTTTTGGTGTTTTTTTTTTTTTTTCTCAGAATTCCGTCGCAGTGTGCACTGCAGGAGTGGCACTCCTGTGAACCCGACATCCAGCCAGCAGAGGGAAGAGTGGTGGCCAGTGTGCGCCAGCGCCTCAAAGGCGTTGCCATGGATACGGCAGGTCCATCTCACTGTCTAGAGCTGGACACTGTGTGCGGTCCCACTCCAGAAGCACTACCAGGCTGACAGGGACATGTCATATCAGGCTGGCGGGATTATGGCGTATGAGAATAGGTTTCAGGGGGAGAAACTCCTGCTCTGCCATTGAGTCACATCGCCTCCCCCCTGTGGATTTGTGGGAGTTACTTTCATTCATAAATTTTTTTTTCTTCTTTTGATATCTTGCCTGTTCACTTTACCTAGACCTTGTCACCGCCTTGAAATTCTCAGCTTTCCTTCAGAGTTATGTACAATTTCAGGTAAGTAGTGAAGTTGAAATAGGACACAGTAGGTCACTGTGGCATGTACTGTGAAGGAGAAGGGACGCCAACCCAGAGTCACTTGAAGATACTGTGACATTTCACCACTAAACACTTCAGTGTCCTCGGAAATGAGGATATTAAATAAAGATTAAAGTGCCATTAGTAGAAAGAACATAAGTAATGATGTCCCCAACTCGTCAAGTACTTGTTAAAACAAACAAAAAATTGTTGTGTAATTTTGTAAATCATTATTTTCTGCTCTGCCACTTAACGGCCTTCTCGCCCTCTAAGGCTCACCCCAAGAAGATGCAGTTTTCAAGACGGCCAGTAGGGGGCAGAACAGGCCTGTTTTGCTGTTCGCTGGTGCTGATTTCTCCTTCTGCAGCGTGGGTAACCAGGGTTGTAGATTTTAGGGTACACTCAGAGCTTCACAATGCCACCGTTTCCACATGGGATGTTCTAAATACTTCAGAGCAAAACTGAATTTTATTCCACTGAACAGCTAGCTGAAGTGGTGCACTATCCTTTTGGAGAGATTGGAAAAACGACTGTGAAATGAAATAAGCAGAAAGCTGTAATCCATGGAGCTAGGACTGTACTTAAAGGGAATGATGATAGTCATCTCTTAAATACACCTTTCTTCAAAGACAACTTACAAGTCAGAACGCTAGTTGACACATCTGTGATCCAACCGATACACAGAGGTTTTTTTTTAATCCAAATGATACATGGATGTGGATCTAAAAGAGAAAAACGGGTTGAATGATGACCAGGGTTCAATTCCCAGCATTCACATGGCAGCTCACAACTGTCTGTAACCCCAAGAGCTGACACCCTCACACAGACATACACCAATGCACATAAAATAAAAATAAAATAAGAGAAAGAAAATAAGTCAAAAGGATCTTAAGAAAAAAATTGTTTCCATACTTGTGATAACACAGGGGATCTTTTGAAGCTGGTGTACTGGGGTTCAAATCCACAGCCTTGCTCATGCTACACTGATCCCCTCTAGAGCCCCAGTGGGGAGCATGAGTGTAAACAAAAAAAAGTGTGTTGGGAAAACAGACCAGAACTAACTGGGCTTCTCAGAGACAACAGTCTTTTAACCCCGTGTAGAAGCCTGGTCCTGTTGTTTAGGTGTAAGAGATGACTTGGATGTTAAGCGGATGCTGAGGAGAAAATCTGTCAGAAGGAGGAACTGTGTGATCCTCTAGTCTGCCTGTTGATTTAAGCGATGATGGAGAAAACCCCGGCAGTGTAGAAGAATGAAGCCGCTCCTTGCCAATCAGCGATTTTCCACTTGCCCCTCCCCCTTCACTCTTGCTGTGGTTACTTTGACACAAAGTCTCATTTTGTAGCAAGCAGGTCTGGAACTCACTGTGTAGCCCAGGACCGGCTCAAATTCATACCAATCCTCCTATCGTAGTCTCCCAAGTGGTATGATGCCTGGCCCCCCTGCTTTAAAACAAATGAAAGTCCAAATACATGACTAAAAGCAAAGTTCACCTCTTGGGAACTCCATGGCAAAGCACATTCTTAGCATGTGCGAGAGTCTGGGTTTATTTCTAGGCTTACATGCCCCACCCCCAATTTGGTCTATTAAGACCGGGGAACCCTTGCCATGCGTTCTTTCTTTGTATCCCTAAAAGCGGGATGTTAGAGGTTTCCAAGACAGCTCAAAGAATTCTTGTGGGTTTGAAAGCCTATCACGTTGGGACTGGAGAGATGGTTGAGCGGTTAAGAGTGCTGGTTACTCTTCCAGCAGACCCGTGTTCGGTTCCCAGAACCCACAACAGGCAGCCCACAATGGCCTAACTCCAGCTCCCCACGGATCCCTCTTCTGGCCTCCAAAGCCACCCTCACATAAGTGGTGCACACACACAAATTTAAAAAAGAGAAGGAGAAGAGGAAAGAGAAGAAAACCTATGATGTGGGCATGGGCCAGACCCCAGGAAGAGCGGGTGGGAGCAAGGACTGCCGGGCAGTTCACTAGGGGCCATGACCATTCCTGATTCCCTGCGGTCTCCAGACAGAACCAAGGCTCTTTTTTAGCTGTGAATATGGTGGCCATATCATGGCTAAAACGTGCGACCATTAAGAGGAAGAACTTTCAAACCAGAAAAATGAGTTTGTTTAGCTAAAGTCAGATTCTCGGTGTGCAGAGGTCTGGTAGAGTCAGAGCCTCCACTCACCTAATCACAGGTCTGCTGTTTAGTGGATAAATCTATGAGACTCGCAGATAGCTGTATCCCACACACCTCTCTCTCTCTCTCTCTCTCTCTCTCTCTCTCTCTCTCTCTCTCTCTCTCTCTCGATTTGTTAGAGTGAAGAAATAATTTCCCTTCAGGTTGATATATGGTGATATTTTATTTGTGCTGAAATGTGATTTTATTTGTACGTTAATAAATAAAAGTGCCTGGGGGCCAGAGCTAATAACCAGCCACTTAACAGAAGTCTGGCCGTGGTAGCACACGCCCTTAATCCCCGATTACATGACAGGCAGATCTCTGTGTGTTCAAGGACTCAGTCAGCATGGAGACACACACCTTTAATCTCAATACCAACCATAGAGACCTGAAGGTCTGTACAGACAGGCAGTGACCAGGAGGTCATGTGGTTAGGTTTACAACCAATGAGAAGGCAGAACAGAAAGTCAATAAAAAGACACACACAGGAAGTAGGTCTCTTTCTGAGGGGTAGGACAATAGCGGCAGCGAGGGGTAAGAAGGCCGTCTTGGTCTTAGCTCTTAGCTACTGCTCTGACGTCTTGGGTTTTTAACTCTGCATTTGGTTCTGTCTCTTATTTAATAAGACTGGTCAGAATTACATCTACATTGATAGGTTATGCTCATCTCCATTTCTCTCCGTCTCCCTCCCCCTCCCCGTCCTCTTCCCCGCTGGGGATGAAAGGTAGCTCAGGTTTGCTCTCTCTGTCTCTGTCTCTCTCTCTCCCCCTCCCTCCCTCTCTCAAAATGGTGTTTTGTTTTTGTTTGTTTTTTTGAGACAGGGTTTCTCTGTGTAGCTTTGCACCTTTCCTGGAACTCACTTGGTAGCCCAGGCTGGGCTCAAACTTACAGAGATCTGCCTGACTCTGCCTCCCCAGTGCTGGGATTAAAGGTGTGCGCCACCACCTCCCGGCTCAAAATGGTGTTTTAAGAGACAGGTTCTCTCACATAATGGTCTTTTCTCTGAGGGAAAAAAAAAACTTTTTGTCTTTTGTTTCCTTGTTTTTTGAAACATTGTAGCCCAGCCTTTTCGTCCAAGTGCTAGAATTATAGGCCTGGGCCATCTTGCCCATCCCCTTTCCTAGTTTATCTCTCTCCCACTTGCTAAAACCTGTTAGATTACATTCCTAGAGCTAGCCACCAAGGTCTAGGCCCTATTGGGGTACTTCCTCCTCCCAAGACTGACCACCATGGTCTAGATATCCAAGTACTGAAGTCCAGCAAACAAACGCCCCCATTTTGTTGCTTTAATTAACACGCCAAATTTAATTAAACACCTCATCCTAACACAGTTTTCCCCTACCATTATAAACTGCATTTGCCCGTGTGCCGTGTCTGTCTCCTCTCTAGCCAGAGGCAGTCCGTTGTCCCCCTCCAGGACACAGATGCCTTCCCCCTCCCCCTTGTCCCCTTTCTCCCCTCCATCCTCTGTCTCCTGTCTCTGTCTCTTGTTCCTGCCCTCCATCCCTCCAGGTCTTGGTGTGTCCTGTGCTGACTCCTGTCCTTTTCATCCCCTCCTCACAGCTTACCCACCTTCCCATAAAGAAATTAAAGAAGAAATGAGTCTTCACCACGAGATTTTCTCAGATTTTTGTTGTTGTTGTTTTGTTTTTCGAGACAGGATCTCTCTGTGTTGCTCAGGCTGGCCTTGAACTCACAGAGATCCACCTGCCTCTGCCTCCCGAGTGCTGGGATTAAAGGCGTGCGCCACCACTGCCCGGCATCAGATTTTTTTCTCAGGGTGGGGTGTATGTGTGTGTGTGTATGTGTGTGTTGCTGGTGATCAAACCCAGGCTGTATTTATGAGAGGCAAATATTCTAAGCCCTTTTTACAGTTTCTGTTTTACTTTTTTTTTCCCCTGAAACCCAGTACACTTCTCAATTCTCTTTCTGCAGCCCACAGACTGTCTGTCACCTGCACAGCCCCCATGCTGACTTGGTTCCTATATGGCTTGCATCTGATGTCTTTTCCTCTTTTCTCCACCCTTCCCCCTCCTTTTTTTCTGGAGGACATCCTCAAACAACTTTCTTAGAAGGGTAATGTGATAAGTGAGTTCTGCTGGCTTGTAAATGTCTTTATCTATCTTCGTTTTTTCCAGTACTGTTTTCCTTCCTTTTCCCCATCCTTCCTTCTTTCTTTTCCTCTCTTTTGTTTTTGATTCAGAACTGGATATTGAACTTAGGGTTTGCTCTGCTAGGGAAGTACTCTGCCACAGCATTATATAGCCAGCCCCTGATTCTTTTAAACTTAGTATTTTGAGACAAGGTCTTATCAAATTACCCATGCCATAGTCCAGGCAGGTCTTGAATTCCTGGTTCTCCTGCCTCAGCAACCAGAGCAGCTGAGATTACGATCCTGTGCTACCAGGCCAGACTGCTTTATTTTCTCTTCTGTGAAAAAGTCTTGCTTCTGAACTCAGATATAGTCTAGTCTAGGTTTCAACTTGTAATGCTCCTGCCTCAGCCTCCTGAGTGCTGAGGTTATATGTATTACCACTATGCCCACCTGATAGCTGATTTATACAATAAATAATTTCTTTCCTTATTTTGAAAGTGCCGTCTTGAGCATGGGGGCACATGCCTTTAGTCCCAGCACTCAGGAGGCAGAGGCAGACCTCTGAGTTTGAGACCAGCCTGGTCTACAGAGTGAGTTCCAGGATAGCCAGGGTTATACAGAGAAAGCCTGTCTCAAAAGGGGGTGGGCATCTTTTAGCATTCTGTGTCAGCCCCTTTCTTATTTTTCCCTCCCCTGATACAGCCTCAGCTCACTATTTCTGGGCAGTAACACCCCCTTCCTGGTGCCTCTAACACCACCTCTCCATCACACTCCTGTGATTATTTTTATTCTGAGAAATGATTTGAAATCTCTCAGCTCTCAATGCCCAGTGCATCTCTTGTTGTCTTTGTGACTATGTTTTTAATCCTTTGTTGCTTCAGTAGACTCTTGGGAAAGAAGTACAATGTGCAGGTTTAATGAGATGTTCCCCACAGTCTGCAGGCATGAACATTTAGTTCTCGGTAGGTGGTGCTGTTTGGGAGGTTTAGGGGGTGTGGCCTCGCTGGAGGAAGTACGTCACTGGGGGTGGGCTTTGACGTTTCAAGGGCTCCTGCCGTTCCCAGTTCGCTTCTTCTGCTTCATGCTTTGCAGTTCCATGTGTGAGCCCTCAGCTTCCTGCTCCTTCTGCGACGCTTTTGCTCTGCCGTCATGGTAAGCCAGAATTCCGTCTTCTGAAAGTTGTCTTGGTCATGGTGTTTTGTTACATCAATAAATAGAAAAGTAACCAATGCAGGAGTGAGGACCCACGAGTGAGCTATTGCTGCGACAGACCTGGCCATGCTGGTTTTTAGAGGACTGTGAAAGATTGTAGGACTTTGAACTAGAAAAGCGGTTGAATGCTATAAGCAGAGCTTAATGGACCATCATAGCCAGGACTTGGACAACAGTAGTACTGAGAACCATGTGGGCTGTGGAGGCTCAACTCAAGAGGTTTCTGAGAGGAACAATGTTGTTAGCAATGGGACTAGAGACCATTTCTGGGATACTTGGCAAAGAATGCTGCCGCTTTCTGTCCAGGTTCTAAGTAACAGGTTAATTTCTCCGGTGGAGGAGATTTCAAGACAGTCCAACACGGACTCGGCCTGGTGAGTATTAGAAATCACTTCTGTGCAGGAGCAAATGGGGCGGAAAGAAATGTACAGTTTGGGGAGAAGAAAAGGGACACTAACAAGCTGAATGCTACAGCCAAGGCTTGGGCTGGAAGAGAGGCTGTAACTGTCAAGGGGGTTCGTGCCATTAAGAAGAGAAGGGTCTGATTTGCACTAGAGTAAAGGAAGGGTGCTCTCAGACAAGACTCCTCCCTCCCCAAAGCAACAACAACAACAACAACCTTCCAATGCTTTTGTGCTTTCTGTTGTGCCCATGTGGCAAGACCCCCCAAGCAAGACCACCACAGAGCTGATATCCGATGCAAAACACCCAGGGGGTTATTGATAACAAGCAAGCCCGGGCTTGGTCCATGTCCAGCACTCCGACACAGTGGGTGGAGGAGGACGGCCCTGAGCTTTCAGGGTGAGGGGTTTTTTTAAGGGAAAAACTGCGAGCAGGGTGGTACAAGCCTTTGCACCATATGATTGGGTGAGGGTGTGTAACCTTTGAATTTACTGGCTGGGGGTTACAGTTATCATTTTTGGGCAGGCCTGGACAAGTCCCAGGCTTTGTCCTTGAGCTGCCATGGAGGCTGGCTGGCCTCGCACGTTCACTTTGACCCATGCACGTAGCTCTAAGTTGGTGAGGGGTCCCAGACAGTAAACAGCTGGCTGAACCTTGCGCAGTCAGAGTACGTGCAGAAAGGGAGCTACCGCAAGGACTCTGTCTTTTGTTCATGGCCCTCCCAGAAACTGCTTGCTCCAGTCTCAGGAAACTGAAATTGAGGCCCTGATCTCTGAGAGAAAACCGAGCAGCCTGTTATAGCATCTGCTTGGTCCTTCACTTCTACAAAGCAATGATAAACACAAGTGCTGGAAATGTGGTTCCCATTGGCCCGGGTCCATCCCAAGCTGGCAGCCTCACTTGGCAGTGTCATCCACATGACGAGGATGCGTGAATAAAGGAGTGGTGGGTGAGCCATCCCTCCGCTAATTCAGAGAGCTGGCAGGCCCGGCAGGGTGTGGCAGGAACGTCCCCGCATGAAGGCCCAAGAGGGCATGAGGCTCTGATAAGCACTGCATGTAGCTGTAGACGTGAAGCCTGGGTTCACTGGAGACCCCAAGACGCTGGAGTTGCCATAGTCATCCGGCAAAGATATCTGTTAAAGAATGCTGCATACAGATGTAGAAACAGCTCAGCAGCAAAGCTCTCTCTCTGTGTCTGTCTGTTTCTGTCTGCCTGCCCCTCTCTCTCTCTCTCTCTCTCTCTCTCTCTCTCTCTCTCTGCATGCGTGCGTGCGTGCGTCCATCCATCTAAGCCCGTTTGTTAGGATTTATTTATTTAGCAATGGAACCAATGCTAGAGTTCAGGGGCAGAGTACCTTGGTAGGTTTAGGCCAAGGTATGCTGCAGAGAGATCACACCAGGCAAACAGATCTCATGTAAGAGGTTGATTGGGGTCGGGGGAGAGTGAAAGGCCATCTTGGAGTAGGCACATGAGAAAGAGAGACAGACAGACAGATGTAGCTAGAGTTTTCCGCCTTGCCCACAGTCAGGACAAATCTTTGTCACCCGCCAGTCCCACAGCTGCTCAGACCCAACCAAGTAAACACAGAGACTTATATTGCTTACAAACTGTATGGCCGTGGCAGGCTTCTTGCTAACTGTGCTTATAGCTTAAATTAGTCCATTTCCATAAATCTATACCTTGCCACGTGGCTGGTGGCTTACCGGCATCTTCTCATGCTGCTGGTCATGGCGGCGGCTGCAGTGACTCTTGCCTTCCTGTTCTTTTATATTTCCTCTCTGTTAGTCCCGCCTATACATCCTGCCTAGCCACGACCAATCAGGTTTTATTTATTGACCAATCAGAGCAACTTGACATACAGACCATCCCCCAGCACAGCCAAGTGCAGACCATCTCAGACACCTGCACTCAGGCCCATGGTCCTAATCATCCTCTATGCGGACCTGCTGGGTAACGCCACAAAGAACCCAAGAAGGGCTCCCACAGGACATACAGAACATCCCACAGCAGACAGAGAGACCAGGAGCTAGAGAGAAAGAAAGAAGAGAGATAGAGAGCAAGAGGGAGAGATTGATCCGTGATATTGGGATTATTTTAGTCTCTTTTAGAGGATGTACATGCCGCATAGGAGAATAAGCAATTCATGGTGACGGTGGAAACGAGTCACACCTGGTGGTGGCGGGTGGGTGATTTCATGTCTGCAGAGTTGATGAGTCCCGGGGGGCAGGCTGGGGGAGTGCCCGACGGCTAACACCTTTGACATTGGTGCTTCCTCTGCAGGGTTTCAGTTGGCTTTGCCCCATACTGCCTCACTGTACCCCTGTTCTTCCCTTGGGGGAAGGTGATGTATATTATGGGCTGTTATATGTTGGAAGTATGTAGCTTTACAGAGAATTACAATTAAGAGATCGCCCAAAGTCTCAGAAGAGATTTTGGATTTTAAAAGAGTTTGTTATACCAAAAGACAATGGGGACTTTTGAAGATGAACTAAGTGTATTTTTGCAATATGATGTGACCAGGAGAGTATGGGGGCCAGGGAGCAGAATGCAGTAGTTTCCCATAAGCTCAGGCATTTGAAGTCTTGGTCCCCGGCTGGTGGTGCTGTTAGGGAGGTTTAGTAGGTGTGGCCTTGCAGGAGGAAGTATGTAACTTGGGTGGTCTCTGAGGTTTCGAAGCCTTTTGCCATCCCATTTTACTCTCTGCTTCATGTCCCTGGTTCAAGATGTGGTCCCTCCAGCCTCCTGTTCCTGCCACCAGGCCTTCAGTCTGACTAATGGAACCAGAACTAATGGAACCTTCTGGAACCAGAAGCCCAAATCAACTCTTCTTAAATCACCTTAGTCAAGGTATTTTATCACAACAATAGAAATGTAACTGTGGTAATTTGAAAAAGAATGCCTGTCCCCGGGCTTATATATTTGAATGCTTAGTCATTAGGGAGTGGCACTATTTGAGAAGGACTGAGAGGTGTGGCCTTGTTGGAGCAAGTGTGCTTCTGGAGTGGGCTTTGGGTTTCAAAAGCCCACACCAGCTGTAGATTCTCTTTCTCTCTGCCTATGGATCAGGATGTAGAACTCTCAACTGCTTCTCCAGCATGTGTGTGTCTGCCTGCCACCACACTCTGCATCCATAATAATACGGACTAACCTCTGAAACTGTAAGCAAGCCCCCAATTAAATGTTTTCTTTTATAAGAATTACCGTGGTCACGTTGTCTCTTCGCAGAAATAGAACAATGACTAAGACAGTAACTAATACATACGGTAAATCTGTGTGTTACCTTTTAAATTGGACCCCATTTCCTATAAGTTTGATGGAATCCCTGCTGCATGACTACCCCACCCCCAACTTTGTTTTGACAAATACCAGGGCTGGGTCTCACTCTCTTTTGCCAGAAACCATTGCTTGCATGTTTACATAGCGGCTTTGCAAGCGTAGCTAGGTCTCTGGATGTGTTTGGATTACTGACATATTAACTCATGGTTCAGACTGGAAAGGGGACATGCAAGGAAGGCATGCTGACCATGAGCTGGAGGATGCAGCTCATTTTGATTATCCCTCGGAATAAATGTTTATTAACTCACATGCTTCCTGGAACTGTGCTCTGTACAAAGAAATCATTTCCTCATTTCTAATAAGTTCTTCTTTCCAAGAACACAACAGACCCAGGCATTTATACCATCAAAGAATAAAGAATGCCAATTAGCAAAGTCCTTGTGACTCATGGCCCCCTCCGGTGTCATAGGATTGTCATATGTTTGAACAAAACTCTGTCTTAATAAGATAATTACACTTACAAGAGAATGGGAATCTGGGGACCCATACCTGTACCTCCAACACTGAGGATGGAGGCAGAGGCCAAAGGTTCAAGGCCAGCCTGTGTAACAACCATGCCCGGAAGGAACAAGAATATTTTGAAAGGACTCTTGAGTCCCCTACTCTGGCAGTGCACTGGCTGGTTTTATTTCATCAGAGAGGAAATGCCTCCATGAGATCCAGCTGTCAGGCATTTTCTCAATTAGTGATCAATGGGGGAGGGCCCAGTCCATGGTGGGTGGTGCCATCCCTGGGCTGGTGGTCCTGGGTTCTATAAGAAAACAGAATGAGCAGGCCATGAGGAACAAGTCAGTAAGCTGCACCCCTTCATGGCTCTGCATCAGCTCTGCCTCTAGTTTCCTGCCCTGCTTGAGTCCCTGTCCTGACTTCCTTTGGTGATGAATAGCAATACAGAAATGTAAGCTGAATAAAATCTTTCCACCCCAACTTGCTTTTTCTTTTCTCCCCCACCCCCCTTTTTTTTGAGACAGAGTTTCTCCGTGTAGCTTTGGAGCCTGTCCTGGAACTTGCTGTGTAGACCAGGCTGGCCTTGAATTCACAGAGATCCTCCTGCCTCTCCCTCCTGAGTGCTGGGATTAAAGGCATGTGCCACGACCTGCTGCAAGTCACAGGAACATGTAATGGAATCCAGCTACTGATTATCACAAAAGCTACTACCTGGAAGATCAAGGACTTTTCCAGAGGCCAAGCCATGGCTTAAGAAGTCTTGGTGATATTTTAGCTTTTGATATATTAGCCAGTTCCTGCAATGGTTTTCTTGTATGCTATATATGCTTCCAAGAACTCCTAACAGTGTATTCTGTCTGAAATACTTATCAAGCATCCAAGGCCAAAGGGTCTCCTGAATTAAGGTAAACACCCTTCCGGAGACACCAACTGATACTACATCCATAGCTTTATTTCTTGTGCAAATGAAACTCAGACCCTCCGTCCTCTCACAGGCCAAGTGACATTCCAGAGCAACTGACTCAGAACAAAAGAGTTTTTTGCATACCAGGTGCAGTAAAGTATTGAGGCAGAATTCCTAGGTCTGAGCAGAGTTGTCCCATCTGACCAGGAAGCAACAAGGCAGAGTTTTTGCAGATTGTAGGTGAATTGGGTCAGAGCAGGAGAGCAGGAGAGAAAAGGACAAAATGAATGAAGAATCAGAGGATGATAATGAACTCCAGAGCAAAAGAACTTAGTTAGGACTAGGACAATGAGAGGACAGGAAGAGAAGGGACGGAGAGGAGCTGAGTGTGAGAACAGAACTGAAGCTGTGTAGATAGAATTTTGTCTTAGAGGAATAAAGTGGACGAATAAAAGAGCTTGGTGTACTTAGATTACCCCTCGCTGTTCCTCTGGGAGAAGTCTCCTTAGGGCAGGCCCTCGAGGAAACTTCGATAACCACTGCCTGACCCCTTTTTGATCATGGTGTTTTGCTGCAGCAAAAGAAACCCCAAACTAAGACAATCAGTCTGGATTGATGAAAAAGGTACCCCAGAGAATAGGAATCCTCCCCCAGGAATCTGATGCTAAGAGAAGGAAAAGGCTGAGGACCTCTTCCAGACAGAGGGGAAACTTGTCTTCTGGAAAAACATTTCAGAAAGTGAGTAACTTGTCCTTGGAGGAAAGACAGTTGTCTTAGTTACTTTGCTACTGCTGTTGTTGTGCCCAGATCGTGACCCCCAGAGAGACCACCAAAGACGAGCATGCCGGAATGCAAAAGCAAGGTTTAATTCTGGATATCCAAAAGCAATACAAGCCTAGGCAGGGACTTCGTCCAATACATCCAACGCAGTGGAGGCTGGAGGAAGTGCCCACCTGTCTGCAAGCTCGGCTTTTAAAGGGAAAAGTCACAAGGTTACATCATTTAGGGGTGCTAGTATGGGTACAATTCTGATTGGCTCGCTTCTAGGGACTTCTAGAAATTACTTCTAAGGGAGTGGTTGCCCGCCACCATTTCTCATTGGTTGCCCTCAGGTGGGGGCATTTCTGTGGTCAGTTACCCTGGAAACCAGGGAGAGGACATTCCATAGTCTGGCAGGCATTACCTCGTGACTATCTTGTGACTGTACTTTTACACTTCCTGGTTTCTGGAATCTGAACTGACTGGTTTCAGTAACTAATGGCCTATTCCCAAAAGGAGAAATCTTAGGCCTTAGTTTTTGGGTGAAAACATTTCTAAGATGGCTCATTTTGGTCTCACACTGTGACAAAACACCATGACCAAGGCAGCTTATTAAAGAAAGTATTTAGCTTAGGGTTCACAGTTCCAGAGAATTAGAGTCCCAGCCCATCATGGTGGGGAACATGGCAGCAGGCAGGCAGGCATGGTGCTGGAGCAGTAGCTGAGAGCTTACATCTGAGCCACAAGCATGAGGCAGAGAGAGCTAGCTGGGAATGGTGGGTTTTTAAAAAATCTCAAAGCCCACCCCCATCTCCTCCAACAAGGCCACACCTTCTAATCCTTCCCAAACAGTTCTGCTAACGGGACCAAGCATCCAAATATATGAACCTAGGGAGGACATTCTCATTTAAGCCTGAGCAACTGCTTAATTATGTATATTTCTTGCCTTCTGTTAAAATCTTACTCTTATGTTAGGACCCTGAAGATGAACTTAGGGTAGTCACTGGATCTCTTTGTCTCCTTGCCATGTGACTACATTAAAGAAATTTCCTTTTCCAGCTTTTCAATATTTTGGCTTTTCTAGTTAGTCTATGGAGGAAGGATGGCTGACCTTGCTTGTTAGGGTGGCCAGAGTTCAGGCTTTTATCCTAATTCTTATCCTGGTCATACCTGGCAGGTTCCAGGGTATCCAGGGTTGCATAGCAAGACTGTCAGAAATTAAACACACATAGAGAGTAAGAGAGAGAGAGATACAGACAGACAGACAGACAGACAATAACATTCAGTCTTCTCCAGGGTTATGTGTTATCTTGTGAAGTAAAATTAAATATGCTGAAATATGTGTGAGCATGACATTTTCTCAAAATGTTGAAATTTACTGAGTTTGGAAATCATGGAGGCTTCTCTTCACCCTCCACCTTCCCATAAGAAGGGTAAAGTATAACTAGAAGAAAAGAGACACTTATTTCTAAGTGTTAAGGTGTGGCCCTACCCATCATGTTTTCTCCTCTCCAGTCTCTGGTACAACATCGGTATGTATGAATGGGTGATGACCTTGAACTTCTGACCCTTCCCCATTTGTCTCTTAATTTCTGGTTGGATAAGCAGGTGCTACCAAGTCCCATTTTTCTCTATTTCAAGTCTGAGATATTAGAATTACATGTCACACAACTCGCTTACCTATACACTGGTATTGCTGTGGAATATCATTCTGTATGCTGTGAATATGTGTTGCTCTTATTGGTTGATAAATAAAATACTGATTGGCCAGTAGCCAGGCAGGAAGTATAGACAGGATAAGTGGATGAAGAGAATTCTGGGAAGAGGAAGGCCGAGTCAGGAGACGCCATCCTGCCATTCAAAGAGCGGCATGTAATGGCACAGCCATGGAACACATGGTAACATATAGATTAACAGAAATGGGCTGTGTTTAAGTGTAAGAGCTAGTCATTTATAAGCCTGAGCTAATGATCAAGCAGTTATAATTAATATAAGCTTCTGAGTGAGTATTTTATAAGCAGAGCTTGGCGGGACTGGGAGAAACTTTCTGGCTACAGGTATCGATGTAGTTTATAGTCCCCAATAGGTTAAAGAGACCTAGCACACAATTTGAGGGGTTTCAGGGCCTGTGTTATCAAGGGAAAATCTCAGGGATGCCTTCCAAGGGTTTCTGGGTCAGGAAGTCCACAGGCAGGCAAGCAGAAGCAGGCATGAATGCATGCATACAAAAAACAAAAATCCAAAACCAATCAAACAAACAAAAAACATAGACTATTGCCGTGCACACCAGCCACAGACTGGAATCTGGTTGCTAGATGGTGACACACTGTGCTGAGGCCATAACTCACTTTGGTGGCGGGAACAAAGAAATACAGCTTAGAGATATAAGAGTTGCCACGGTCATGACGTCTCTTCACAGCAATAGTGAAAGGTCGAGGAATATAGAAATATAAAATTATAAGCTTAAGAGATGAAAACTGAGAGTCATCAGCTCTGAAGGTTAACTGCTAACAGTGGCTGTCTGCTTACAGCCAGGTCCTCTGTCAGCAGCCAGGGGTTAACTTTTAACCCCCTTGCCCCTTATAGCCAACAACTGCCTGGACCAAAGTTAACTTTTATTTTTATTTTATTTTATTTTATTTATTATTATCATCATCATCATTATTTTGTTTGTTTGTTTGTTTTGTTTTTCGAGACAGGGTTTCTCTGTGTAGTTTTGGTGCCTTTCCTGGAACTCACTCTGTAGCCCAGGCTGGCCTTGAACTCACAGAGATCCTCCTGCCTCTGCCTCCCGAGTGCTGGGATTAAAGCCATGCGCCACTACCGCCCGGCTCACAAAGTTAACTTTTAATAGTTGTTTCTACCTGACTTTCAGTGTGCGTCCCATGCCTGATGTTTCTATGTGACTCCTAGCATGCACCCTGTGCCCGACACTGTAAGAGGGGGCCAGTAACCACCTCAATGGCCACTGTCCCAGAATTCCAACATTGGCTGTGGTCTCAGCTAGCTGTTGTGCCCTGCGGTGTTATTTCGTTTTATTTTTTTAATTTTAATTTTTATTTTGCTGGAATAAAGTTTGCTTCTGGTTTAATGGACTTTGGTGGTCTGTCCCCCATTATTTCATGACCCTGGACCCAACAATAGAAACCCTAACAAAGACAGAAGTTGGTACCCAGGACTGGGGGTATTGCGGTGATAGGCTTGACTGTGTTTTTGTTTGAAGGAATATGGACCTTGGGACTGCGGATTAGAAAAGCAGTTGAATGCTTTAAGTGCTGTTTAATGGGCCACAGTAGTAGACACATGGAAGACAGTGGTGTTAAAGGTGATCTGATGAACTATGGGGGGCTGGCTCAAGAGGTTACAGAGGAGAAGAATTTTAGTATGTCGCCTAGAGATGGTTCTTGTGATATTTTGGTGAAGAAAGTGGCTGCTTCTTGCTCTTGTCCCAAGCGTCTGCCTGAGGCTAAAGTGAAGCATTTTGGATTAATTCTGTTGGCAGAGGAAATCTCAAAACAGCCCAATATAGACTCTGTTGTGTGGCTATTAGTGTTGACCCTGATGAAGATTAATAATGAAAAGGAGCAGATTGAGCTGGGTAAATTACACAATGTAAAATTTAGGGAGAAAAGGAACACCAAAAATGGAATGGAACTAAGTCCTGTGTCCAAGGAAATAAAAGGATTAAGAAATGGAATAAAGGGAGTGGTGACCTCAGGGCAAGATGCCACCCAGCTAAGTTTCTAACTTGTGAATTAAAGAAAAGCTTAGAGCTGAGTGTAATGGGGGGACACACTTTTAATCCCAGCACTGGGAAGGCAGAGGCTGGTGGATCTCTGAGCTTGAGGCCAGCCTTGTCTAGAGATCCAGTTTTAGGACAGCGTAGGCAGTGAAGTGCAGTGAGCTCCTTGGCCAGCGAGGAAGAACGACCACCACGAGGATTCTTCTCAGATCACACTTTATTGGAGCACCTCTTGGTTAAGGGAGAGCGGGAGGTGAGGGGCCCCGAGGACGAAAATGCAGCTGCTTATATAGGGAATCAGGCAAACGTGCCGTACTGTGATTGGGTCCCGCCAGAATGCAAGCACGGGGAGCCACGGGATAGGCTGAGGACATAAGGTCGATTACCATACCCGCGCATGCGCAGGTCACAGGACACGTAGTCCGGAGAGCATAGCCATATATGGAGTTGTTTACAACTAGACTACCAGGAGGCCAGCGCCATCTTTGAATGGCGGCTCCCTACAGTGAAGGACAGAAAGCTGGTGAAGATGTAATTGAACAAGGGGGCCATGTTCCAGCCCCAGCAAGCAGCAGAATTTGGCAGCTTGGTCCGTGTGGTTCTGGCTTTAGAGATAAGAATAGAGGGAAGGGGCTATGGAATTTGCCCCTAAGAAAGCCTCTGAGGCCAGGCATGTGTCAAAGTATCCCTGAATGGAGGCCAAGAGAGGCCATTGTGTGAAACTGAAGGTGAAGCCTGGGTTGCCTTGGAGACCCCAAGATATTAGAGATGCCAGAACTGTGGGATACCTGCCAAGGAAGCTGCTAACAGGGAGTGAACCAACCCAAGAGAAAGAAGTGTGCTGCAGTCAACAAGTCTGAATGGAGCTGGAGATCTGAAGAGCGTTTTGACATCAGACATAGACACCGAGTTTGGAGTTTGCCCAGCTGGGCTTTGGTCTTGCTTTGGTCCAGTATTTTCATGCCGTGGTCTCGACCCTGTGTTTTGGAATGGTTATATATATCCTGTGCCATTATGTGTTTTTGATTTTGATTTTTATAGGTGATTACAGTTAAGAGATTGCATGAATCTCAGAATAGACTTTGAACTTTGGACTTTAAAACATTGTTGAGAATGTGATAGACTATGTGGACTTTTGAAGTTGGACTAAATTCACTTCGCATTATGATATTGTTACAAGCCTTGGGGGTAGAGAGTGGAATATGGTGGTTTGAATGCTCCCTGTCATGATGATAAGGGACTGAACATCTGCCACTTATAAATGTTTTATTCTCTAAGAGTTGCCATCGTCATAATGTCTCCTCATAGCATAGAAACCCTAACACACACACACACACACACACACCATTCTACACAACACAATTAGAGCACAGACACCAGGTCCCAGTCAGAGTAGGAAAGGCAAGATTGCTCTCTTCTAAGATGAATCCCCGCCTCAACCAGGCAGAAATCTAGTTCAGGAGAAACAGGAATGTGCCCTAGTAGGAGAGATAATAATATGGTGGTATTTTATTTGTACTGAAATGATATATACATTTTAAACTTTGTTAAGATATGAATGGTCATATAGAGTACTAACTAATTCTAGAAAAAAGGCTTCAATTAGCTGCATATATATGTCTTTGTGTTCGAGTCTCTTATCTGTTTTCTGCAGGAAATCACGGCCAGGCTTACCATCAACTGAAGTCTCCAGGAAGAAGATGGGGCCCCACAATAACAATTCCACGTGGACAAACATCATCTACAGATCAGCTTTGAACTACAAAGTGCTCAGAGCAATTTTGAGATGACTAGCTGAGATGATCCAGTCTCAAAGACTACTTGAATAAGGACTTGAGATAAACCCTGAACTTTGGCATTATACACAGACTGGATAACGAAGGATATAGTTACCTCTCCTAGAATTTGACAATTAACCTAAATTTTTCTTTCAGGATAAAGATAACTTTGCCCATACCCAGCAGGAAGCAATTTTAAGAATACGACGCCCACATTCCCAAAGAGGTGGTGTGGGGCGGGTGGTTTTTTGGTCTTTTTAATGGGTTTTGGGTCTGGGATAATTTTTCATTGTTTAGGGGGGTTGGTTACAAGTTGTTGTCAAGGGTTAGGAAAAAGGCTAAGCAAAGGAGATTAGATTTAAGGTTCTTTTTTTTTTTTTAAAGACAATTACTAGTTTTAAATACTTTACATTGGATTGGATTATTTTATATTGTATACAAATTTGAAATTGATATTGTTAGAAAATGCTATATGTATATTTCTAATTGTACTTATACCATTCATTTAACAATGTAATGCAATTTTCTGATCCTTGAATGTTATTATTACTAACTATTAGAATATAAAGAAATGAAAGTTAGTAGTTAGACATTACAATAGAACTTGTAGTCATATTAGATACGTTTTAAAAATTGAGCAGCTATATTTTAGATAGACAGGTCATCTTCAAACCCTTCACAATATGGCATTTAAAATGTTTTAATAACTTAGAAAAATTTTCTTTTTTGTTATGACTATGAGACATGTCGGCTCCTGTGAGTACCAATCTACTTCATAGAAAATATGGGCATTGAAGAAACTGCACATGGAGTTAACTTTCATTGTGGCAAAAGTTAGCCACTGGACAACAAAGTATCCTCGAATCAACTGTTGACAAACAGGACAGACAGGACATGAAACAAAGGACTACTGATTCTTGCCAAAACAAGTGTGGTTATGGCTTTATCAAAAGGCATCTTCTGAGGCCAGGACGATTTGGCACCATCCCTGAAGTGGCCTTCGCAATCCGGAAAAGGTACAGTGCCCTTTTCTTTGAAGGCAGCTGAACAGGCAGTGGGCTGATGGCTTCTGATGTACAATGGAACAGCAGCTGAAACAGTTATTCTTGAAGAGTAACTAAGCTCACGCCTCTCAATAGTAGACTGGCATTTAATAGAGGGATGTGGAGAAGAACGGGATGCTGAGATGAAGCCACATACACACATAGCCAAGAAGAATGGACAGATGAATTCAAAAACCATCAACAATTTCCAGAATTTATAATCCTGAATCATGACATGACACTAGTGGAATTCAGGTGTTTCTGGTACATGGACTGCTCTCACCCAATGTGAGGTTGAACTGTTGACCTTGTGTACATCCTACTTCACAAATGAGTCTGTCAGATACGCTAAGCCTATAGGCTGAAGATGATGCCCCAAACTGCAAAGAAACCTCAGGTGACTGTCCAGGCAGTTGGCTATTTCTGTCAACTCACAAATTTTTTGGAAGTTGCTTGCATGCACTTCCTGTTTTTATTTTTGTTAGGTAATATTATTTTCTTCTTGGGTCTCTGAGGGAGTTGAAGATTAGTTAGTTATAGTTGAAGACTAGTTAGGATAGAAAGTGAATTAGGTACATTTTGGACTTACCAAAATAGGATGGATAATGGAATTATTTCCTCTGAATTTGTCAAATACAAATGGACTAGACATTGTTTAGGTATTTATTACTTGTATATATTGTATATAGTTATTGTACTTTTGTATATAGTTTTTCTTATGTTAGTTATAACCTTTTTCCTTTTGTCTTTTTATTAAAATAGAAAAGGGGAAATATGGTGGTATTTTATTTGTACTGAAATGTGATTTTAATTGTATGTTAATAAATAAAGTTGCCTGGGGGTCAGAGCTATTAGAGCCATAGCAAGAGCCAGGCGGTGGTGGCGCACGCCTTTAATCCCAGCACTTGGTAGGCAGAGCTAGGTAGATCTCTGTGTGTTCAAGGATACAGCCAGCATTGGAGACACACACGTTTAATCTCAATACCATAGAAGACCTGGAGGGCTGTACAACAGACAGTGATGAGGCAATCATATGGTTGGTTTTACAACCACTGAGAAGGCAGAACAGAAAGTCTATATAAAGACAAACAGGAAGTAGCTCTCTTTCGGAGAGGTTTCTTGGCTTAAGAGGCTAGCTGCAGCAGGCAGGTAAGGCTCTTAGCTCTGATCTCTTGGCTTTCTTCTTTGCATTGGTTCTGTGTTTCTTATTTAATAAGATGGTTGGTTACATCTACATAATAACACTTAATTTTTAGTAAGAAATAATAATAATAATTTAGAATGCTTGTGAGGTATAGTGGTTTGTTCCACTGAGGCCATTGATATTTAAAGTTATTAAAATGTGTGTGTTAATTATAGTCATTGTGTTGTTGATTTTTGGTGGTGTTTGTGTTCTTATTGGTACTTTGTGTTTTAATAATTATTGTTTCTTATTTCTTTCCATTGTTTGTCTGCTATGCTCATTCATGCCTTCAGGCCAAAATAATACTCTGATATTTTCTTTAGGTTTGGTTCCTGGATATAAATTTTTTAGGCTGTTTGTATTGTGGAAAGTTTTTGTTTCTCCTCCAATCATCACAGATAGTTTTGCTAGGTATATTAATCTAGATTGGCCATGATAGTCTTTAGGACTTGGAATGCATTGCTCCAGGCTCTTCTGGCTTTTGGATTTCCCATTAATAAATCAGCTATTATTCTGATGGATTTTCCTCCAAATATGACTTGTTTTGTTTTTTTTTTCTTCTTTCCCTCTTACAGCTTTCAATACACTTTCTTTGTTAAGCATATTTAATATTTTAATTATGATATGCTATGGGGATTTACTTTTCTGGTCTTGTCTGATTGGTGTTCTGTGTGCTTCTCGCATCTGTATGGGTGTGTCTTTCCTTAGTTTGGGGAAGTTTTCTTCTGTGATCTTGTTGAAGATCTAGTCTACACCATTGACTTGGGATTCTTCTCCTTTATCTGTGCCTATGACTCAAAGGTTTGAGTTTTTTTCACAGTGTCCCAGATTTCCTGTGTGTGTGTAATTTTGATATTCCTTGCTTATTTGGTCTTATTTCCATTATCTTTGAGTCCTGATATTCTATCTTCTGCTTGGTTCACTCTACTTGGAAGACTTTCCTTTGAGATTTCTAGTTGAGTTACTAGATTTTTCAAGTCCATCTTCATTTCAGCTAGAGTCTTCTTCAGTGTTTCTTTCTTCTGATTGAATTCCATTCTCAAGTCTTATTTTATCTTCATAATTTCTGTTAGCCTTATGTTTGTGTTTTCTTGGACAACACTCAAGCGTTCCTTCTTAAGCTCTTTCTTCTTATTTTCATTGAGCTGTTTCTTTGTGTTTTCTTTAAACTCCTTACATTCATTAATGAGGTTTATGATTGTTGTTTTAAATTTTGTGTCCTGGGCATCATCTAAGTCATTCTGATTGGCAAACATTTCCACAGGACTGGTAGGTTTGGAGAGAAGAGACTTGCTTGACCTTTCATGTTGTTGGTTTTTTTTTTTTTTTTTTTTAATTAAGAGATTTTCTATTCATTTTACATATTAACAGGATTCCCCTGTCCTTCTTCCTCCCACCCCCCAGCGTACCCCCTATTTCCACCTCCTTCAAGGCAAGGTCTCCCCTGGGGAGTCAGCAGAGCCTGGTACATTCAGTTGTGGCAGGTACAAGCCCCTCTTCCCTGCACCAAGGCTGAGCAAAGTGTCTCAGCACAGGCACTGGGCTCCAAAAAGCTGGTTCATGCATTAAGGACAGGTTTGGTCCCACTGCCTGGGGGCCCCCGTTGTTGATATTTTTGAAATGAGATCTGGATATATGAACTTCTTTTGTTGGTCCTGAGCTTGTTATAGACAGAGAAGATTGGGGTGAAGAGAAGATGTTCAAGCAGTTCAAGAGGTTGGAAACAGTTTGGGTGGAAAAAAAACAGATGGACAGAGGGGACTGAGCTGGTGTATGGCATATACTCCCTGGAATGTGGAGAAGATCTGGCTGTGTAGAAAGTCTTTTAGACTCTAGAAGAGGACGTGGGAAGTACCAAGTGGGATGGTGTAGGTCTAAGTCTTTTTGTTGCGGAAGCTGAGACAATATTTACAGTATCCATCAAACAGCAAAGTTTATTAATTCCTGTTATTTTGTTGTTATGTTATGGGTTTTTCCCTGTCTTTTGATTTATTGTCCTGAGATTAGTCATTCCTTGTTTCTTCATGAGTGTGGGTAGACTCTTAAGACTGAAGTTTCCCTTCTAGAGCATTCTGTAGAGTTGGATTTGAATATAGAAACCACTTAAATTTGTTTTTATCATGGAAGGTTTGCTGTGGATATCACTCTATGTAAATAAAACACTGATGGCCAATGACCAGGCAGGAGGTAGGTGGGACAAGGAGAGAGGAGAATTCTGGGAGGCGGAAGGCTGGGGGAGAGACACTGGAGCCACCGCCAGGAGAAGAGCATGTAAAGACGCCGGGAAGCCACCAGCCACGTGGCAAGGTATAGATTTATAGAAATGGGTTAATTTAAGATAAAAGAGCAGTTAGCAAGAAGCCTGCCACGGCCATACAGTTTATAAGTGATATAAGCGTCTGAGTGATTATTTTATAAGTGGATTGTGGGACTGCGGGGCTTGGGGAACCTGGAGAGAAGCCCTCCAGCTACAAATGGCGCCCAACGGCTCGAGTTTCCACCTTAAACCTGAGAATATTTAATAATCAATTCTAAACAGAGCCAAAACCAGGTTCCTGCTTCTTGTCTCATACGGGCCAGCTAGACAGCGCAAAACGCAGGTTTGAACACTGGCGGGTTCCTGGCGAGTGCGTTTGACCGGCAGTATGGCAGAAATGAGGCATCTGCCAGCGGCAAATTAAGCTGTGTGGTAGATTTAGTCTTTACTAATATTTAAAAAAAAAAAAGAGGTTTCTGGGCTACATGCTGCTTTGATAAAAGCTTAGACCCACTATTTCTGAGACTTGATGACTCCCAGAGCTGGCGGAAAACGTACCACTGCCATGCTGGGAAGCTAAAGTGGGCGGAGCCAGCAGCCACAGCGCCGTTTCAGGCTTACAATGGTACAGTTTAAATCAATAGGCTCAAGGCTCAAGGTAATATAAAAAATAAGCCACGTAACGATGGCTACCACACAGAGAATCTGGATTATGTTGTCTTTGATATTCGTAACTAAAGAAAAACATTTGATTACAAAAGCTGTTGAGTTATGCCAAAATGTATATTTTAAAAGTACCTTGACTTCAAAATTTGGATATAAGGATATGTTACTTTGAAAAAGAAGTTCTGCTTTTGTCTCCACAGAAAGCCAGAGGCTGTGGACTTGTTCCAGATTAAGATACATCAGGTTTCACCAGCCAAGACCCCCTGAAAGGTCTCCGATGACACCATGGCCCAGATGATCCAACATCCAGACCGGTTTCAAGGCAACTGGTTCACACAATACAGCCTCACGGACTACCCCATAGGTCTAAAATTTTCTTTGTATCCCCATAAGATACAGCGCCCCCCTCCAGCAAGAAATAGTAAGAGATGCTACGCCCAAATTCCCAAATATACCAAGCTGGCTTTAGAGGTGGAATTGGCTCACTCCCCCTCTAAACCCAGACATATTGCTTTAAAAAAAAAAATGGTTAAAAGATTCTTGTGTCCCAAATCAAAAGAGCCCTCTGGTGTGGGACAGAGAAAAACCAATATTTTTATTTAAAACAGGTTGATTATAAATGTGATCTCTTTCTAAAAAAGAAAAGGGGATATAATATAGATATATAGGAGGATATGGAGATGATAAGATAAAAGGGTAGATTAATGAACCTACTTTTAAAGAACAACTTGTTTAAAATGTTTTACATTGGTATAGATTTTAGTTTATGTTTAAAATGTTTTACATTGGTAAAAATTTTAGTTTATTAATACAAACTTGAAGTTAATTTTGTTATACTGTATATATATATTTCTATTCTTGTTTGAGGTATTATGTTTAACTCATTTAAAATTGTAATGGATGATTAAAAATAGATTAATAATCAGTCATCTATGATAATCATATTTGTAGCCATGTTAGTTAAATCTTCTAGGTATACATAGATATATTTCAGATAGATAGGTAATCTTCAAACACTTCATAGACCTAGAGAATATGGCATTTAAATAACTTAGAATTCTGTTGACGTGAGACACAATTGCTCCTGGCTGCACCAATTGATCCCGAGAGAATGTTGGGCTTCTAAGACATTTCCATTTGGAAGTTTGTCTTTTTGGCACAAAATGGCCTACTGGGCAAAGAACTGCCCTTGCCTTGACGGCTGACAGTACAAATGCAATGCTGTCCTTTCTGGACAAGCGGGACACAAGGAAAGCGACCAATGTACTCTGCCAAGACAGGGTAAGATGGTCTCTCAGAATTCCTGCTTCTGAAAATGGTCTGTCAGATACTCTAGGCCTGTAGCCAATTTGAATGCACCAACAATGCTGAAAAACATTAGGTGACTGTCCAGGCTGCCAGCTGTCTTGGTCTACTCTTGCAAGATTCCCGAAAGTTGCTTGCATCCATCTACCATTTCTCAGGTACCATTATGTTCCTTCTCAGGTCTTTGATGTGGTTAAAGACTAGATAGTCGTAATTTCCTCAGTTATGATAAAAGATAAGTTAGCTATAAAACCTTAAACTCACAAATATAAGATAGATAGGACATCTTCTTTAATATTGTAACTATAATTCTTGCTCGGTAATTGTTTTGTTATATGTAATTTTACCATGTTAAAGTTAAAACCTTCCTTTTTAAAAAAAAGAAGAAAGGGGAAGTGCTGTGGATATCACTCTATGTAAATAAAACACTGATGGCCAATGACCAGGCAGGAGGTAGGTGGGACAAGGAGAGAGGAGAATTCTGGGAGGCGGAAGGCTGGGGGAGAGACACTGGAGCCACCGCCAGGAGAAGAGCATGTAAAGACGCCGGGAAGCCACCAGCCACGTGGCAAGGTATAGATTTATAGAAATGGGTTAATTTAAGATAAAAGAGCAGTTAGCAAGAAGCCTGCCACGGCCATACAGTTTATAAGTGATATAAGCGTCTGAGTGATTATTTTATAAGTGGATTGTGGGACTGCGGGGCTTGGGGAACCTGGAGAGAAACCCTCCAGCTACAAAGGTTTTTCTTTTTCCATCAATTGTGATTGACAGTTTTCTGGGTATAGTAGCTTAGGCTGGTGGTTGTGGTCTTTAGAGCTTGTCATGGGGAATTTCTTTTCTGGTCCTATTTGGTGTTCTGTATGCTTCTTGTACCTTAAGAGGCACCTTCTTCTATAGGTTGGGGAAATTTTTTTCTATGTTTTTGTTAAAAATATTTCCTAAGCCCTTGACTTCTCCTTCCACTATCCCTATTAGTCATAGATTTGGTTTTTCAGTGTCCCAGACTTCCTGGATGTTTTGTGCTCAGTTTTTGAGGGTTTTTTTTTTTTTTTTGAGGGGGATTTAATACTTTCTTTGACTGAGGTATCCATCTCTTCTACCTTATTGTCAACATCTGAGGTTTGTGGGGTTTTTTTGTTTTTGTTTTTTGATTTTTTGAGACAAGTTTCTCGGTGTAGCTTTGTGCCTTTCCTGGATCTCGCTCTGTAGACCAGGCTGGCCTCGAACTCACAAAGATCTGCCTGCCTCTGCCTCCCAAGTGCTGGGATTAAAGGCATGTGCCACCACTGCCTGGCTGAGGTTTGTGTTTGACATCCTAAATTTTTCATTTCCAGTTTTCTTTAGTGATTCTATTTCTACTTTCATGCTGTGAACTGTTTTAATTTTTCATTTGACTATTGTTTTGTGTTTTCATGAACTCCATTAACGGATCTTCTTTAAGGTCCTCAAACATTATTGCTATTTTTTTAAAGACTTTTTTTAAGATTTATTTATTTATTATGTATACAGAAGTGGGTGCCAGATCTCATTACAGATGGTTATGAGCCACCATGTGGGTGCTGGGAATTGAACTCAGGACCTCTGGAAGAGCAGTCAGTGCTCTTAACCTCTGAGCCATATCTCCAGCCCCACATTATTGCTATTTTGAGTCCTTGTCCTTTAGCTGTATTCCATTTCTCAGGGCCTACTATAGTAGGGTTACTAAGTTCTGATGGAGGCATATTGACTTGTCATGCTTGTGTTTTTTGTTCCTGGGTCTAAAAATCTGGAGTTATAATGATTGAGGTATTTCTTGGTGTTGATCTTGTCTTTGTTGGGTGGGTGTTTCATTCTTTGGTTGCTGTTGCTATCTCTAGATCCTGGGCAAGTGTAAGTTGAAGGCAGAAGTTACTGTCCTGCCAGAAACTCCCAAATACCCAGCAGCTGTTTCCCAAATTACCCCACAGAGGCTCATTAATTATAAATGTGTAGCCAATAGCTCAGGCTTATCACTAACTACCCTTACACTTAAATTAACCCATAATTCTTATCTATGTTTAGCCACATAGCTTGGTATGTTTTCTCAGTATGACATTCTCATTTGCTTCCTCAGCATCTGTCTGGTGACTCCTGACTCCACCCTTCCTCTTCCCAGCATTCTTGGTTTGGTTGTCCCACCCACACTTCCTGCCTGGCTACTGCCCAATCATTATTTTATTAAACCAATTCAAATGACAAATCTTTACAGTGTACAAGAGGATTATTCCACAGCATTTCTCCTTTTTTTGTGAAATTAAAGGGAAGGTTTTAATTTTAACAAAGTAAGATTATATACAACAAAAACAGCTATTAAGGAAGAATTACAGTAACACTATCTAATCCATTTACATTTGGCAAAATTAGAGAAAATACTTAATTATCTATCTTATCTTGATTAGTCTAAAGTTTTGTATCTAATTTACTTTCTATTATAACCAAGAAAAACTGTAATTATAACTATTTAGTCTTCAGCTCCATCAAAAACCTGAGAAGGGTGAAATGTTACCTAATGACAGGGACCTCAAGCTGCCTGGGCATTCACCTAAAGTTCCTCTGCAATGTTGGGCATCCAACTCTGGCCTGCAGACCTAGAATACCTGGCAGACTTTCCTGTGAAGCAAGATGTTTGAAGGACTGTCCTGTCTTGTCTTGGCAAAGTTTGTCAGTCACTTTCTTTTCTGTCCTGCTTGTCCCATTTGGACAGCATACTGTCAGCAGTTGAGGCAAGGGCACTTTCTTACCCAGTGGCTAATTTTGCCACAAAGAAAGTTAACTCCATATGGAGTTTCTTCAGTGCCCATCATCTTCTCTGAAGTAGATTGGTGCTGCCAGGAGTAGACATGTCTCACTGTCAAGAAAAGCCTAAGTTATTTAAAACATTTTAAATGCTATATTCTGTAGGTTTTTGAAGTGTTTGAAGATGGCCTATCTATCTGAAATATATCTCTGTATGACCTTGAAAATATATCTAACATGACTATAAGTTTGCTACTACAGATGACTATTAATCTATATTTCTTAATTATATATTACATTTTAAGTGAGCTGCATAAACATAATATCCTAATGTTACCTAATGACAGGGACCTCAAGCTGCCTGGACAGTCACCTAAAGTTCCTTTGCAATGTTGGGCATCCAACTCTGGCCTGTAAGTATGAAATATACATACAGTACAACAAAATTAGCTTTAAATTTGTATCAATAAACCAAAATCCATACTAATGTAAAACATGTAAGATTAATAGTTGTTTTTTAGGTTAAAGTAGATTTACTCACCAACCCCACAGCTCCCCAGAGTTTTCTTGAGTGCAAGCAGCAGGAATATTAGATAGAAAGATTTAGATTGTAGAGATAAACAGATAAAATAAAGGATAGCCTCGAGAGGGCCTGGAACCTATTCCAACAGGTTCTGACTGTCTCTGCCCCGGGGTATTTATAGAGATGCCAAGGGGTGGAGCAAAAGACCTCTCCCAGCACAGCCAAGTGCAGATCATCTCAGACACCTGCACTCAGGTCCTAATCATCCTCTCTATGCAGATCTGCTGAGTAAAGCCACAAGGAACCTGAAAACAGGCTCCCACACATTTCTATATCTCTCTTTTTCTTTTCAGAACAAGATCCCTGAATCTAATCTCCTTTGTTTAGCTTTTTTCCTGATCATTATCCATAACAACTTGTAATCAACTCCCCTAAACAATAACAAATATCCATAATTTATTTTTGGGAATGTGGGCATAGTTCTCTAGACTATTTCCTGCTGATTGGGGGTTCTGGTAATCTTATGGGGACCCTGAAAAAATTTAGAATTATGGTTAGTCTTGACTGGAGTATTCTGTGAGGCTGGATCATCTCAGCCAGTTGCCTTGACGATGTTCTGGATGCAGAACTCAGAGGGAACCGCAACAGAGGAGAGATGGGTGATGTTGCTCTGGATGCTGTGAATGTGTTGCTCTGATTGGTTGATAAATAAAACAATGATTGGCCAGTAGCTAGGCAGGAAGTGTAGGTGGGATAAGCAGAGAAGGAGAATTCTGCAAGAGGAAAGCTAAATCAGGAGACATCAGCCCGCCACCCAGGGAGCAGCATGTAATGGTACACAGGTAAAGTCACAGAACATGTGGCAACATATAGATTAACAGAAATGGGCTGCGTTTAAATGTAAGAGCTAGTCAGTGGTAGGCCTGAGCTAATGGCCAAGCAGTTAGAAATAATATTAAGCCTCTGTCTGATTATTTTATAAGCAGGCCACAGGACTTCAGGGCCCAGGCAGGACCGGAGAAACTTCTATCTACAGAGGCGCTCTGAGATGTTGGATCATCTGGGCCAACTGTTCCCAATGGAGATTTTTCAGGGGGTCTTCCTCAATCAAATCTGATTTTTCTTAACCCAGAATGAATCCACAGCCTCTCATTTTCTGTGGAAACAAAAGCAGAACCTCTTTCCCCAAGTAACATGTCCTTTGACTTAAATTTTGAAGTCAAGACATTTTAAAAACATATAGATTGGTTTAATCCAGCAACATTTATAATCAAATGTCTCTTAGCAGCTGTTGCTCCTTCCTCAGCTGTCAAATATCCAAAGACAACACAATAACATACAGTATCTAGACTCCCTGTGTATTTTCCATCTTTATGCAGCCTTTTAAAAAAAATATTACTTTACTCCCTTTTTAAGGACTTTATTATTATTTTTTTAAACTATATGTTTCTTTTTTATGAATGTCTATACCTTCTTTTTACTCTCCCAAGCCTATATATAGTTTAAAATGCATTATAAATCACTTAGAGGTGGGTTTTGTTTTGTTTTTGTTTTTGGTCTTAATCTGTGTTTACTGCATTTCTCTATCTTTTTCTGACCATATGAGTCTTTAAACTGCTAAGCCATGTGACTAGCACCAAATCAGCTTGCTCAACCTCATTCCTTGGCTTCCTGAGAGTCTAGCTTCATGGTGGAGGTACTGGTGGGGTTAAGGTTATGGCTAACCCTGTCATTTGGTTTAGTGTTAGTCCTGGGCTTAGAACTCTAAAAGCTAGGTTTAGGATCAGGGTTAGGATTAGTGGGAGAGCCAGGGTTACAATTACAGATAGGGCTAAATTAAAGCTTGGTATAAAGTTAGTAGAAGAGCTATAATTAGTGTTAGAACTAGGTTTACAGTTTCCTTTAGGGCTTGGGATGTGTTTAGTGCTAGTATTTGAGCTAGGGTGAGGGGTGTGGTTTGGGTTAGTATTCTAGTTAGCTATGGTTAAAGCTAATGATTGGTTTAGGGTCAGGGTTAGGGTAGGGTTAGAGCTAGGTTTAGAATTAGTACTATGTTTAGGGTTAGTTTGGGGGTTAAAGCTTGTGTTTGGCTTAGGTGTAAAGTTTTGTTTTGTGTCAGGGTTAAGATTATGGGTAGGGTTAGGACTAGGTTTAGGTTATGGTTGTGGTTAGTGCTATGGTTAAATGGTATGACTAGTGAGGTTTAGGGTTAGGGTTTTGGCTAGAATTGTAGTTATGGTTAGTTGTGGGGTTTAGAGTCAGGGTAGAGTTAGCCTTAGTATTGGAATTAGAACTAAACTTAAAAATAGAACTGTGTGCTGGGCAGTGGTGTTGCACGCCTTTAATCCCAGCATTCTGGAAACATAGGCGGGTAGATTTCTGTGAGTTCGAGGTCAGCCTACAAAGAGAGTTCCAGGACAGCCAGGGAGATTACACAGAGAAACCCTGTCTTGAAAATATATATAACTAGGTTCAGAACTAGGGTTAGGCTTAGAATTCAGGTTCAGAACAGAGCTTGGTGTAGCTTTAGAGTAAAGGGTACAATTAATGTTAGAAATTCTTCATGTTTAGTTTTAGATTTAAGTTTAGTAGTTGAGATAGATATAGGGTTAGGCTTTGGGTTTTGGCTAGGGACTCATTAGTCCTATTTTAGGGTGTATTTATAATTAGACAGGGTTAGGATTGGATTTAGGACTAGACTTAGAGTTAAGATTCCAATTAGGCTTAGAGTTAGATAGCCTTACATTTATGGTTAGGGTTATGTTTAAGTTTATGGCTAGGGTATGTGTTAGGACTACAGCCAGTTTTTCAATATTGGTTTTAGAGTTAGATGTAGGTTAGGGTTATGGATAGGCCTGAGTTAATGAATGTGTCTGTGACTGTTTAGGTATTCCAAAGAATAGAATTAGATGTCATGTGAGGTTAGGGTATGGGGCAGTATTGGTTTTATGTGTAACATTAATGTTAGAGTTAGATGTAGGGTTAAGGTTAAATTGGTGCTAGTTATGGTTAGTGTTTATCCTTGGGTTAGGTTTAAAGCTCGGTTTAGTGTTAGGCAGAGCCATCGTTAGGATTACACATCAGGTTAGGTTAGAATTTAGGGTAAAGTTAGTAAATGATCTACAATTGATGTTAAAGTTATTTAGGTTAGTTTAGACAGGTTTTACCGTTTTTTTTTTTTTTTTTGTTGTTGTTGTTAATTAGCCTTTTTACTGACTTTTGTTTGTTCAGTTCATTTATGTTTTCTTTTTAATTGAAGGTCCCTTACTGGTCCTGCTTCCAGGAGTGGCCAAGATCAAGGAAAATGGGTGGGCAGCCAGTTGGCACAGGGAAGGTCAGTTGCACATTTCCTTTACCCACAGAACTAAACAGACAAGCAGAGTCACTGTTGGTGAGAAGCTGGCAGCATGGGATGGGGAAGGATGAGGAGTAGGGGTGTTGTTAAAAAAATTATAGGCTCCTCCCAAAATAGGTGCTTAAGAAGGGACTCAGTTTGCTTCAATCCAAGAGAAATCAGAAGATCAAAAGCAGTTTAGGAGGGCCAGCACTGTGAGGGATGGCAGGAGGTGGACTGGGGTGGGAGGGGGAACTGACATTTGGCAATTGTGTGAAGGAACTGCCCTCCCTGTGCTGGGATGACCCCAGCCTCTCCGGTCTGGCAGGAGGGGCAGCCTGTAACACCCAAGAGCGGGTCTGGGGCTGCTGGATGCTCCAGGCAAGGGGCTGGAGCCAGCTCCCAAAGACTTGCCCTCCATGGAGATGATGGCGCTGTCACCTAGTTTTCCTGCCAGGGTGCAGTGGTCCTTGACCTCCTTGTAGCAGTTTTCTTGTAATTCATTTTTTATTCCTGTCAGCTTCTTCTTGATGGTATCCTCGGAGCTGGCATAGATCATTTTGCTCTTAGGGGAAGCACACTCATGGATCCAGAAGATGAACATCAGGTCCTCCTTCTTGCTCTCCTTGGTCTTGTAGGTTGCATCCTAGAGACCACAGTGGTGGTCTTTGTATGGCAGCATCTTGACAAAAGTGGCGAAGGGGTCGTCCACACCTACCCCACATCTCCTGCTGGAGCTTCTTACCCTCTTCCAGGATGGTGTTTTTCTTGTCCCCGCTAAGGCAGAAGAGCACTGCCTTCTTTCATTTCTTCACTTGGGGTGTTGAGAGCTTGTGCACGTTCATGTCATTGAACACTGTGATGACACCATTAGAGAAAGCCACACCAGAGGCCGTGTTTCCAGAAGCCAAAGGGAGACAGGGAGAGAACTAGAAGGACTGAGTCACTGCAGTTGCTGCTGGGATCCAACAGCTAGCTTTGGGGTTCTTACTAGAGATACAGTTACAATTTCATTTGGGGCTAGGATTATATTTAGGGCTAGTGTTTGAGCCAGGATTAAGTTTAGGGTGAGAGCTAGTGTTTGGGTTAGGGTTAGGGGCTAGAGGCTCTTCAACTTCTATTTCTAAGATTCATGTTAGAGCTAGAAGTAGTGTTATGTAGCAGGAATCTTAAAAGTTCTTATTAATAAAATAAAACCCGAGGCGAGTTATTGGGGTCCATGCTGGCAGATCAGAGAGACAGAACAAGCCACAGCTAACCTCATCTGGTCAACTTCTCAGCTGGTCTTGTTTCCTCAGACTGAAAGCCTCTGTGTCCCCATCCCAATGGCTCTCAGCTGAACTGCTGCTGGAAAGCCTGAAGTTTAACCAGCCAAATGCTGCTAGTTTCTGGTCCTCACGCCTTATATATCTTTCTGCTTTCTACCACCACTCTCTGAGATTAAAGGCTGGCTTTCTGGGATTAAAGGCGTGTGTCATCATGCTTGGCTGTTTCCAATGTGGCCTTGAACTCACAGAGATCCAGAGGGATTTCTGTCTCTGGAATGCTAGGATTAAAGGCGTGTGCTATCACTGCCTAACTAGTGGCTTTTCTGTTCTCTGACCCCAGATAAGTTTATTAAGGTACACAATATTTTGGGGAACACAATACCACCACAGTGTTATGGTTAGGATTTGTCTTATTTCTAAGGTTAGTATTAGAGTTAGAGGTAGGTACAGAGTTTAAGTTAGGGCTAGGATTGTCATTAGGGTTAGGGTTAGAGTCAGGTTAAGTTTAGGGCTTAAATTAGTGACAGAGTGAGGGATTACCTACAGAGTTAGGTTAGTGTTTGTGTTATGTCCAGATAGAGGGGACTCCCAAGAGACTATCACAAAGACTAAATCCCATATGTAAAAGCAAAGAGCCTTTATTTAAGCTCAAGTTTGGTCTCTCTGTCTGTCTGATTCAGTGGTGAGAGCAGAGAGCCCCAAGCCCAGGTTGGGTAGGGTTTTTAATTGTAGCAGAGGTTGGGGTGAGGGGATTTCCAGGGTTCAGGACCTTGATTGGTTGACATTTGTCTAGGGGTATCTGTAAAAGGGAAATAGGCATGTGCTAGGCTCAGGGACATCTGGCGATCTCATCTAATCTTGCCTGATGGTTGGAATGTTTGGAATGTTAGGTTCTTTCCCTTAGATGCTGGTCCATCCCTGGGTGGTGTCAGTTTATGGCTTTTCCTGGGTGTTACCTGCCAGTAAGCCTGTCATGGCAGTTATGTGGTCAAGCTGTTTTGGGCTCCCCCCACATTTGGTATGAAGTTAATATAAGAACCAAGTTAGTGTTAGAACTAATCTTAAGGTTAGTGTTAGACCTGGCTTTGCTGTTCAGGCTGGAAGTACAGTTACAGTTTCATTTAGAGTTGTTGTATATTTAGTGTTAGAGTTTAAGCTATGCTTAAGTAAATGGTGAGGGCTAATGTTAAGGTTAGTATTCAAGTTAGTTCATGGTTATATCTAATGTTAGGTTTACCATGAAGTCTAGGGTTTGGACTGGTTTTAGAAGTAGGGTTAGGGTTCAGGTTAGAATTTGAGCTACATTAATGATTAGTTTTAGGCTTAGGATTATTTAGAACCATACATTAGTCGCCGAGCCTGAACTCGAATAAAACTATCCTATGACCCAATTATTGTCTTTCAATTTTCTTTAGTAGATGTTGTAGGTAGTATAGGACCTCCAGGCACCAATAACATGCCTGCTTCGTCGTGCCTCCCTTTAGGAGGAGTGCAGTCAGATAGCCTGATGAAACCACAGCTGCTCTGTTCTGGGGGTAGTGTGCATAGGCATTCGTGCTAGCGACTTCCCACTGAGCCACCTTGGAGTCTGCTGCTGTGCCTGGTGATTGGTGATGCACAGCCGTCAGAATGCTGCGGCCAATGAGAAGGAGACCACACAGCTAAGAGAGTCTCTGGCTGCCAATGGGAAATCAGGAGGGGGTATATAGGTTCGCCCCATATCTGCAATAAATGAGTCTGCTGCTTGCTTCTCACCTGGCTCCTGGTGTCTGTGTTGTTGACACTATGCCTTCTCACCCCCTCCCACATGAGGTGTCCAGGTAGGGCGACCCACAACACCCCCCCTCCTCCCCTTTCATAGTAAATGGTCCTCTGTCTTCTTTCTGAGCCCTGTTTTCAAATTTGATCAATAGATTAAAGCGCACAGAAAGGAAACACTAGTAACATTTTTAGATACTAAAATGCATTATTTACAACACAGTGTCATATTTCTAAGTAACTATTTCAAAGCAAAAATTAGCTCATCTCAACACCCTCAGTACATTTGCTTTTTAAATGAAGCAAGACAAAACTATCTCTGTATATCTCACAATTAATCTTTTATTTTTATATTTTAAGTTTGTTTAGCAAAAACAGTTCAGATATTTTTGAGTACTTAATAAAAACATGTTTAGCTATCTTGGGTTAGCTCTCCTAAGTTTCGTAATCACATTCCCCCTGCAACCTAATTTTCCATAAGTAACATTTGAAAGTGTCAGACCCAAGTTATTCTAAAGAATTACCTTAAAACTAATGTTTCAATGAATTTTAGTTAAACTGACCAGAGGTAAAGACTAGAAACCAGTGTTTTGTTTTGTTTTTAATTTAAGTTTTCTGAATTTTGGAGCTCTACAGAAGTACTCACTGACATGCTAAGTAATGGTTTATAAAAAGAAATCAACCCCCAGCACGGCATTCTTTCCAAGTTAGGCCCTGCACTGTGGTTATCTGGAAGCCTCGTAGTGCCTGACTTGAATAACGACCTCTCAAATAAATCCATGTGGTATGGAAACTCACTGCTTTAAAAACAACCTCAGGAGGCTGAAGTAATGGCTCAACTGCTCCTCCAGAGGGCCCAGGTTCAATTCCCAGCACCCACGTGGCAGCTGACAGCTGTCTGGCGGTCCGTTCCAGAGGATGGGACACCCTCTTCTGACCTCTGCGGGCAAAACACCCATGCATATAAACATGAATTGAAAAAAGAAAGAATCTTGGCAGAGAGTTTGGGGTTAACTGCTTTCTTCACTTGGGCCGAGCCTGTACTGTGTGCAGCTTGACACATCTCCCGATTGGTTCCAGATCAAGAGGGGAGAGCGAGAGCCCAGGGCTAGCTCCAACCAGGAGAGGGAGAACCCAGGGCTAGCTCCAACCAGGCCAGCACTGCCTGAAACAAAGCCTGTGGGTGACACAAAGTAGGTCTGCTCTCTGGTTCTTTTGATGTTTTGTCCTGTCTGCTTTGCGAATTTACTGCATGCAAAGCATGTGAGGTGTCATAAAAAACTAAACCTGGGTCAGAGGTGTAGCTCACTGGTGTGTGTTTGCCTAGCATACGTAAACAAGGTCTTGGGTTGAACCCTCAGCATTGAAAAAACAATAACAACAACAACAACAACAAAGAAACCAAAACCAAAAAGCAAGGGAACAAACCAGTAACAAATAAGGAGACTGAATCAATAATAAATCCTCTCATTGAAGAAGATCCCAGGATCCCAGAAGATGCCAATGGCTTCATTGCTGAATTCTACTGAACATTTAAAGAAGAATTAATCTTAACCTTTCTCAAATGCCTTCAGTTTTTGTTTTGTTTTTGGGGAGGATGGGAATACTTCCAAGCTTGAGTCACTGAATCAGCATCACCCTGATTCCAGAGCCAGATGAGAACACTACAAAAAATAAAAAGAAAAGAAGAATCACAGTGGTTCATGAGCCACAGGGATTAAGGGCACTGGCTGCTCTGGCAGACACCTGGGTTCTGTCCCCAGCACCCACATGGTGGCTCACAACCACCCATAACTATAGTTTCAGGGGCTCCAATGCCTTCTGATCTCCTCAGACTCTGCATATACATGGGGCACATAATCACATGCAGGGAAAACACTCACACACATTAAAATAAATAACGGCACATAAACACATGCAGGCAAAACACTCATAGAAATAAAATGAATAAATCATTCTGTAAACAAAAAAGAAATGAAGAGCCAATGTCCCCGATAAATGCAGATATAAAATATTAAAATACTCAAAAAGTGAATTGAACAGCACATTAGGATCAATCAAGATTCAGTCTTTGAGGTATAAGGATGGCTGAACACATACAAGTCAGTAAGTGTGATATAACACATTAACACAATGGAGGACAAAGGCTTCCCAGACACAGAAGAGGCAGGTGACAAAATTTTAGATCCTTCCATGATAAAGACTGTCTGACTAAGCGTAGAAGAAATGTATCTCAGCATACTGGTGGCCATTGATGATGAGCTCACAGTTAGCATCACACTCAATGGTGAAAAGTCCAAAGCTTTTCCTCAAAGATTGGACACAAGATGGGATGCTGCTCTTCAATTTCTATTTAACAGTTAGAGCCGAGAAAAAGTCCTGTAGTTAGGCAAGGTTATCATTTGGCCAAGGGACCACCCCTACAAAGGCAAGTTCTTTATTAAAATACTGTACTTTTCCTTCCCCAAATCCCAGTCCCTAGTGCAGTAACTTACCAAGACATAGCCATGCAGCTCACCAGGACATAGCCATACAGCTCACCAGGACACAGCCATACAGCTCACCAGGACACAGCCATACAGATTACCAGGACATAGCCATACAGCTCACCAGGACACAGCCATACAGCTCACCAGGACACAGCCATACAGCTCACCAGGACATAGCCATACAGCCCACCAGGACATAACCATACAGCTTACCAGGACACAGCCATACAGCTTACCAGAACATAACCATACAGCTTTGTAAATCTGGCAGATTTTTTTTGAATTATTCAGAAAAGTGTAACATCTTTCTCTTTTCTTCTTTCTTTCTTTCTTTCTTTCTTTCTTTCTTTCTTTCTTTCTTTCTTTCTTTCTTTCTTCCTTCTTTTCTTTTTTTCTATCTTTTTCCTAATCATACTTTCTTTCCTTAACACTTTGAGCTTTCTCACCCTTCTCTGGAGCCTCCCTCCCTGCCGTATATACAGCTGCTTGTCTGCCACGTGTGACCTCCGTGCCAGATTAAATGACATGACTTGTTCTTCTTCCTTTCCTCTCTCTTCCTCCTTCCTCCTTCCTCCTCTTCTCCTCTTTCCCATCCTCCTCCAGGAAGTTGCTGAGGTTTTATATCTTGTCTGCCCTGGGGGCTTAAAAAAAAACAACTCATAAAATTGTCCTTAAGTGTCCATTTGACCATGTTCTTAAATTATATTGCTGTTGAGACTACGAACCCCAGTAGGAGACTCTGATTTCCCCTGTATCACTACCTCATACTGGATGGTTTAGTCAGAATAATTAGGCAAGAGGAAGAAAATTTAAAAACTAACAGACAAAAAACACCAAAGAGTTTATCTGTTTGCAAATGACATGGTCACCCCAAAAACTGACCAAAATCAGAAGTATCCAGTATCACGTGCAGAATGAACATTGAGAAACCATTATCGTTTCTACTATTAGCAATACACTAATCGGAAAACAAAAACCAAGGAAACAATCCTGTTTACATCAGCTACAATGGCGTGCCCGCACACTGGAGGTCCTGGGTCACATTCCTAGCAGGCAAACACCACACACAGCTCTGGTCAATATGGGATCACATGTGAAGTGTGGCCCCCGTGGGTACCAGCTTACCTCCACTCCCTGTACCCGCCTTCCACAAGCACCTGCTAAGACAGGTGGGTTGCTGGTTTCTTTTCAGCCACAGGACATCAGCTCAAATACCTCCTCCTGGTGTCACAGGGGAGACCTCATCACATCCCTAAACAGCACCGTTGCAGGAAGCCTGGCCCTTCCTTTTCCCACCTTTGTTTACACCTGGGGTCTTCTGCCCTTTCTTCCCGGTCCCCCATCAAAGCTTCTGTGTGTCTCCACAGTTACACAGTTACCGCCCTGCAGCCGCAGCCGCGGCTCCTGCTTCTCAATCTTAGGGCCCCTCCGCCACTTCCGCTTCGGATTTCCTTGTCTCACTTGCTTGGACTCTCCGCTACTTCCGCTTCGGATTTCCTCACTTGCTTGGACTCAGTGGTCAACCATCTCTTTTCCACTGTTGCCACTGTCTGTTTCCTCAAGTTTGGATCACCCGGCATCCTGGCCACCCTGGCAATGGATTCCCAGGAAGCCATCCTCTGCAAACCTGGGTTTTTAGCGAACGCATTAGGAGAAAGTCTTAAGAGTCCTGCTCAGTGCTCAGCGGATCCTGGCTGGAGCTTTCCATAGCCGACTCCTTTGAGATAACCACGGCTCTAAGCTGGAAGTGAGGCTCCCAACTGTGGATTTACCACCTGGAAATCATGCACGTCGGCACAGAAGGAAATGTGAAGGGCCAGGCTTGACCGAAGAAAGGGTGTGGCTCAGTGTGGTACCTGGAAGGTCGCCATCTGGGGTCTAGTGAGAATGGAGTGTCCAAGAGAAGGAAAAATGAAAGGTAAAATACGATAAAATCACCAGAAAGACAAAAATGTAAGCCAAGAGTACAACTCTATACCAGGTCACTTGCCGCTGGCCTGAGGCGGGAGGCGAACCCTGGGGCCACAGCGCTTCCTGGTTACCAGACCATTGTATCTGAGGACGGACAGAAAGGCAAGGGCCAGGGTGGGTGGAGGGGCCTGTGCCTGCTCTAGGGCCCTGGCCTGTGGAACGACGCTGGCTTTTCCTCTCTGCCCTGAGCAGTAGCACATCCTGACTTTCTCCTTCATGGTACTTCCGTTGGATTTCACAAACCTGTTCAGAGATTTCTCATCCTAAACCACACTTTGTTTTAAAATTATTGTTTTTAATTTTTGAGATTATAATATAATTACATACCTTCCCCCCTCCAAACTCTCCCATATGCTCTCTTTCAAATTCATGGCCCCTCTTTTTTGTTAATTGTTGTTACATGTAACACATATTTATACATGTGTGCACAGGAATATATATGTATGTACGTATGTGTATACATATATATTCCTAAATATACACATGTACACACATATATATTCCTAAATATAACCTGCTTAGTCTGTATAATGGTACTTGTGTGTGTGTCTTCAGGGCTGACCATTTGGTATTGGATAATAAACTGGTGTGCTCTTCCGTGGGGAAGACATCCCTCCCACTCTCAGCCTCCCTAATTTCCTGCAGTTCTTTGTGTGGTGTGGAGGCCTTGGGGTCTTTCCGTCTTCTTAGCATGTGTATTGTAGTTGTCCTTGTTCAGCTCATGTATAGGCAGCCATGCTGATGAGACTTTATGGTCGGTCATAGCTCTGACATCACTAGGAGATACAACTTTCCGTCAAACTCTCGGATCCTCTGGTTCTTACGGTCTTCTGTCTTTTTCACAATGCTCCCTGATCCTTAGGTGAGGGAGTTGTGCTGTGGATGTATCCACTGGGGCTGGGCCCCACAACTCTGCATTTTGGTTGTGGTCTCCATTTGTTGCAAAGAGAAGTTTCCTTGATGAGAGGTGAGGGCTATACTTGTCTGGGGGTATGAGGACAAATGTCTAGAATCCATTAGAGGTTATGCTGATTTAGTAAAGTGGTGGTTGTAGGTCCTCCAAGATCGATGACTTCACTAGTCCTGGGTAGTTAACTAGGTTTCTAGTACCAGACATGATCCCCGCCCTTAAAAAAAAAAAAGATTTATTAAATCTTAAAAGTACTCTATTTGCATGAGTGCCTGCATGACAGAGAAGAGCATCAGATTCCATGGTTGTGAGCCGCCATGTGGTTGCTGGGAATTGAACTCAGGACCTCTAGAAGAATAGTCAGTGCTCTTAACCACTGAGCCACCTCTCCAGCCCAGTTTCCCTCTTGTTGAGCGGGTCTTAAGTCTAATTAGAGAACTGTTGGTTACTGCTGATATCTGCAGACCACGACTGCACCCTTCGGGTGGTGCCAGTGTGGTTCATGGGCATCACAGCTGGGTAGAACTGTTGGCTGCTTCCCTGTTGGTACCACTAACGCTAGTCCACAGGGAGGGGGCATTCAGGTCAGTTCTAGCTCGGGTGAATCTGGGCCTTGTGTCTGAAGCGCATGGTGTCTTCAGCAATAGGGACTTCACCTTCCACCTCTAGGGAGCACCCAAGGGCAACAGCAATAGTCCATGATGCTTTGGGAGTCTCTTGGACAACCCTGGCCAACAGCTCAAAAAAGGGCTTCTCATGACTGGGATTGGGATGTTGGTTAGGTGGTTTGTGCTCTTAGGGGGATCATTATCAACACGGATGAGAAAATTTCATTTGAACTATATATGTATATTTATACACAGACTTATGTGTATTATAGGTTTTTAAGGTAAATAGTTAATAGTTTGATTCCTTATGACATTTTCAGACATTCTTATTGTTACTATACCCTCCACCCTCTTTCTGTGTTTATCTCCCTCCCCCTTCCTAATTAAAGCCCCCCTCATTTTCCTGATCAGATCTCTTGTATCCTGCTATTCCTTTCTTGCAATCAAGTTCAGTATGGTCTCTTTTTTAGCACCTTCTCCCCTCCCCTCAGTTCTGACCGACACCTTTTTCCTCTTGGCCTTTCTGAGGCCCTGGGATTTCTCACCTCCAAACCATTACTGACCAATTTTTTTTTCCTTTACAGATTTGCCTGTTTGGACCAGCTGGTGTAGATGGAATTATGAAGTATGTGTCTGGCTTTGTTCACTTAGCATATGTCTTAGTCAGTGGTCTGTTGCTGCGAAGAGAAACCGTGACCATGGCAACTCTTACAAAGGAAAGCATTTAATTGAGAGGTTTAGTCCATTATTCTCATTTATTCTCACAGCAGGCAGCATGGCAGCACACAGGCAGACATGGTGCTGGAGAAGAAGCTGGGAATTCTATGTTCAGATCCACAGGCAGCAGGAAGAGAGGCACTGGATCTGGCTTGGGCTTCTGAAACCTCAAAGCCCACCCCCAGTGACACACTTCCTCCAACAAGGCCACACCTCCTAATTAATCCCTGTCACCAGGAGTAACACCACTCCTTAATGACTAAGCATTCAAATATGTGAGCCTACAGGGGGGAGGGAGGTATTTTCAAGGTTTGTCTATGTTGTCACATGAATCAACATTTTGTTACTTTTTGCTGAAGAATAATATTACATTATATAAATGGATCAGATGTTTATTTTAAAAAGTAATGATATCCATGCTCTATCCTTAGAGATTCTGATTTCATTCATTTGTGGTAGGACCTTTTAAATTCTTCTTTTAAGTTTTCTTTTCTTCTTTCTTCTTTAGGGCCAACCCTTCTCCATGTGGAACTAATGGACAGTCTGAGTTGAAGATCGATACTCTAAGGACTTTAGTCCAACCCTTTGTCATTAGAGTTCCTGTAAAAACTACCACCTCCCTGTAGACCTTCCTAGTGCTGCGACCCTTTAACACAGTTCCTCATGTTGTGGTGACCCCCAACCATAAAATTATTTTTATTGCTACTTCATAACTGTAATTTTGCTACTGTTAGGAATCATAATGTAAATATTTTTGGAGATAGAGGTTTGCCAAAGGGTTGCACCCCACAGGTTGAGAACCACTGCTTCAAAGGCATTTTTTGTTTCATGCTGTTGACAAAAACAACTGATTTATAAGTCCTTCTTTCTCACGATATACTGTGCTTCCAAGCGCAGAATCATGACTTATCCCTTTCTTTGTCTCCCCAGGATCTTTTTTCTTGGGAGGGGGGTGGTTAATCCATGGTAGGAATAAACTCACCAAACAGAAAGAATGAATGAACAACACGCTGGTACTTCATTACCTTATTCAACGGTACATTGAACAAGCTGAGCCTCCTGGGTGTGAGTAAGAACCATCTCAGGCATGGGTTGTATGGGGCTGAGAAGTGGTAACGCCTCCTACGGGATATCTGAGCAGTAAAATTAAACCTGTGCTGCTGGCACTGCAATGTGCTAGTGCCCTAGCAAGGAAGAGCTGAGGATTCCGGTGTTGTACGGACAGGAATGTCTGAAGGTAAGGGAGTGAGGTCTAAGATGAATTCTTCCTTCAAGTTACTGCACGTGGACACTCGGTATCATTTGTCTGCTCTTCTCAGGTTTCACTGTAAAAATCTAGAGAATAACCCGACACATAGCCAGGGTATTGGCTTTCTGCCTGCCTCGCTGATCTACTGTCTTCCGGTTTGAGAGATGCAGAGACCCTGTGGACGTGCATGGGTGGCCAGCAACACCACCCACTCTACAGGAGCCCTCTTCTGTCCTGTCCTGTCTTCTGATCTTCACAGGGCTGATGACTCTGTTCCTAGACACACGGTCACCTGGAGCTGGGTTCCCCTCAGAGACCAGGTGTTCAAGCCTTGGTCTGTAGGTTTGCACTACCAGAAGGTGATGGGACCTGAGAGGTGGTGTCTAGGGGAGGTTGTATTGGAAGTGTGCCCTTGAAGGAGGCTGTGGGGCACTGGTCTCTTGGTTTTTTGTTTTTAATTCCTGTCACCAGAAAATAGGCAGCTTTGTCTGCAGGTATATTATCTCCACTGTGACTTGGGTCAACCAGTTGAACCTTCCATGAAGCCAAGTAAGCCTTCCCACTTTTAAGGCCCATTGTCTCAGGCATTTAGTTATAGGAACAGAAACCTGACTAGCGCAATCACCACCTCAATTATATGGGAGAACATTGTGTCCCTTTTATCTCATTATTATGAAATAAAACCCTCCTCTCTTTTCTCTTAATTTCTTTATAATAAAATTAGAAGTCTTCAGACTGGCTCTTTCTTATGGATTAATCTAATGGCATTCTGTAACTTACACTTTAAAAATGTCAAGTTATCTTCATTAAACCTCTAGATCAGAAAATACCAACAATCTCAGAAGGATATTAGAGTGATGATGTCACCTCCTCCACAACTGCAGAGACACCAGTCCTATGTCCCCAAACTAACTCTAATAGCATCATCCCCCGAAGGGAGGGTCTTGCTGGCACCATTTTGCTTTCCTGTCCAGTCTAGAGACAGGAGTCTTCCTTAACTGTTTCCAGCTTAATTGATTAGCAGTGCATTTCTTACTTGGGAATTTCCTTCCCTTTGCTGATGGTACAATCAGTGTCTCTGTTTTTCTGGATGGTTCACCCCTGTGTCAAATGGGGCACAGAGTCTTCCACAGTACACATGGTGGTGTCCTGTGTTTCTATTACTGTGAAGAGACACCATGACCACAGCAACTCTTATAAAGGACAAACATTTAATTGGAGTGGCTTACATTTTCAGAGGCTTAGTCCGTTATCATCATGGTGCGACATTGGTGGCATATAGATAGACATGGCGCTAGAAAAGCAGCTGAGTGTCCTACATCTTGCAGGCAACAGGAAGGGAAGTGATCTGACTCACTGGGCATGGCTTGAGCATATATGAGACCTCAAAGTCCACTCCACAGTAACACACTTCCTCCAATAAGAGCACAGCTACTTCACCAAGGCTTCACCTTGTAATAGTGCCACTCCCATGAGATTAGGGGAGCCAGTTACATTCAAACCACCATAGTGGGTGATGTGGGTGTACGTGGCAGTCACTTGATGCTCAGATAATGAGGGGTCTGGCCAGCCTGGAGCTGAGTGGCTGAAGTCATGTATGCTCTCACTTCTAAGCAGCGACCACCTGAAGCCAAGACCCCAGGAGAGCAGAAAGACAGCTCCGCTCTGGGATGTTCCTTAAGATTCCCTGGTGAAGGGACCCCAAGGTCTTCTGGCCTCTCGGCTGAGTCCTCAAGCCTACCTGATGCTCTGGACTTGGCTGTTTTACAAGCTCAAGCTGTCGCCTGAGAGAATTCAAAGGAAATCCCTGTTTATCCTGTTCTCATCTCTGAGCTCAGTTGCTGCAAGACAAATAGAAGTGAGTAGAAGAAAAGGAGACTGAGAGCAGTCCAGGAAGGGGGTACATAGAAGCCAAAGCATTCCGATTGTGTACTCCATTTTCCAGCATGGATGGAAGATAAGCCTTGTTTCAAATACACGGTCTGTTACTGAGTTCACCTTTCTGCCTTGGCATGGATTCTTCTAGGGGCAGATCTGGGGTGCTGAATTCTTCTGGGAAAATGAGAACGGCTTATCTGGGAAGTGCAAGGACAGTTACCAGGAAAGCAGGGAACTGGTCAAGGATGGGACAATACTCACTGAAGTCTGTATTCCCAGCCCAGTGACCTGAGGAAAGTTGGAGATTCTCCAGTGGGGAACATTGGCAGATGAAAGAGGTGACCGGAGCCCGTGGACTTGTACATGGCTCCTTGGTTACCCTTTGAGCACTGTTCCTGGAGGCAGGAGGCCACCTTCTTGACACTTTTGGACCACTGAGAAGAACTCCTCATGAAGGTAGCCTTCGGAGCCCATGAATGACTCAGGAACAAACACAGATATTTGAGGTCCCTGGAGGGAAAGGGACCTGGTTGACAGTGTCAGTTGTATGGTGAATCATCACAATCACTTGGACCCTCTCCAGGCCTTCCAACAGAGTACATGGAACATGCTTATCTTTTTAAATCTTCCTCCATGACCAGGAAGCAGCAACAGGGGCTTCAGCAGTTCCCATCTTTTCCTGGTCTATCTGTTCAGGCGGCAGAATGGTTCACCAGCTCATCCATCCCGTTGGCTCCTTATAGTTTCTCTGTCCCTCTCCTTTCCACCTAAGGTAAGTCATGGGACTGCCTCCAGCTGTATCTACCTTTCTCAGCGCCTGACCCAGCCTGCTGGAGGTCAGGAGCAGAGAGATACTTAGGTTTGTGGGAATTGTGAGCAAAACAGAATATAGAGGCAAGAGATCACTGACAAATATTTTGAAAATGCAGGCTTATCCACTTTGGAAGCCATTTCTGCCTCTTTCGTGAAACTTGGCTGCTCTCACTATGTTACGTTGCCATAGATGACTTTGGGACGAGCATAGGGACGCCCTTGAGGTGATCAGAGATCAGCTGCCACCCTCTCCCTCTCTTCCTCCCTTCCTGCTCCTCTGCCTCTTCCTCTTTGAGACAAGCTCTCGCTATGGAGCCCAGCTAGCATCTAAATCTTCACCCTCCTGCCTCAGCCTCTCAAGTGCTGAGATTACAGGGGTGCCAGCTTACCTGGGTGTTTTTTGCCTTCTTGATGGAGACACGGCGGGCTCAGCCAACACTTGTAGTCACTGCAGAGACAACTTAGGGAGTCAAAGAAAGCAAAAGAGAGATAGACTAGATTTATTAAAGATGAAAATGAAGATTAAAGATAAATAAATAAAGTGATGTCATGTCATGTAAATATTCCGAGAATGTAAAGCGTCAACACCAAAGGCATGCTGGGAAATGGCAGTAGCAGGCTCCCAAGTGCTCTGAAAGTCGTGTTCCTGAGAGAGGCTCAGGCATTCACCTTGTGCTGCCAATCCCTACAATCCCTACTTTCGACGGAGCTGGCAGTCTTCGTAAGAGTCACCTTCATAAGAGGACTCTTGCTGAGCGCCCGGACCCCAGCCGCCTGCTGTGGGATTCCCGGGCCCGCCTCTCAGTGGGACGTGAGAGTCTGTGTCTCAGGATCATCCCAGAAGCGCCCGAGGGGAGCAGCAGAACGGGACAAAGGCCAGCGCTGAGGCTGACTGACTCTGGCTGACGACTCCTGCGTCCACAATGAAGCAAAGGGCACTCAGTCTTTCCGTGCGTTTGCCAGGTCTGCAGCCTTCCTGAGAGCCCAAGGCAGCTCCGGTCTAGGCAAACTGACCTGACTCCAGCATCACTGCCCAGGCCCAGCCCGGGTGGGTTGCTGGACAGCTGTGGTTTCCGCGTGGGTGGGAGTGGACAGACAGGGAGCAGACAGCAAATGGATCCGAGTTTGAAAGGGCAGAGCTGGAGACAAAGACCCTGTCAGTAACGGCTTTGATTTCTCATAGGCAAAGGAAATTTACTTTGAAACTCATGAGGTCGAATAGGCTGTGAGATTTTGAACATTGCTCAAAGTGATGTGGGTGGGAAATGGCTGGCTGGAATAAATCAGACGGGCGGGGCCCTGTCGAATGGCAGCGACCCCCCTGAAGCCGTGTATTTGGAACCCCGACCCTTGCTTGTGTCTCTCTGCCCACCTTCATGTTGCCGTCTCGCTAAAGCTCAAATCACACCCGATCAGTAAATTCCTGAAAGGCTCCGAGGGCTTCCGGGAGGTGAAGTCCTGGTGGCTGCACATGGCTTGCCAGCCCCTCCACATGGCCCTACCCTAAACTGCCAGCTTCATCTCTGACGTTGCTTTCCGGGAGCGCTTTGTTCTTGTCGCACCAGACAGCGGAGGCTCCGGAACCCTGATCATCCACCCAAACCCTTCTCTGGGCAGCGGCATCCCACCACTGTCCACCATCCTGTGTGCTTCCCACTCAGACACCGTCCCTGAGGCCCCTCCCATGTGCCTGGAAAAACACTTGCTTTGGGCTCTCAGAAGCAGAAATACTTGGTGAGTGAGGAGCGGGTGTGAGAGCTTGGGGAGGAAACGAGAGACCTGAAAATCACTGTGCATTTATTCACACCTGCCCATTTTTAGGGCGACACCCTCCCTTCGACTGCTAGCGCACGCTTATCTCCAAACTCATCTTCAAACCTATAAATCCAGGCTCTTTAAAAGTATATGTATTAGCTGGGCAGTGGTGGCGCACGCCTTTAATCCCAGCACTCTGGAGGCAGAGGCAGGTGGATCTCTGTGAGTTTGGGACCAGCCTGGTCTACCGAGTGAGTTCCAGGACAGTCAGGGCTACACAGAGAAACTCTGTCTCGAAAAATAAAACAAAACAAAAAAGTATGTGCATTTATTTATCTAACTCATGCATCACACGTGCCACGGCATATATGTGGAGGTCAGAGGACAACTTTTAAGAATCAGTTCCTTTCACCTGAGGATAGAACTCCCGTCATCCAGCTTGATGGGAAGAGCATTTACTCATTGAACTATTTCATCCCAACAGTCTAGACTCGTAAGTATAAATGTTGTTCATGGAACTATGGCCTACTCACTGAGCCGTACCAAGTCCCACCTCTTATTCCTGTCAGAGAGAAATGTTCCAGCCTCCCAGGGATTCCTTCCCAAGCAGGGAGAGTGAGTATGTGTCAAGAAATATCATAAGCTTAAGTGACTCCATATGCATAGTGAGGCACTGGAAAATTCTAGCAAAAAGGCCATTTTTTTTTAAATCATGAGGATGAGGCTATAGATAGCATCTGAGGCAGTGCCATTTTAGGAAGCAAAGTTTCTATATCAAAAGAAGCATCGTAAACAAACAAAATTGAGTTAATCGGGAAACAGAGACGAGTATCACTCATGACATTTGCTTCACGGGCCTTCTTCCAAGGTCACTCTGAGAGCAAGATTATTATGATTTTAAAAAGTCAGAAGTCGTGATGGGAACCAGAACACTAACAACAATCCCCCAGGGCACGCTGGCACAGGAGGGTGGAAACTGTTCTCCATCACACCGTGGTTGGTCATTTTCTGACGTGCTGACCGAGGGGCTGGTCATCGCATCAGCACCCTTGCTGGAGGAGGTGATGGATGTAACAGCGAACCTCCCATTAGACGGCCACTCGTGGGCTGGTGGTGTCGCTCTGGCACAACACTTGCCTGGGATGTGCAAGGCTCATCCGGGCTTGGTGATGTCCGGCACTGAGAAAACATCAAATAAAGCAGAAGAAATCACAACGGGTTTGGCAGGACTGCAGAATTACATCTCCTGTCAAACCAAACTGGGATGAGTCCTCACCTTCCCCTGTCCCTCTGGAGGCATGAGATGGACGCTGACCGCTTTGAATCCAGGTCCCAATCCTTGCCGGATACTTTACAATTCTCGTGCTGTTTTAAAAAGCATGTTTAAATAACTGAAACATCTTAGAAACCAGATTGTGGTTTCTAAGCTAAATGTTGGCTCTGGCTTTGTCATGTGACTTTGAGATCCTTTTCCTGAAGAGACCCTATCTAATTTTCTGTCTCCTTGACTCTGGGGTGACCTTGGGTGGCCAAGGTCTAGACTGGCCAGTTGATATGACTATGGTGAGTTCCAATGGTGTGCCAGTCCCAATAGTGTGCCTACACAAGGTATGTACTCTTATTTGTGTGTGGTTTATGTGTGTGTGTGTGTGTGTGTGTATGTGAAGTATATGTATAGGTGTGTATTATGTGTGTTTGTGTAGGTACATGTGTCTGGGTATGTGTGTGTTTGTATAAGGCTATATGTATAGGTGTGTGTGTGTGTGTGTGTGTGTGTGTGTGTGTGTGTGTGTGTGTGCACCATGGCACAGATGTAGAGGTCAAAGAGAACTCTTTCATCTCCTTTTACCATGTGTGTCCCAGGGACTGGATCAAACTCAGAGCATCAGACTTGGCAGTAAGTACGACGTCATCGTCTGAGCCACCCCATGGGCTCCCACCTTGTTTTTCAGACTGGGTCTTTCCCTGGTCTGGACTTCACCAAGCAGGCCAGTCCACCGGCCATTGAGCTTACTGGTCTCTGCTTCCCCAGCACTGGGATCATACACACACACACACACACACACACACACACACACACACACACACACACACACACACACACACACACACACATACACACACACACACACACACACACACACACACACACACACACACACCACCACACCTTGGGTTTTTTAAAAACATGGGTTCTAGAAATCAAACTCCTCTCAGCATGCTTACCCGGAAGCAGTTTATCAGCTGAGCCACGTCCCCAGCCCCACCCTTACCTTTTCGTCTCTGCCATCCCTCTGGGGGTGTGCTGGGATCCCTGTGCTTGAAGATGGGAGACAATCCAGTCCACCACTCCTCGTCATCCTTGTCACGGTTGTCCTAACTCAGCTCGTGGTCCCTGGATACAACAGCATTTAGCTGGGCCCGCTCCAGTCCCCAGAGTATTAGCAATAAGTGCTTGTCCTATTCTGGGTTATAATGTGGTTGCCATACCTAATACCTTTATCCCAAGAGGAGTTTTTAAAACCCAAAGATGCAATATAAAAATAAAATGGCCGGGCGGTGGTGGCACACGCCTTTAATCCCAGCACTCGGGAGGCAGAGCCAGGCGGATCTCTGTGAGTTGGAGGCCAGCCTGGTCTACAGAGCGAGATCCAGGACAGAGAAACCCTGTCTTGAAAAAAAAAAAAAAAGGCCTATGGTGGGTAGAGCTGGAGAAACGGCTCAGAATCACACACTGCTCTTGCGGGAGACCTGGGTTTGTCCCAGTCTCCACTTCCTGTGGTTTATCATTGCCTGTGACTTCAGTGTCAGGGGATCTGATGTCCTTTCCTGGCCTCCGTGCACCTTCATGGTTATGGTGTAAATAAATACACACAGGCACACACACACACACAGGCACACACACACACACACACACACACACACACACACACACTAAAAATAAAATAAAATTTAAAAAATGACCTATAGTAAACTTTCCTTTAAGTACACAAAACCAATACCGAGTTCCTAGATTGTTTTAAACACTCTGTAATACCAAGTTTTTCTAAAGACAGGGCTCATGAAGTCCAGGCTGTCCTCAAATTCACTATGTAGATATGTAGCTGAGGAGCCCCTTTCTTGAACTCCTGACTTCCTGTCTCACCTCTAGAACGGGACTGCAGGCGTGAGCCACCATGCCCAACTTTTTCAGGTCTTCCTGTGTGCTAGGCAAACCCTCTAGTAACTGACCTGCATCCTCACCCCAAGAGGACGTTAACTGCATTGTCGGATGACAAGGGCTTCAAGGCGAGGATTTACTACACATCTCTTTCTTTTTGTGACATTTGAACCTTGTGTATTGCCTGTTCACAAAAAAACAGTCAAAACCTTTCGTGTATATAACTCACTGATGTGTATCTTTAGAGGAGAAAGAAATCAAGGCAAGGCAGGCGGTGGTGGCTCACACCTTTAATCCCAGCACTCGGGAGGCAGAGGCAGGTGGATCTCTGTGAGTTCAAGGCCAGCCTGGTTCACAGAGCTAGTTACAGGATAGCCAGAGCTACACAGAGAAACCCTGTCTGGGGGGGGGGACACCCCCCACGAAAAAAGAAATCAAGACAGGGTAAAGGAGACATTTACTTACAAGGATAAATCTTTTAGTGGACTAAGAGTATCTAGGATAATAGCTAGGGGGTATATTTAAAGAATATTAGCACTTCAACAGCCTTATAGATAGACATGATAATCTATATAGGTCAGTTCTGAAAACTATCTTCATCATAAAAGATAAATTGTGGTTTTCCTCTTGCCAACCACAAAACATACCCATGAGACATTTTTTCCAAACATTGATGCTATAGATCTCAAACTTTGATACTTTTATGATCCAGTCAGAGATTCCAATAGCAGGTCTAGATGGAGCTCAGAAGTCTGAATTATAACAAGTCAATCAAAAGATTCATGGAGTGCATTTGAAAGCACTCTGTAATCACTACAGAATGGCTCCATCACTTTTTATCCTCTGTCTTGTCCAGAAACTGCAAACCTTTAAGTTCTAGACTCATTCTCTCTAAGGAGGCCATTTAATTTAATGACTCTAAGAAAAATACCTGGGCACTGTGGCATACGTCTTTAATCCCAGAACCAGAGAAGCAGAGGAAGATGGATTTCTGTGTGTTCAAGGCCAGCCTGATCTACATAGTGAGTTCCAGGCCAGTTAGAGTTACATAAGGAGACTCTGTCTCAGGAAATGGAGGAGGAGTGGATCTGGGGGAGAGGGAAGACGTGTGTGGGGGGAACTGGGAGGAGTGGAGGAAAGGAAAACTGTGGTTGGAATGTAATGTATGAGAGAATAATAATGATACACACACACACACACACATAAGAAAGAAAGAGAGAGAGAGGGAGGGAGGGAGGGAGGGAAGAAGGAAGGAAGGAAGGGACGAAGGGAGGAAAAGAAAAAGAGAGAAGAAAATGTTCTAGGGTTGGCACTCATCACTTGTACTTGTGTTCATAGTAGTCAGGGGGCTGAGGGAAGAGGATTGTCTTGAGTTTTAAGCCAGCAGAGTGAGACCCTGTCTCAAAGGTAAACAGAAAGAAAGAAAGAAAGAAAGAAAGGAAGGAAGGAAGGAAGGAAGGAAGGAAGGAAGAAAGAAAGAAAGAAAGAAAGAAAGAAAGAAAGAAAGAAAGAAAGAAAGAAAGAAAGAAAGAAAGAAAGAAAGAAAGAAAGAAAGAGAAAACATGAAATTAAAACCCCAATGCTGCAGGTGAAGGAGTCTAAAAGTTTAAGAAATAGTGTTAGCACTTTTATAAAGTGAACTTGAAGAGGAGTGTATCGCCTTTCTCAAATACTGGACAACAGAATGCAGGCTTACTTACCTAAATTGTTTTGGTCAGAGGACTAACGTAAATAGCTTTCTAAGTCTGATGTTTGGGGAGAATAATGTTTGATGAACAAAGAGTTCCCAAAGAAGATAAATAAAGTGGCCTTGTGACGCCAGCACCGAGTCTTTTAGTCAGGGTCAAGTCTGGCTGCGTGAGGACAGAATGTGACACTAATGGTCCCAACGGCTTCCAAGGACAGATGGGAACAGCTGTGGCTTCAGGGTCTAGCTAAAAAGGCATGCTTTTCCTGTTCTTGACTTTGAAGGTCCCAGGTTCCACAAAGATAATTCTGGGAGAATTCTTATAGGCTCCACCACATTTTGGTCCTCTCTACCCACTGCCTGGAAAACATATCTATGTACAAAATATTGGTTGTGGCTGGCAGACGTTTAGGAGGCTTCTGCTGCTGTTTGGGTTTTGTTCTGATGTGAGTTGGTTGCTTTTCTGTTGAAGTAGTGTGTATTCAGGGGAGAGGTGGGGAGCATAGAAATAGGAAACAAAACAAAATATAACAAGTCACACTCGAAACGCGTTTAACTGTCTTAGTGTGTTTCTCACTGACCTCTGCCTTACGTTAGGTCTGGGCCAGTACTGTGTGTGTCATATCATGTGTGTGTCATTGAGTTGTTTTAAATTAATGTTACGTGCATTTCTTTGTGCCTTTATATATAATACACACCATTTTTAGTTCTTTTTGAGTTTTTTGAGACAAGGTCATACTATGTAGTCCTGGCTGGCATAGGCTGATTTGATAGCTAGGGCTAGCCTCAAATTTATAGCATTTGTCCTATCTCCACCTCCCACGTTCTGTGATTATGAGTGTGCACCACCATGCCCAGTTCAATACATACCATTTTCTTTCTTTCTTTCTTTCTTTCTTTCTTTCTTTCTTTCTTTCTTTCTTTCTTTCTTTCTTTCTTTCTTTCTTTCTTTCTTTCATTTATTTAAATTTTATGCACATTGGTGTTTTGCCACAGGTGTTGGGCCCCTTGGAACTGGAAGTACAGACAGTAGTGAACTACCACGTGGATGCCGGGAATTGAACCCAGGTCCTCTGGAAGAGCAGCCAGTGTTCTTAACTCCTGAGCCATCTCTCCAGCCCAATACATACCATTTTCAATGAGCATGCTAGTCTTTGGAGCAGTCTAGGATTGAGCATAATAAAGGGTTTCTAGTCTTCTGTCATTTACGTTAGTAAGGCTGCATTAACAACTAGGATCCAGTTGCTTTGTGTTGGTGGTCTTATTTTTAATTCTGTCCTGAGGACAGATTCCTGGAAGTCATACAGTTGAGTCAAATGTCACAAACGTTTTTAAAGATGGTGACATTTTGTGAGCTTGCTTAGGAAAAGCAGGTCCACCGCCATCATCTTGCCTTTGTTGGCATTTGTATTATTTAGCCTGCTTCCCTTCACTCTTAGGGAGGTGTTTATTATGGTCTATTTTGTAGCCATTGTAGAAAAAAAAAAAAAAAAACTATTGCTAACTGGATAGAAGCAAGGATTATGTTATACAGCCATTTAATTAAAAAATATTATTGGGGGTGAATGCATGTCACAGCATGGGTGTGGAGTTCAGAGGGCAACTCTGGGGAATCAGTTCCCTCTTTCCACTTGATGGGTTCTGAAGATCAAACTCAGGTCACCAGGTGTGGTAGTTTGTATGCCTGCAGGCCAGAAGAAGGTGCCAGATCTCATTACAGATGGTTGTGAGCCACCATGTGGTTGCTGGGAATTGAACTCAGGACCTCTGGAAGAGCAGCCTGTGCTCTGAGTCATCTCTCCAGCCAGATGTGGTAGTTTGAATGTATTTGGCCCCCATAATCTCACAGGGAGTGGCATTATTAGGAGGTGTGACTTTGTTGGAGTGGGTACAACCTTGTTAGAGGAAGTGTGTCACTGTGGGGACGGGCTTTGAGGTTTCTTGTGCTCAGGATACTGCCCAGTGAGACCGACTTCCTGTTGCCTGCAAGATGCCTGCCTTCATGCCGCCATGCTCCCCACCATGATGGAGTGAACCTCTGAAATTGTAAGCGAGACACCACAATGAAATGTTTTCTTTATAAGGGTTGCGGTGGTTATGGTCTCTCTTCACAGCAATAGTGAACTCTAACTAATAGTAATGTTAACCAGGCTTGCACCACAAGCGCCATTACCCGCTGAGCCATCTCACCCGGCCCTTAGATAGCTATTTCATCATTGCTGAATCGCATGATTTTTTTTTTTCTATGTTGGTTTAACAAATTACAATTTCTGCTTTCATCATTTAGTCATCCCCCATCCCCCCAGCCACTTCTACAGTGCTACACAATAGAGAATGTACCCCAGCCTTTGTGTATGGGCTGCAAACACATATTTCTAAAGCGGATCTCTCAGACCTTCATTGTTCCCAGGCACTGTGGAGTCACAGAGCTCTATTGATGAACCCTGGACTGAGTCACTTCCCTCAGGGTCTCTGTATCGCTCCCCATTCCAGCATGGTCAAGATGACACTCCTGATATTAACTAGAGTGAGTGTTCCCGAGGTCACCGAACTTCAGCCAGACCCAGTGGGAAAACATCTGTTTTCTGGCCACCAGGCGCTTGGGCTATCTGCTGAGCACTCTCTAAAAAGTGCAGCCAGCACTCTTAAGGGCCCAAAGTTTTGTGGAGATTGGAACCTTTTGTGGAGATTGGAACCTCCCCCAACCCCCAAGGAAAGAACCTAAGAGGGGAGGGAACTCATGGGAAGATAGATATCACCTCGAAGAAGTTTGAATTAAGCTGAATTAAGCACGCACATTACCACTACTTCACAAATTGCCCCAGCGAGGCAGGTGTGGTGGTGTCTGTCTGCCTGGGAGGTGTCTCAGAACAGCAGTGACTTCAGCAACAAAACTGCCTCAGTTTTACAGCAATAAAATAATTGCCCCGAAAATTATGTTAAGGACCAAAGAATTCCACATTGTGGATGACTGGGCCTCAAAACGAGCCAACTTTGTAAGGGCTAGTTGTTAGGGTCTTTCTGTGCAAAGCATGGTCCAAAGTCCAGCAACTTCAGCATTTCCTGGAACACGGTTAGACGTGTGTATCAGACCCCACCCCAGCCTACAGCTGGGAGCCTGAAGCTTCATTAGATCCCCAATGGTAGGGCTGAGCCAAACTTTTACTTTTCATAGTGCTGGGAAATGAGGCCGTCACATGCCAGTCAGATACTCCACCAGCCCCCAAACATTGTGTTTAAAGTAGTGCTATCAACTAGCTTACTCGTCAGAATCTCCTCCGGCGACTGGACAGTTCTGGTGGATGCTCAAACGCAGTCCCCAAAGGCTGTGACTCACAGTGGTGGGGTGTGGGGTGGGGATGCTGGATTTGTTTAGAAGTTCTTTAGTGGTTCAGAACTGACAAAAAGTTTCCCAACTTCCTTATAATAAGACAGAAATGCTAAAGCTTTTCCTAAGTCTCAGGCCCTTGATTCTATATTTCTTACCTAAGTAGTATTATATATTGTGATTAACAAATGAATGAGCCCGTCTGTGGATGTAACTGGGTGGAAAAGAGCTTGCCTGTCATGTGTGAGCCTCTAGGTTTAATTCCTCAGCACGACAAAAATATCTAAAACTCAATAGAAAGGATCTACTTGTCTCGTTCTTTTTCTGGGGAGTTGTGCTCATCACCTCAGCCGGTCAAGAATAACTAGGTGTCTCAGGATGAGAAAGGAAACCAAGTATAGCCAAGCAACTGTCATCTCATCAGTGTGGATCGTCTCCCTACCGGTGGTGCCCTCAGTTGCCTGAGTGGGTCACCCAGCAGTACCTTAAAAAGCTACTGCTACTACAGTCTATACTGAAGTCATTAGGATGGCCCCAACCCCGGCTTCAGGCCACTGTGGATGCAGCTTTTGAGGCTTATTTCTCTACTGGCTATGAGTCATTTCCTTAAGGAACAAACAGGCAGCCACCTGGGGAGAAACACTCCGCCAGTGCTGTTTGATCTGAAATCCGAGATGCTGCTGAATCCGACCTCTGGTTCCCACGAGTTTCTGGAAAAGCAGCATCCAGTGCCCACTGAGTCCCCAGGGTAACAGACTCAGAGGTCAGAAGAGTGTTGGGTCCCCTGGAACTGGAATTACAGGTGGCTGTGTGCCACGGTGTGGGTGCTGGGAACTGAGCCCAGGTCCTCTGTAAGAGCCAACAAGTGCTCTTAACCTCTGAGCCATCTCTCCAGCCCCGACACCCCCATGTCTGTATCTTTTTGTAACAATATCTCTTTAACAGATGACATTTTGCTGCTGTCTGCCTTAGAGGTCAGTGACTATCACATGACAAGCAGCCTCTGGGAAACTCAGCTGTACACTCAAGAAAGGTCGAGACATCTTCCTAGTTTTCCCAGTTAGTTTTGACCTCACAGGTGTCTCTGAGATTGACCTTACTGGTCTCTCTATCCTCAGACCGCAACTCACTTATCTGCTTCTTCTATAGAAAGCTCACGCCATCTTGAGCCATCCTGGGGCCAATTTCTCCCGTGCACAGTTGGTTTAGTAACGTTGAAAGGTTCAACACGAAGCACTAATGATACTGGAGACCACTGTTGGAGACAGTCCTTCCCTTTACTTATTGTTGGAGGGTTTCATGCATGTGTGTAAGGTACCCCTTCATTTTCATTTGGCCCTTTATGAAGAAGATAAGCTGTGTGCGGAAGCCCCAGGCCTCAGAATGGAAAAGGCTGGCTCACAAAGCATGCTTAATGCTTTCCACTGGCTTCTGAAACTCAGGGCTTCCTCAAGGACACGCTGCTTCTCTAATTTCTTCAAATGAAACACAACCTAAAAATTTCCAACTATGTATTCAACAGCCAAATGGATGTTCCATTTCCTTAAAACAATGTTATTTTTGACTTGGTGGCGGAAAACACTAAGGAGTGTTTGATGCGCTATCCCACCAGGGCCCACAACAATAACCTAGTCCAGACAGATACCAAGCACGTTTTCATGTTTATTAATGTTATATAATATTTTAAAAAAGTGAACACAAAACAGTGACATCAAAGTTCACAAGTACAGTAATAATAGTTATACTAAATCACAGAACACACAACAGCAAGTCAATGATCTAGATTAGTCAATATGGTAACCAAGTTAACAGTACAATTACATGACTTTCATGGACGCTATTCTACAATATTTGGAAATATTTTGTTCTCTTAAGCAAACATTTACCCTTTCTACTCTTTTACTTGCTTAAAAGTCAAGGTATTCTTAACTCAGGAAAAGTATCCATTTCAAATTAATTTTCAAATTACTTTGTCAACGCCATCAAGATTTTATATGCTTATTAGTTACTGTGTCATTAAAAAATGCTTTTAAAATAATTTAATTAACTCTTAAGAAAAAATACAGGACAATTTTCCTACATTTCAATCTCAAGTTCATTTTCTTCCCTTTTTTTTAAAAACCAGACTGACCTATATATTGCTTAAAACTGAACTTAAGTGTTTTCTTGCTTTTTAAAAATGTGTGTTTTTTTGTTTTGTTTTGTTGTTATTGTTTTGAGCCAAGGTCTCACTATGTAGCCCTAGATGGCCTGGAAGTCATCATGTAGACCAGGCTGGCCTCAAACTCACAGAGATCTGCCTACCTCTGCCTCCTGAGTGCTGGGATTAAAGGTGTGTGGCTGATTTGAGTAATTTTTAATAAAACATTTGTAAATAAATAGTGTCTAATTATTGTAGACTGAAGGGCTTATTTCTTAAAAATATACATCTTATACTGTGTTTTTATATTTAACTATAGCTACTAGAAGCAGAAACTCAGATCTCCAAGGTTGTTTAGCTATTAGGCCTTGCTTATGTGAAATATGCTTGGTGACGTCTGGCTGAACACACTTCTATGTACAACGGTGTTTTTATGGTGAATACATCATATCGACTACATGTCAGCTATCTGCTTTGCTTCAGCAAAGGCAGGACTCAGTTAATGTCCTGCAGTCAGTCAGTCTGCAGGCCCAGAATCCACCAGAGTGCCCAGGACACATGGGTATGTCTGTGCAAGAGCCAGCCTTGCAGGACAGCTACTGGATGTCAACACAACTTTCTCTGCTCCTCAGCTGTGCAGACGATTTTCATAGTTACTGCCTCCCAAGATGTCATATCCTATCTTGCCAATTTCTAACAGATACAGTCAATTCACAGCTAATGGGAAGCCTAGGAGGAAGGAGTGGCCCTGGTGGTCCCCATCTCTGTTCTCTGGGAGGCACAACTGAATGGGTATGTATCTGCTGCTCAGAGGCCTCCCTGGAGATGGTTGTGCCTAGTTACCAGGCTTGGCTGCTTTGAAAGGTTTCTTATGACCCGGTGGGTCTCATGCTCAGTCTTGATCCATGTATTCAGTATATAAATTGTAAAAATGCTACCCATATCAACATGGGCTTTCCAACTGCTTTGGTAATTCTTCAACTATGATATGTTCAAGATGAAAAGCACAAGACCTTCCCCTACACAGATAGTACTGGTTCATCCTTCTATTGCTTAAACATTACCATCAAATCATTGGAAAAAAAATATATATGGGCAAAAGCCAGGTTAAGTCTAAACTATGGACCCCTTCCCATCATTAGATACCTTCAGCTGTTCAGTGCTAACATCCACCAAACCAGACTTTGTTTATTAAGTAAGAGAATCTCAGATTATTTCCATAGTAATTGCTGGGGAATAAACAAGAAAGTGTCAAGCGCTGATTTTATACTGCATTGCAAATATGTGTGTGCACACCACCTATATATTTAGGTCACCTAGACATATAAGAAGTGACAGTCAGTTACGATCGCAGCACTGGCAACCTTGGAAATCTGTCTCTGGTTCCCATTACCTTCCTGGTATTATGCTTGACAGCACTTGCAAGAAGTAGGCATGCAAATTAGACATTGGCTGCTTTAGGTGGTGAAGTAAATATAGTTCTTGCCAGAGACTAACAGGATTCCCGGGCTCTCCGCGTTTCCAACCTTGTTCTGTGTAACCTTCCAGCAACCCTTTCCCCCTAAGCCAACAGCTTTTTGTAGATGCTGTTACTCAGGTGACTCGAGCAGGTATCCATTTTACTGGGCATCAGCTGGCCGGTGCTGTTGTAACTGTTGGGATCGGAGCTTTCTCTGCAGCACAAGATGCTGTAGAGGTGCCTCTGGCACTCAGAGGAGGCGTAGTAGTAAATCAAGGGGTCGATGCAGCAGCTCACGCTGCTCACGCAGACGCAGAGCAGGTAAGCAAAGTAGGCCGCCTCTGTGGCGGGGTTGTCAGAGAGGAGCAGGTAGTGCACGATGAGGAGGATGTTGGTGGGTCCAAAGCAGACGATGAAGATGCAGAACACAGCAGCGGACAGGAACAAAGCCCGGGACTTCTTGCTCCGGTTGGCAACGGCGGAGGCACTCAGGCACCGAATGATGGACGCATAGCAGACGGTGGAAATGATCAACGGCACCAGAAAGAAGACGGTGGAGAAGGCCGAGAAGTAATAGGAGTAAAAGCCTTGTAGCAGGGTCTCGTTGAGGACATCGTGGCAGGTGGTGATGTTGAGCCCCGGAACCCGGGTGGTCTGCTCCTTGAGGAGAAGAGGCACCACCCCCAGGATGGCCATCACCCAAATGGCGAGGCAAGTGAGGTTGGCTCGGCCGAGAGTGCGCCAGGACAGGGACTGGATGGGGTACACGACGGCCAGGAACCGGTCGATGCTGATGATGGTCATGAGCATGATGGAGGCGTACATGTTACAATAAAAGGCCGCCGTGGCGAAGCGGCACATTCCAGACCCGAACTGCCAATCACTGCCGGAAAAGTAGTAGCTGACCTTGAAGGGGAGCACGGACACAAACAGCACGTCGGCCACGGCCAGGTGCAGCATGTACACCACGGCCGGCTTCTTGACCTTCATCTTCAAGACGAACACGGCGATGGCCAGGATGTTCAGAGGAAGGCTGACCATGAACACAAAGGTGTAGACCGAGGGGATAAAGAGCGTCAGCCAGGGGCTGGTCAGGTATCCCGAGGCATCTTTGGAGATGAAGGGAGCAGGTGACGGGGGAGGAGAGCCGCTTTTATTGAAGTAGATGGCCCTGCCCTCAGGCAACACACTTTCATTTTTCTCCTCCTCGTCCCCAAAGGGCACCTGCTCAAACACGTTTTCACTGGGATTCCTGAGAAAAAACGAGCGCGGGTTCAGAGTGACATCTGTCCTCTCGGATTCTGAAAAAGAGCAATCGAAAAGGTGAGCGAGATAAACAGGCCAACGAGGCAAACAGAGGCACGCAGAGGGTACACTTGTCTGCTTTTTGTCGTCCTCCCCAGGGAGCAGATGGTCAGGTTCAGGTCATGCACAGATGGACTACGGCCTTTGTTAGCGAATATGCTCCTATCTTAGAGTGCGGTGCAACCTTCTGCTTGGATACAAGCCACCTCCTAATACTCTGCCCCTACGGAGGACAAAGGTGAATGAATGAAAGCCGGGTGGGCGGCGGTGGCATAGGCCTTTAATCCCAGCACTCGGGAGGCAGAGGCAGGTGGATCTCTGTGAGTTCAAGGCCAGCCTGGGCTACAGAGTGGGTTCCAGGACAGGCGCCAAAGCTACATAGAGAAATCCTGTCTTGAAAAACCAAAAAAAGAAAAGAAGAGAAAAGAAAAAAGTGAATGAATGATGACGCAGGTCTATCTACTTTGCAGACCTCACTTGCCTCGGAAGATCCAACGATGCTTTCCTCTACATTTTAGTTTGTGTGGAAGGAGAGAGCAGGCTTGCCACGGTGGAGGGGGAGGGGGAGGGGGAGTTGCTTCTTTCCTTCTGCCTTGTGGACCCAGGGGATCCAACTCTGGTGGTCAGGCTTGGTGGCAAGTGCCCTTATCCTCTCAGCCCTCAAATGGAGTTTTCTTCCCTGTTGTATATCTCACCATTTGTACACACAGCTCATCTCCAGCTTCTATGACTTCTCTGTCCTTCCTCAGCTAGTTTGAGCCATCCTGAGAAACCCACCTCCCGCAACGGGAAAATCCACATAGAACGCAAAGAGAAATCCCCCACAGAATGAGGGCCATCCAGAGTAGGACCCGGGGCTCCCCAACTGGATGACCAAGGCCCACATGGCAGTAGTTTTCCTCTGTCTTCAGTTTGCTCACAAAGTAGGATGTCCTAAATGTCCTTCCTGTCTAGGTCCAGAGGCCCTCAGGTTATCTTACGTAACTAGGAGGCACCTGTCACTCAGTCATCACTTTGCCTCCTTGCCCAGCAGGTCAGTCTAGCAGCAGATGTGCTTGGCCACCTCCACCCAGCCACGACCTTATCCTAGAATGCTCTATGCCTCAGGGTGCATACCTGCCCACCAGGGTCTTTGGAGTATCAGCCAGATGTCAAAGTAAAGGCTCAGCTAGACACACGTCCTTACCCCAGTCATCCATCAAAATTACCCACGTGAAATGTTCGTCAGAGAAAAGTGACGGCCCCGGTCAGACCGCAGGCTTGTCCTTGCAAAGAGCTTTGCTAAAATCCTACATCTGTTGGGTGTTGGGGAGCTGAGAAGTGCAAACAAGAACCACGGAGGAACAGGACAAGGTCTCTGATTCTTGGGGGTGCTGGTGGCCAAGGCTGGACATGCCTCTCAGAGATGTTGCAGGAGTTAAACCTTAAACCTGGAGAAGTGCAGTAGATTTTCCGACTTGGTTTTATTTTCTTCAGTGGACGAATTTTTCTTTGGGCCATCAGTTCACAAAAAAATGACATGGAGACTTATTATTAATTATAAAAGCTTGGCCTATAGCTTAGGCTTGTCCCACTGGCTCTTATAACTTAAATTAACCCGTTTTATTCATCAATGTGTTGCCACATAATTTGTGGCTTTTACTTCTCCTGCATGTCTTATTCCCTCTGTGTTGGGCTGGCAACTCCTCCTTCTTCCCAGAAGCTCCCCAGAAGTCCCGCCTAACCTCTTCCTGCCTAGCTATTGGTCATTCAGCTCTTTATGAAACCAATCACAGTGACACATCCTTACACAGTATAAAGGAATATTCCACAACAGGAACCTTCTGGAAAACACACTCTCTGAGAGGCACAATGTAACAGCAGTGAGTTCTGCTTCTGCACAGCTATGTAGGGTCCTGCAGAGACAACCCTCTCAGAATAAAGCTATAGGCTCTACTGTACTTCCCTGCCACGCCCCATCAATGACCTGAAGTACTCCGGGTCACAGGACAATAGAAGGCACAGGTACGGAAGGGTGGGTCTTGGAGGAAAGGATGGTTAGCACTCCCCCCACCAATGCAGATGATTGTTAGTTTGAGAGAGATCCAAAGCCAGTGCCTGTGATAACCTGGAGTACTACGTGCTTGTCCTTTGTCCCATTTCCCAGCATACAATCTTGAGATTCTTGGAATCTCCGGGATAAGTGTATCTTTTGCGTGCTAAAGAGCTGACCACTGGTTAGTGGCCTGTAGATAGTTGCAGGACCAGGCCGGTCACATGAAAGCCCAAAGCCTGGCTGGACAGTGGGCAGGGGAGGGGAGCTCCTGCCCCTCCCTGCACACCTTGCCCTGTGCATTTCCCCCACCTGGTCATTTATATTAGCATCTTCTGTAATGTTACTTATGATCAATGGGAAGCACAGGTGAAGTTTTTCTCTGGATTCCTGGAGCTAGCTGCTCTAGCAGATTATAGAATCCGTAGAAATCATGGAAACCCCTAACACACGGCCTGTTTGGTCGGAGTTCTAGAGGTCCAGGCTCAGGACAGACCTCAGATATGGGCTGAGCCCTTAAACCTAGAGCTGTGGTTCTACCTCCAGGTAGATGATGTCAGAATTAAAATAAACGAGAAGATTCATGGCTAACACCAGAACAGAAAACATCCTGATTCACACTCCATCACAAGCCCCCAGATTTTAAAACACTATATAAAAAGGTGCAGGTTCAGGGCTTTGTTGAAGTCCATTAAGAGAAAGCTGTTTCCCGGTTAAAAGAAAGGGATTCAAGTTCTACCTCTGGCCCTGAGTGAAGATGACATCCTGATCTGCTCCTAAGATGAAAAGATGACCTACTATCGCCTCATCCCTGAAGTGTTAATCCACCTGGGCCTGTCAATCACCAGGCAGGCCAGGAGACTACCTCCCAGGAAAGCTGAAAGACATGCTAAAGAGACAGGAGGAATAATTATCCCTTTAGTGAGATGATGTACTTACCCTTCCCAGAAGCCCTCCCTGATGATGTGCAGTGGTGCAGCCATTTACAGACCTTGTGCTATACAGTGGTGCAGCCATTTACAGACCTTGTCCTATACAGTGGTGCAGCCATTTACAGCGCTCTGCTAGGCAGCAGCATCACGGAACCTACCACCTCCCTGGGTTCTAACTCAAACTGTAACTTTTCTTTCTCCTTTCCTCTCTTCTTTTGGATACCTGCCCAAAGCCTAAGCATGCTTTCTCCAACACTCTGGGCATTCTCACTTAGCCTCCAAAGTTTACTGCATCCCCTAACCCCTAGCAAATAAATACACAAAGGAGGAGGCCGCAATACAGAGCTGGCTGGTCACAAGTTCCACAGTCACTGGGAAAGAATGTCAGGAAGGAAAGTCTTAGGAAAGGAGTCCAAATTCCAGCGCGAATTCTGCTCTAGGCTTTTTTCTTTTTTGAGACAGGGTCGCCCTTTTTAGCCTTAGCTGGCTTGGAACTTGCTGTGTAGCCCAGGCTGGCCCCAAACTCATAGAAATCTATCTGCCTCTGCCTTCCAAGTGCTGGGACACAAGGCATATGCCACCACACCCAGGCCCTGCTGAGGGTTTTGGGCAACATAAGTCATGCTCATAAGGTAAATACAATTTCTGCTAAAGATAAACAGAAAACAAAACTTCCAACCGCCGCCGCTGCCACCGCCACCACCACCACCACCACCGAAAACAACCCAACATGGTAGTGATATTCACCCACAATCCCAAGGCTTGGAAGCCTGAAGGTAGAAGGACCGTGAGTCCAAGGCCAGTCTGGATTATACAGTGGACCCTGTCTTAAAAAAAGAAAAAAGAGGGGCTGGAGAGATGGCTCAGAGGTTAAGAGCACTGACTGCTCTTCCAGAGGTCCTGAGTTCAATTCCCAGAAACCACATGGTGGCTCACAACCATCGGTAATGAAATCTGGTGTCCTCTTCTGGCCTTCTTCAGTCATACATGCTGTATACAAAATAAATAAATAAATCTTAAAAAAAAAAAAAAAGAAAGAAAAAAAAAAAAAAAAGTGGTCCACACCTTTAATCTCAGCACTCGAGTCAGAGGCAGGCAGAGCTCTGTGAGTTCAAGGCCAGCCTGGTCTACTTGATGAGTTATAGGACAGGCAAGGCTATATACAGTGAGACTTTGTCTCAAAAAACAAAACAAACGAACAAAACCCCCACAAAACAACAACAAACTGGAATGATATTTAAATTAACTGACTGCTAATGCAAGCATCATTAATCAATACTCCGTGAAGGAATGTAACAGAGTCCAGAGTCTTCACAGCACAATGCCCAGAGTACAATCTCAAATGATTCAATACAACAAGAATTAAGAGGCTGGACTCCTAGCTCAGTGACAGAACATTTGCCTAGCATGTAGAAAGCCCAGGGTTCGATTCCCTGCACCAATAACAGTAATTCCAAAAAATAATAATGATTGGGCAGCTGGGCATGGTAGCAGCAGATACATGTAATGCCAGCACTTGGGAGACTGGACCAGGGGAACTGAAAATTTCAGGCCAACCTGGGCTGCTATATAAGTCATCCTGGCTACAAAGTGAGACCTTGTTTCAAAAATATCAAAAAGGGGATGGGAGAGGAGAATACAATGAACAAAAAGAACTGGGAGGGTCTACTAGCTCTAATCTAATCTTTTAGATAAAATTAAACTCGGGCTGAAGGGACAGTTCAGCCATTAGGAGCACTGGCTGCTCTTCCAGAGGACAGGGGTTCGATTCTCAGCCCCTGGAAGGTGGCTCACCACCATCTCTAGCTCCAGGTACAGGCAACCCAACATCCTCTTCTGGCCTCCACAGGCACTATACACATGCAGTATACAGACATGCATGCAGGCAAAACCCCCATCCACGCAGAACATGAATAAAATAAAAGCCCCTTTCCCCTTATCCCCATATAGAAAAGCTAACTCAAACTGGACTCAAGACCCAAAGACCTGAAACTATGCAACTCTAAGAAGAAAATACAGAGTGAAAACTTCGTGGATCTGACCCAAAGGCATGGGCAACAAAGGCAGATAGATACCAGAATCAAAACCAAAGCCCTGTACAGCAAAGGTACCATCAGCAGGAGAGAAAACTTCCAGAAGGGAGACAATACTACAAATCACATACCCTACCTGATAAGCGATTCTTGTCCAAAGCATCTTAGAACTCAGTCACTCATTAGCAAGAAAACAAGTTGCTTAAAAAAAAAAAGGCAACAGAAACTAAATAAGACATTTCTCCAAAGATAATGCAAAAGGTATGTAATAAAATGCTTAGTATTAGTTACGAATCGCCAGGAAATTGTCATTTAAAACCACTGAAAGCGATCACTTCACTTTCCTTAGGATGACTGATGAAGAATGAAAGATTCCAAGTGTCAGCGAAAACATGGAGGTGGGACCCCTGGACACCAGCTGGAGTAGGAAGCAGAGCTATTACAGAAGATGGTGTAAAACGTCTCAAAAAAACAAAACCAACAACAACAAAAAAAACCCCAAAAACCTAAAACCAGAATCACCCTGTGATTCAGCACTCCCACTACTGAGCATGGACACAAAGGAAATGCCTTGATGTGCAGTTCCATGAGCCTGGATGGATGGAGGGTTTCTGGGGATGCAGAGAAGGGAGGCAGGTGGACACAGACATGCCCCCCCACCCCCCGACACATACACCATAGGAACCCACAGGACACCTGAAGAGGGACACAACTTGAAGTCACCCTAACTGCGTGGATGGAATGTTGTCCCTTGGTCTCTGGGCTTAGTGGCTTTGCTGATACTGTTTTCTGACGTGCCTTTCCTGGTATGTCCTTTGTCAGCAGCCCAGTATTTATCACGGGAACACTATACCCCGGGAAACACATGGTATTTACAGTCTGGAACGGGGAAGAATGCATAATCCCTCGACTAAATATCACTGCCCAAGGCGTTACCCTTCCTTCCCACCTTAGATTTGATATGCTAGTTTTTACGAAATTAATGAATGCCAGATAAAGTTGGGGTTTTTTTTTTTTTTCTTTTTCTTTTTCTTTTCTGGAGCTGAGGACCGAACCCAGGGCTTTGTGCTTGCTAGGCAAGTGCTCTACCACTGAGCTAAATCCCCAAACCCAGATAAAGTATTTTTAAGAAGCGTGTATCAGCAGCATTGCTGTAACATGATTCAGGCAAGGTAGCTAGATTCTTCCAACATGCTCAAGACCCTCATGCTGGAATTGGAATTTGAGCTTGCTCAACTCGATTTTTCTGACAGTCCCAGCATGTCTCAGATGCCAAAGGGGAAGTGTCTATGAGCTGGCCAAAACTGTTCATCACCAAAACTGTTTGCTCATCACATCAAGAAAAAGCTAAGTTCTGGGTTTCACAGAGAGAACAGCACAGGTCCAAACTTGGTTCTTACATTTCTTGCTAAGTTTTACTTAATGAAGGTCCCTCTAAAGCCCCCGATTGGTTCTGGTATTACTTTCATGGTTTTGAGACAAGGGCTCATGTAGCCTAGGCAGGTCCTGAACTCACTATGTAGCTGAAGTTGACCTTGAACTCCCAACCCTCCAGTGTTCACCTCTTAAGTGCTGGGATGACAGGTGTTCACCAACACCCTGGGCTTTGGTTTTGATGCTGAACACAGCATATTGCTAACTGGCTTAAACACAGACTAACCCGGAGACCTGAAATTAGCATCAGGCAATGCTCTTTTGACTTTGCTGAGATCTGGCTGGAAGCAGAGGAGTGACTAGACAACCATTCACTGTCCCTTTAATCCTGGAATTTATACCACCCTGCCAGGGTCTCCACTGTGACTCAGTGTTCTGCTCCAGGGCTCACACGCTATGCTGAAGTCTGAGGATCTTGTCCACATTCCCACATAGAGCAGGTCAACTGTGACCTGCATGTCACAGGCTCAGTGGAATGACAGGGGAGGAGAATGCTAAAAGAGAAGCATGGCAGAAACAGACTGTCAAGTAAAACATCACAGCCTCTCCAGAATGCGCCACTCCCTCCAACTCAAACAAACACCGCTTTCCCATGGCAAGAGCCAGGCCCCCTAGAGAAATGCCCTCCGTCAGATCTGGAGTAGGAAATGTACAACACGACCTTGAGTACCTCTGAGTATTATTAGCATCAGGTCAAAACCCTGTGGCCTCCCACTGGCCAGAAAAGATCGCTTTGATCATAACATAAATGATGATGGAGATGATCCAGAGTGTCTGTGCTTGAAGAGCCTGATCAAGCTGCAGCCCGTCAGCCTTCAAGACAGACTGCCAGTTTCTTACAATGTTCCTGGGTTTGGTCCCCAGGACTGAAAGGAGGTAGGAGCAGTTACAGCTGAAAGACACCACCGAGATGGACAGTGGGAAACAAGCCTTCTGCATGTGTGTATGTGCACGTACATGAGTAGGTGGGTACGTGCAACCGTGTGAGCATGCAGAGGCTAGAGGGGGGCATCAACAGTCCTTGTCTACTGCTCTCTCTGCTTTACTGCTTTGAGACAGGGTCTCTCCATGAACAGGAAGCTCTCCAGTTTGGCTAGGCAGGCTGACTGGCCAGAGAGCTCTCAAGATCTGCCTATTTCTGTTGTCTGGATGCTGAGGCTGGATGCTTGGGATTCAAACTCAGGTCTTTCTGCTTGCACAGTAAGTACTCTTACCTACAGAGCCAGCCCCTGGACCCCTCAATCAAATCTTTAAAGTGATGTTCCGGGTGAGGCATACCTCAGGACGGTGGGAGAACAAACCAGTGGGGCAGAGTTCAAGGTAGAATGCCCTGGAGGCTGTCTCTCTGGCACACCCTGGGGCGCTCAGGCCGGCCAGGAGGAGCTGGAGGCAGGCTAGCTACAGGAAGTCATTATGGTATTCCCAAGGCACAGGGACTTGCAGACAAATCTGTGGGGCTCTTGCCTACGGTGCCTGGAGGCAGGAGACAGAGGTGGGGTTAGAAGATGCTCGCAGGCCTCCCCGAGAGCCACTATGATTCCCTGACCTTCTTCATCCCTGCTGGTCTGTTCTCTGGCCCTGAATCACCATCCCCAAGTTTCCTGTCCCAGGAAAGCTAGGTCTACACTCTATTCAGTTTACAGTCAGGTTGTCCAGGGTCCCCAGTCCCTCCCAGACACCAGCTGTTCCTCTACCCTAGTCCTTCTGCAGTCAGTGAATCTGAACTGAAATGAACAGGTCCTAGACAAGATAAAAGACTCAAAGCTGGTACTTCTGAGAAAGCAGGGCTCTCCAGGCAAGGCCTTGACTTTGCTCTTTAGGGACAAGTTACTGTCCCAGCGATTCCAGGTTTAAATTCCAGTAGAGATTGAGCAGTGGCTACAGAAATTCATTTGTAGGGTTCCAGTAAGTTTTTAAAGTATTTGATTTGATTTGTAATTATATGTACTGTGTGCATGTGGGGTGGGGTGGGATATGTGTACGTGAGTGTGGTTGCCCACTGAGGCCTGAGGTATCTAATACCCCTGGGGCTGGAGTCACAGGCAGTTGTGAGCTGCCCAATTCAGGTGCTGGGAACCAAATTTAGGTCCTTGGCAAGAGCAGTGTGCACTCTGAACTACTGAGACATCTTTCCACCCTCCCATGCATTTTGTTTGTCTGTTTCTGTTTATTTTAACTAGGACAGTGTAGAGAATGGATAGCACACAGTAAAGGTGAGAGCTTCTCGGCCAACTTTGTTCTGCATGTGTGATACAACACGGATGTCATGAATGTTACTGTATATACTCCAACTGTGCCTATCGTAAAACGTATTTCTTATTCTCCTTATATCTGGTTAGCAAAAAACCAAAAAACAAAAAACCAAAAAACCCACTTTTCTGTAGTACTCTACAACTCAATTTGCAATCTGTTACAAACTTTAAATACACATTCTATAATGTCGTTTCCTAAAGCTACACAGACTTGTTCCTACATGCAAATCACAGATTAGTTCTGGCAATTCCAGACAGTGGGGCTACTTCTGAAAGCAAATGATGCCCACAAGGTTATAAAAGATTTGTAGGATTGCTTTAGGATGCAGGATAAAACCCTTCATTTCAAAACCCGGGGCACAGTAGTGCATGCCTGTAACTGTAGCACTTGGGAGGCTGAGGCAGGAGGCCTGTGAGTTTAATGCCAGCCTGTGCGACACAGAAAATCCTGCTTCAGAAACCAAACAGGACTGGAGAGATGGCTCAGTGGATAAGGGTGCTTGCTGGCCCAGCGTGAGGACCTGGGTTCCCACGGCAACGCTCGTGGATGACTGTTATCCTAGTACTGGGTATGTGCGTGCGTTTGTGAGTGTGAGTGTGAGTGTGAGTGTGAGTGTGTGTGTGTGTGTGTGTGTGTGTGTGTGTGGTCACTGGGGCTTGCTAGCACAGGCTTGCACATACCCCCCACCCCCCACCCTGGCAACTCTAGTGGGTTTGGCAGAGACTTATAGCAAGGTCACTGTTGGAGGACACACCTGGGGAAGGGATCCCGGAAAACACCTGGCTCACGGGGAGGAGTGTCAATGACTGACAGGTCTACCAAGAGGGAGGGAAAAGCTGCATAAAAGAAGCCACAAACCGGGCAACGGAGAAGACCGACCTTGGCAAGTCCAGTTGCTAGTCTGACACTAGCAACACAGAAGCACACCCGTGTCCCAGCTCCTAACACTGTCCTGATAACGATGTCTTCAGACGGAGTCCCAGTGGAAGCAGACCCGGGGAACTTAGGAATCCCAGAAACACAGGGCCACACGTGGGTGATAAAAGTCTGGAGAACAGATAGATCCACAGATACAGAAAGGAGACTGGTAGTTGTCAGGGGGCAGATGAAGCGGGGACTGGGGACTGACTGCTCACAGAGTCACGGGATTCCTGATGGGGTGGTAACTGTTTCGGAACAAGGCAAAGGAAGTGGAAATTGTACCAAACCTCAGAGTGGACGACTGCATATGTCCTGAGGACCTCATCTCAACTGGAAGAAATAATAGAAGAAGGGGGATAAAGCCGGGCAGCGGTGGCACACACCTTTAATCCCAGCACTCAGGAGGCAGAGGCAGGTGGATCTCTGTGAGTTTGAGGCCAGGCTGGGCTACAGAGCGAGATCCAAGACAGGCTCACTCCAAAGTTACAAAGAGAAAACTTTGCCTCAAAAAAAAAAAAAGGAAGGAGATAAGATGTGGGAAACAAATAAACAAAAAGACACAGACAGACTGACAGACGGGAGTTCCTAGAGGGAAAAGGAACATGGGCCCCAAAAGAGGAGAGTAACAACCCAGGTTGCTAGAAACTCAGGTTTTTGGGAACCCCACTATTTCGGGGTCCTTTTGCTTAGGACCCAGCGAAGCTCCAGTTTGACAGGGACAAAAGAGAGATGACTAAGGAGGGGGAGGGGAGGGGAGACAAAGGGAAGGAGATTTTCTGAAAAATCCTGGGCTCTGAAAAGAGTAAGTCCACATGACGGACCCAACCAGGAGCAGCAGATCAGATCCTAAAGGGACCTGTGAAGGTGAGGAAGGCCAACTGGCCTGGAGTGACATGGGCATACGGTTCTCGGGGGAAGACAGAGGCTGGGTGAAGAGAAGAATGCATAAAACGGTGCTAGAGAGAAGCGGGGATCTGTACAGGGACCCCTCACTTCTTGCTGAGGAACCAGGCCGGGCCTCTGAAATCCTAATGCACTTTGCCACAGTTACCATCAACTATTCTCAAACTTTTTTTTTTAAATCTCCTCTCTCTCATAAAATTCATAGCCATCACCCTCTACCATTCCCCTTCTTTAAGAGATGCATGTCATCGACCCTAAACCATCTGCACTGGGGTAAACGGCTTAGCGAAGTCGCAAGCTATTCAACAAATATCTGTGGCGTGGACGTGGTGCTCTGGACATCACGGGAGGTAAACAGACGTGCATCTCCCTGGCAGGAGAGATGAGACAGATGCAAGCGACAAGGCAGGAGATGGCAAGATGCCTACACGGAAAGACCCACACTGCCACAGCAGAGCGGGGACAGGTGGGCAGAGGTACTCCTGCAGTGAGAAGATACAGGATGGGGAGCCACTGTGGGATGTACCAGTGCTGCAGGACAGGAACCGTTTACAATCGCCGGTATGCAGTGGTAATGAGAAGCAGATTTACTTTCGGTTCATTTTATTTGTGAGTTCACTTACTGCATGCCCCCCGACGTGGGCGGACCACTCCTATAACCATTCCCTGATGGCAGGTCACTCAGTCTCTCGGGGCTTCGGTTTTAGAGTCAGCAAAAGGGGATAAATCCTCTTCTTATCATAGAGATTGTGAGAGGGTGGGAAGTAATAATGGGTGGGAATCCCTCCCCACCCAAGGCTGCACGAGAAATACTTCACTTAGCACCCATTTCTATTCCTTCCTTCCTTCCTCTTCCCTCCCTGCCCCCCCCCTCTCTCTCTCCATTCTCTCCCCCTTCCTTCTCTCCCTATCAAGTGCTTCCAGAACCCAGTGTGGACACATTAGCCAACTCATGATAGTCTCTCTGGGGCTCTTCTATCCTTCCCATGAGGAAGAAGAGGATGAAAACGCCTCTGACTTTACTCCCTAAAGGTGCCCCAAATCCTCGAGGAGGACTACCCCAAGGAAGGACCGTTCTGGTTGGGGTGGCTGAGTATACCTATGCTCTGAATTGCCCAGATCTCCAAGTCCGTATTTTCAAAGGCCTGTTCCAAAATAAAGTTACGTGAAATTGAATCTCTGCATATACTTTTCATCCTCTCCTCCACAGCTGACGATTGAGGACGGCTACCCCCCAGGCAGGCAGGCTGGCTAGTTGCTGCTAAACTTGGGGGCCCAGTCGGAGGTCTGAGTTTTTCCATGAGCATCACTCAAGCCCACACTGAGCGAAGACAGAGAACAGGAAACACCCTACTCTTTGTCACCTCTTAATCCCGGTGTTTGTGAGCACGGCAGTGCACATTCTTTCGGCGATAACAAAAACCCGAACAAAACCCACTAGATTTTTTTTCTTCAGCATGAAAGACGCGGCTTTGAGTTTCTAACACAGTATGCCTACTAAGAAATTCAAAACCACTCCCCACACTTTCTAATTAAGAACTCTACAGGCAACGCCTCTACTTTGGAGAAAGGAGGAGAGAACATATTTGATGAAATAAATTAAATTAATTTACTTGGTCAAACAGGTACAGAAACTTAAAAACACACCGTCAATAACTAATGTACTGGAAGCAGGCAACTTCTTTGCGGCAGATGAGAAATTCCATTGAGAAAACCCGAGACTAGATGGTTTCTCGGAGAGCTGATTCTGAGGAGTGGTCCCTTTCCTCGACCCAGAGCAAGTTTCAGATAACAAAGACACCCCGCCACACACACACACACCCGCAACCAGAAATGCCCATCACCTCCCGGGTACTAGGCCGAGCTGGGGGCTGCCAATCTTTTTTTGTCCACTAAGTGTGCTTATGGATTTTTCTTTTGCATCACCTTTCCTCCCCTGCAAACCAAGCGAGAGAAAGAGAGTTCCAACAAAGCAAAACTTGAGCGGGAAGTGGTTCCCCTTCACATCGAAACCACCGGATCACGAGACCCCGTCTTTCTGAAGGTGGTCGTGCTAAACAGGCCATACAATGACAACAGATGCGACGGCGGAGACTGCTCCGGAGCCTCGAGCCCCTCCTCCCGATCCAAAACCCGGTGGCCCGCGGGCGGCAACCCCCCACCCCCTCAAATCCGAGTCCAAAGGAGCTCTGGCCGTGCGGGGGCGGAAAGGGGCTGATGGCACGTCCCACCTGGATGTGACTAGGGGAAACTCTAGATCTCGGCTCAAATGCCTGTTTGGCTCTTGGGGGAAACCGAGGCAGGGTTGCATCCGGGCGTACCTGTCTTCTGATTACCCCCCCCCCACTCCCACCCCCCCACCTCCCCAACGCACCGGCCGGCAGCTCTTACCTGGCTGGCGCGCGGGGACGCGGGAAGACAGCAAGGGACCGCACAGGCTGAGGCCGGCGGCGACGAGCAGCAGGCGCCGCGGGCCCATTGTCCCCATTGTCCCGAGGCTGCCCGCGCGGCGGGGCGCCCGCGGTCGCCGGCTTCCTTCCGAGCAGCGCGTTCGGACCCTGCGGGCGACTGGAGGCGACTGCGCGGCCGCGCGGAGGAGGAGTATTTGGAGGCGGGTCGGGGGCGTGGGGCGGGGCCCCGCGGGCTGTGCGCGTGCTCGCGGGCCTCCGCTCGCGCCCGCAGCCCCTCGCTCCGGAAGGCGAGCGGGACCCCGCGCCAGAGGCTCACCCCCCCTTATTCCCCCGGTGCGGCTGAGCCGCGAGCCTGGGAGTGACTCAGTCCCGCGGGATCCTCGGAAAGCGCCTGCGGCGGCCACTTCAATGACCCTCCTGGGACGCGGAGCCAGACCGGGACCGTCCCGTCGTGGTGCGCCAGCTCGCCCCCCTTCTTGGCGTCCACGCGCGTCCAAGTTTGGAGTTTAGCTAAAAGTTGGCGAGAGACTTCTGATTTTTGTAATTTAGGGGAGATGCATTTAAAGGTTGATGCTGCCGTGACAAGGGTGTCCCCAGATGTGTGGGCAGAGTGCTTGATATTTCTTTAACGTCTTTATTTTGCGAGCTTAGACGGGTCTTCTACGCGAGTGGACCTGGCCACAGGTACTCAACGCACAGGTTCTCTAAGCTCTTGCCGGCCGAACCCCGCCTTCCCCGGCGGCCCAAGCCGCAGCCCCAAAGCCCTGGGCGGTGGGCGATGCTTGGGTTGCCTCCTTCCAGAAGGACGCGGGGCAGGAGGAGGAGGGGCGCCTCTGGGGGAATTTTAAAGGGTCTTTCCCACGTTCTGGAACCTTACGGTTTGTGCTTGGCTACATTCCAGCGTCAGATCTCAAAAGGGGGGTCGTGGTTGAGGCCTGGCGAGGAGGAGCCCCCAGCTTATTTTGCTTAGAGAGTGTCTAGTGGGGGAAATGCAAAGACAAAACAGAAAATGGATGCTGGTCCTGCATCCAGCCAGAGGTTGCTGAACCCGCTGAAAAGAGCCGAGCTGCAGCCCCCCACCCCCACCCCCGCAAAGCTCAGTACTCTGAAGTGCGTGGCTGTCTGAGTTAGGGTTTCTACTGTTGCAATGAGACTATGCCCAAAAGCAACTTGGGGAGGCAAGGTTGACACTTCCATATATGTCAGGACATGAACTCAAACAGGGCAGGGACCTGGAGGCCGGAGCTGATGCAGAGGCCATGGAGGAATGTTGATGACTGGCTTGCTCCTCATGGCTTGCCCAGCCTGCTTTCTTATAGAACCCAGGACCACTAACCCTGGGATGGTACCACCCACCCACAGTGGGCTGGGCCCTCCCACATCAACCACTGAGAAAATGCCCTGCAGGCGTGTGTATCTGAGGTATTTTCTTAATTGAGGTTCCCTCCTCTCAGATGACTCCAGCTTGTCCAAAACTGACATAAAACTAGCCAGCACAGCGGTAATCTGCACCCCCTGGCAAAGGCTTTGAAAAGGGCAATATTGCACGATGACTATCTTTCCCCAAGTAGACCCTCAACATTTCAGCCAATGGAGAAAACTCATCAGAGAGAGGCCATCTACTCCTCTTACCTTAACTTACTAACTTCATAGGTTGCTCAGTAAGTTATGCAATTGCCCAGCTAAACAACGTTATTTTAAAAGTCTTGCCCACTGGAATCTCTTGAGAAAGCACATTTTAGGATAGGTGGAGACTAGCAAGATATTTCTGCACACATTAATAACATGGTATTGTTCCCTCGCCTCTCTGAAATGCCGTAGGTTTTTAGGTTCATCACTTTTATGGACCACAGACAGGAAAAAGTAAAATGCTGCAATTCACCCGAGGGATAGATACCATTGATTTTCAAGACATTCTCCAATGGGATGTAAGACACCCCAAAATCAGAAAAGTAATGAAACAAGTAACAGTTTTGTTTTTGACGGCCAAAGATTTGAAGTATAGTAGTTTTCTGAATCCAGAGAGAAGCTTCTAAACCTCCCCCTGGAAGCCTGAAACCCGGAGGGCCAAACCCTGTATTAGCAGGAGACTGTTTTTGCCTGTATCTTCTACATTGCCCTTTAGTATTGGAGTTCATCTGTTCTTTGATGTGTCAGGATACGCCTGTGTATCACTCTCGTGTGCTCTGGGATCATTGTTAAGTAAAACAAGGTTGATACAGTCACAAGCACTAGGATACTGGGACAGATGCTGTAGTACTGAGATGGTTAGTAACAAGGGTGTAGTGTATAGACTATGATACACAGGATAAAATGATCCACTCATTAAACCCTGTGTCAGAGTGGAGTCAGTTTGAAATTTTTTAAAGGTTTATTTTATGTTTCTGAGTGTTTTGCCTTTGTGTTTATACCACGTGCATACCTGGGCATTGGATTCTCTGGAACTGGAGTCCCAGATGGCTGTGAGCCGCTGTGTGGGTGCTAGGAACTGCACAAGGTGCTCTGCGAGAGCAGCAGTGCCCTGAAGCCCTGGGCTGTCTGTCCAGCCCCTGGAGTAAGGTTTCAGCCTCCTTCCTAGAATGGCATTGCAACTTTTATTCTGGAATTTTCCATTTAATGTTTGGCTTTTGGTGTAAGGAAATGGTAGAAAGCAAAACCTCAGACGACAGGACCTGTCTTCTGCCTTTGGGTCTGTGGTCTTCGTGATCAGTGTTATACTCTTATACTCAATAAATTATACACTCGTGCAAATAAGTATATGTAGGTCTGTGTAGCCTTTACAGATGTTGAAGGGGTTGGAGAGATAGCTTGAGTACCTTAGTGTCATCCCCAGAAGAAATGTATGTGAGAGCCAATTAGGGTGGTATGCACTTGCAGTCCCAGCACTGGGGAGGCAAGCAGGGACAAGTAGATCCCTGGGATTCCCTAGCCAGACGTCAGCCTACTTGGCAAGCTCCAGGTCAGTAGGAGATCCTATCTCAAAAAAAGGTGGGCGGAGCCCGAGGAACGATACTTGAAGTATTCATTGGCCTTCCCATGCACTCACACATGTATAGGAACATGCACGAGCATACACACACACACACACACACACACACACACACACACGACTGGCAGAAATGGCAGGGAGTGTTGAGGATGCTTTTGTTGGGGAGCTGTTATATTAGAACAAAAAGTCCCTTGAAGAAAGAGGGCTCTTGAAATAATAAAGTTCTCAAATTCTCTGCATATTTGCTAAAGTGTCTCTCAGAATTCGGTTGCAACATAGAGAGCCAAGGGAGAGGGATTCTTCCTTTCTTTAGCATTCTCCAAGAATTGTGAATTTTCTTAAGAGATTTCTCTTTAAAATTTTATATGTATGGTTGTTCTTCTTGCATGTATGTCTCTGCACCGTGTTCATGCAGTGCTGAACTGGAGTTCAAAATAGCCATGCGCTGTCATGTGGGTGCTGGGAACTGAACCCTGGTCCTCTGCAAGAGCAGCAAATGCTCTTAAGCACTGAGCCATCTCTCCAGCCTCAGATTATAAATTATTAATTAGATCATTCACACACAGAAAATCGGAACTACCTTCAAAAGCAATTTTAACTTTTTGCATGTATAAGTATAGGTTCGTGGGCTCCATCATGGACCAATGTACTAAACATGCTCCTGGGTGATGATGAAATCTGAGGACTCCCACACCTGAGTTTAGAGTAGGACATGGGATTTGGCATGGACCAGAGTCAGCTGAAAGATTTGAGCCACAGTGCTGGGCTGCATTTCCAGAGACTTTGATGCAGTGGGTTTGAAGTGTTGCTGCTGCTGCTGCTGCTGTTTGGGGGCTGTGGGTGGGGGTGAATGCATTTTGTCAACCATGGCGTTAGGCGAGCCAGGAAAAGTGAATGTGGTTCTAAACCAGACATGGTGGTGCACACCTGTCATCCCAGCACTAGAGACAAGTTGCAAGTTCTAGCCCAGCCTGAGCTACATAGTAAGCCCTTGTCTGAAACAAAATCAAACAAATATGTACGTGTGTCCTTCAATGTCCAAACGTGATTGGTTTCAGGATCTCTAAGGAAAGCCAGATCTGGATGCTCATGCCCTTAACGTTTATCAGCATAGTATTTGCATATAACCAAATACACATGTTTTGTTATCCTTGAAATCATCTCTCAATAGTTACATCTAATAGAACAGAAATGTGGTGCAAGTAGTCGATGTTTTTATTGTTTAATGACAGAAGTCTGTACATGTTCATTACAGACACAAAAACCCTTTTAGTACTTCATTCTATACAGAGTTATATTCCTCAAAATATTTTTATCTATAGTTTTGTCTCCATTTTTGTTCCGGGCATAGTTGGATTTTCTTTTTCTGACTTACCTGTCCAGAAGTTGGAAATGAATTTTTTCATTTTCACATTTTTGTTATTTTTTAATGTTATTTAATTTACTCATTTTATGTGAGTATTTTCCCTGCATGTATATATGTGCACCACTTGCATAATCAAAGGTTAGAAGAGGGTGTCAGATCCCCTGGATGGTTGTAAAATTGTCAATGGTTGAGAATGTGGGTGCTGGGAATTAAACCTGGTCCTCTGGAAGAGCAACCACGTTCTTAACCATTGACCCAGCTCTTCACATGTTTGTTAATTTCAATGCCATTAACTTTCACACAGTTTTTATTTGTATTTTTGCTTGTTTTTGTTTTTTCAAGATAGAGTCTCACTATGTAGCTCTGGCTGTCCAGGAACTCACTCTGTAGACCAGGCTGGCCTGGAACTCATAGAGATCCTCCTACCTCTGCCTCCCAAGTGCTGGGATTAAAGGTATGTGCCACCATGCCCAGCTTTATTTATATTTTTAAGTGGTGTATATTCATTGTATATAGTGTTGGGGTTCAGGAGAAATTTTAATAAAAGTATACAATCAGACAGTTTTTGTCCCTTCTACTTTTTTATGGTTTTCTCCAACTTTTGACCTCATTGTTTAATTAATATTCACACCTTCCCCCACAACAGCCATTGCAGCTCCATGTTGCATTTTGACTTGTACATACATGTTATTCAACTATGAGCCTCCTTCTGTTAGCTTTACCTAACGTCCCACGCAAATCACGCAAGTTCTGCACGTCCCTTGAGAGGGATTTCTCATTTTGTATTACGGTCCATTGGTGACATTTTCTCCATTTTGTCCTAAAGCTTGACAGCATTTCTGTCATGATTGTCTCCCCTTCTTGGAAAAAGACACCGATCCCTCTGCTTCTCTTGTTCCTTGCCACTCAAGCCCAACCCCTCTGTCACCTTCATAGTAAATGCCCGGTTGTGTGGGGTCGGACAACCTGCCGGTCAGAGCTAATGACCATTCCTCACAAAGAAGTCTCAGCTTTATAGCATCGTTCTTATTGGAATTACTTGATGTATACTCTGGGCTTGCACAGTCTCTATTTCAATTTGCCTGACACCAAATAGTGTTGAGTCTAGCCATCTCCCCATGTGGATGGTATATGCCAATGTTTAAAAACACACATGGCATCACCATGGAGTAAATTTTAATCTCAGGAAGTTAGGAGCGCTGTTCCGTTTCAACCACTCTCCTGCCTGTTTCGGGTACTGTTTGCATGCCTCTACTCAAAGCTCTCCAAAGACAATAGAATATTCTAGGAATTCACCTACTAATTTCCTTTCAGAAGCCAGTGGTGGTAATATGAGAGCCTGTTGGTGTGAAAACACAGGAAGTAAGAAAGCGACTCACTTCCTGGTCTGCCTAAGACCTCCACATTTGTTTTCCAAGCCAACAGGTTTAAGTAAGTTACAGCCTAACCAGGAGGAGACCTGTTTTTGTCTCTTGTTGTTACAAACTTGAATTGGTGTTTTCGGTTTAGAAATATAATTTGTGTCTCATCGTGGAGCAACAAGTATTTCCACTAATTAGCCCCCAGGAGAGTGGTAAACCACCCACGTGGCTCAGGTTACTGAGCAAAGGTCAAATTCAGTATCTGTCTAATTCCATATCTGTTATAATGAAAACAAGAGTTTTTTTGTTCACCAGACCGAGGTGGTGCACACCTGTAATCCCAGCACTTGGGAGGCAAGGGCAGGACCACCAGGAATTCAAGATTATCCTCATCACTTGCTATGTTGAATTTGAGGCTAGCTGGGCTACACAAGATCCTGTCTATAAACAGAAACTTCAGTTCCTGTTACATGGGGCAAACGCCACTGTATTTGAGCTTAGAGATTTTAGGTTCTAAGGAAAACAAAGCCTTGGACCAAGCCCATACCAGCTGTTTTATATGGAAGGTGAAAGGATGCTCAGTTAGCACTGGATTATCAGTAAAAGCCCCATCCATCCAATGGTCCATCTAAAGTAGTACTGGATGGATGAGGTGCACAGAACGGGGTGTATACTCTCCTTCTCACCCCATTTCCAGACTTCTGTCCATGCCTGCTATTTATAAGGCATTGCCAGGCACTGAACTGACAAAGCATGAAACATAGCTCTGGAGCAGGAGTTCTCAGCCTGTGGGTCTCAACCCCTTTGCAAAAACAAACCTCTGACTCCAAAAATATATACATTATGATTCATGATGGTAGCAAAATTACAGTTATGAGATAGGAATGAAAATGACTATGGTTGGGGTCACCACAACATGAGGAACTGCATTAAAGGATTGAAGCATTAGGAAGGATGAGAACCGCTGCGCTAAAGCTGGGTTAACTATCTTAACCTAGTTTATCTTAACCAGGTCCTAGTTTCAGTACCAGATGCAATGGCATTTTCAAAAAGCTAACTGGCCGTAAGGTCTAATATACATGAAAGGTCTCTCAAAATACAGGGCACGTTTCACCATCCACAGTTCTGTGGTTTGCTTCTTGAGATGTTTGAGGAATACCACTAACCCACACTTCACCACAAAAATCATAAAAGCCACACCATGAATAAATAGTAACTCTAATTAGTGTCCATTCGCCACATAGCCCCACCTGCCCCAGGGTTGACATATTAGAGTTCTGACCTTTTATACCACATAGTGATCACCAGAATAATGGGGGCAGGTCTTCTCTGGAGCTCATAGAGCACATCTTGTAGAGTGGCTGGAGCAGGAGGTGCTGCCATGGTTTTTGTCTTTTTAAAATGCCAGGGATGGTGGCACACACCTTTAGTCCCAGTGCTTGGAGTCCAAGGCAGGTGGATCTCTGTGAGTTTAAGGCCAGCCAGGGCTGTACAGTGAAACCCTGTAGGAAAACGAACTAAAATGCCAGATGTAACCGGAGAAGTTAGGGGAACACAGTGCTGCCAACCTTCTTGACTAAACAGGATCGTCTCAAAATACGGGAATCAGCTTTGTAAAGATCATTGTTTTTATATGTTTAGTGCTAATGGTCTTTTAAAGGCAAAAGGGTCTGGGAAGGGCTAGGTATATGGCTCCGTGGGGAAAGGGCTTTGCTTGCATAAGCAAGAGGGCCCAGAGTTCCAGTCCCAGAACCCACAGAGAAGCTAAACATGGTGGTGGTGCACGCCTGTAGTCACAGTGCTGGGAATGAGAGGATGGGGTGGGGTGGAGACAGGTGGAACCTAGGGGCTGGCCAGCCAGCCTAGCTGAAAGGCAAGCTCTAGATGAGAGCCCCTATGGTGATATTTTATTTGTGCTGGAATGTGATTTTATTTGTATGTTAATAAATAAAAGTGCCTGGGGGTCAGAGTTAATAGCAAGCCATTTAGCAGAAGTCTGGCAGTGGTAGCACATGCCCTTAATCCTAATCACATGACAGGCAGATCTCTGTGTGTTCAAGGACACCACCAGCATGGAGACACACGCTTTAATTTCAATACCAACCATAGAGACCTGGAGGTCTGTATAGACAGGCAGTGACGAGGAGGTCATGTGGTTGGGTTTACAACCAATGAGAAGGCAGAATAGAAAGTCAATGAAAAGACAGACACACAGGAAGTAGGTCTCTTTCTCAGGAGAAGGACAGCAGTGGCAGTGGGTGGTAAGAAGGTGGTCTCAGCTCTTGGCTGCTGCTCTCTGACCTCTGGGCTTTTAACTCTGCATTTGGCTCTGTGTTTCTTAATTTAATAAAACCATTCAGAATTACATCTACAAGCCCCTATCTCAAAGAGTAATAGAGGAAGACATTCAAAGCTGTCCTTCTGATTCCATACATGCATGTACAGGCATGTGGAAGCCCACAAATAATGCACATACACTATTTCCATACACTTGAGAAATTTTAATAAAATGTCACTGAATAAGAAAAGCTGTAATTGGGAAGAAGCAAGTCAGGACTTCAGAGGTATAAAGAAAATCTGCCCCCTGGCTAGAGGATGTCCAGCCCTGAAAGCAGCCAAGGCTTTGGCTCCACTGATCTCTACAGACTTAGTTCAGAGGCACGCAAGGCCACATTGCTTGTTGCTGCTCCTTTCCTTCATTACACTCCTCCTCCTCTGGTCATCCGCTTAGCTATGGCCCTCGCAGATCTCAACAAAGGGCAATCTGTGATACCTTTAAGAACATCCCTGTCTTGGGGGGACAACAGGAAGGGGTCACTGGCATGATCCAAGCATCCCTTACTGAGGACTTTGGCATGATCCAAGCGTCCTTGCTCACATATTCAGCTTGCCATCTCTGCTGCTGGAACAAGAGAGGTTCTTCTTAAAGATGCCAGGAAACACTGGCTTGTGCTTCCAAACACTGCCCCCTCACCTGGGTTCCTATGCGGACATTTCCACTCCAAGTCCCTCCTGGAGTGCAGGGATTGGGGGTGGATTGTGTGCATTGGGATGAGGTGTTGAAGAGCCTAGATCAGGGACTGGGGGTGGGTTGTGTCCATTGGGACGAGGTGAGCGGCAGCGGAATGTGTTGTTGGAAAGCAAGGGTACCCCAGGAGTTTGTTTCCTCTTCATGTGCTGTTATATAATACCAAGCAGTTGCTGCTACCCTGCTCAGAGCTTCCACAACTTCCAATTAAGTAAGCATTTGTTTTCTTTACAAAGTGCCCAACTCAGGTATTTTGTTATAACCACACAAACAGAGTGAGGTGATGATTCTTGCCGGCTGTAACCTCCTGTTGATCAATAGGAAGTAGGTAGAAGTGACCTCTGTAAAAGTATTTTATTCTGAACTTCAGCTCCTATGTTCTCTGGTTGGGAATGAGTGGTTAAGTACAAGGCCAACTGGTCAACCTGGATCTCTGGATCCCCTGTAGATCCACTCATCTATGGGAATGGTTAAGCTTGAGGTCCTGTGTAGCCTCCTACAGCAGCTTACTCTGCACCCTAATTTACACAGCTCTGGGTAAATGACTTCTTTTCCTGCAAAGCCCCACCAGGAGTTTTTTACCCACTAAGTGAGTTGGATTTATTAAGACAACCTAAAAAACACGTTCATGTAATTAAGTAACATTTATTTTACATAAAACAATTTTCAAAGAATACATTTAAAAACCATCTAGATACCGATTTTATAGCATTACAAAAAAATTTGAGAGGCACAATTGAAGTATTCAAATAAATTGTGAGGGGTGAAGGTAGGGTCTATAACTGTTATCCACGGTGGTCCATGTGACTCCTCATCCAGGAGCCTTCCCATGAGGAAGTAGTGCACTTTCAGTAATTGAATAAATCACATAAAATATATACTTTTATACAGAAAGTGTTATTGGATCATCACTTTCAATTACTTATAAAAAAACTTCATTTTGAATTGCACAAAAAGTTCTCTTTAAAACTGATAATTCCCAGAAGACAGGGCTTAGAGCTATATGTCTAAATAATTCATTACAAATTAATTAGATCTCTACTTCTCCATAGATAATAAAACAATCTATGAAGAATTACATCATTTAAGTGGGACATTTAAAATTTTTTTTTCATAGGAAAATAGGTTTGTACATTTGTCCCTAGTCAGCTAAACTTTCTCCCCCTACTTTGAAACCAATCACAGGGGGTTGAGAGCTTTCAGCTGGAGTACCTGTGCCAGCCACAGTACAGTGTGTGTGTCTCATCTGCCCACCTTGTCTCTCCCTCTGCTGTGGAATCCAATTATCAAAAAGGCACGTGGCTACATTCTTCAGAACAGTTTTGGTCTTTAAAAAAAAAAATCACACATTTATAAGCAGTGATTTCAATCATGTTTTAAAACAAAAATACTGGACGAACTCATTTCTCGATGCAGGCGATAGAGAATCCACGAGCTGGCTCCCTGCAGGCCAGTTCACTTTCCGTAGAACTTTTTGTTGAGCAGGTATATGAGAAGGTTCACGTTCACCTTCACCTTATCAAACATCTTCATCACAGCCACCCCTTCATACTGCATCTGAAGTAAGTCCTGCAACAGAGAGGTGACAGCACATCTGTGTGACATCAGCGTTTAAAAACGTTCTAGAAGGATCGATGGCGAAATAAACCTGGCTGGTCCAATAATCCCGCTGGGGCTTCCGAAACATTAGCATGCTTAAAAACACAGGCTAGTTAAGGACTCGGAACCCAGAGCCTGGTCCTAGGGACTTCAGTTGTGCAGCTCTGAGGTGAGAGTCTTATTTTAACAAGTCCATAAGTGACAGGGAGGGATGCGGTAGTCAGAATGCGGCACTTAAGAGAATTACTGCCCTACATGGGAGAAAGTGGTTTGAAGGTAGAGAGAGGGCCGGAGTCATAATTTGGTGCCACAGAGCTAGTTTGTGTGCAAGAGGGTCTGGGTTTGAACTTCAGCACTGGAAAAAAAAAAAAAAAAAACAAAAAAAAAACTGCATGAAAGAAAATTATTATCCAGTTAATATCAGACACAGTTTTCACTTCAATCTTATAATTAAAAATGTACACACACACACACACACACACACACACACACACACACACACGCGCACACACACACACACACACACACACACGCACGCACGCACGCACGCGCGCGCACACACACACACACACACACACTCTTGTGGCATGCATGTGGAGGTCAGAGGACTGTGGTGGTATTGTGTTGCCCAAAATATTGTGTACTCTAATAAATCAATCTGGGGTCAGAGAACAGACAGCCACTAGATACAAAGGCTAGAAAATGGTGGCACTCACACCTTTAATCCTAGCATTCCAGAGATAGAAATCCCTCTGGATCTCTGTGAGTTCAAGGCCACATTGGAAATAGCCAAGCATGGTGACACGCCTTTAATCCCAGAAAGCCAGCCTTTAATCCCAGGGAGTGGTGGTAGAAAGGAGAAAGATATATAAGGCGTGAGAACCAGAAACTAGAGGCATTTGGCTGGTTAAGCATTTGGCTGGTTAAGCTTCAGGCTTTTGAGCAACACAGTTCAGCTGAGATTCATTCCGGATGAGGACTCAGAGACCTCCAGTCTGAGGAAACAGGACCAGCTGAGGAACTGGTGAGGTGAGATAGCTATGGCTTGTTCTGTCTCTCTGATCTACCAGCATGGACCCCAATAACTCGCCTCGGGTTTGATTTTATTAATAAGAACTTTTAAGATTCCTGCTACAGAGGACAACTTGTGAAATCAGGTTCTCTCCTTCCACGGTCTGAGTTCCAGGGTTCCAGGCGTTCCACCCAGGCTTTTGCAGCGCTGTTGTCAGGAATTGGATATGGCATAGAGAGCCCCCAGTGGCCCTCATAAAAACCCCAGCTCACCTGAATATTGAGCTGCACCTTTTCCATCTCAACGCCAAGGAACTTGGATCTGACGTCGAAGATGCCCACGTCCTCAGTAGCTATGATGTCGAATGTAACGTTCTTAAACCTATTGAAAAGAGGAAGTGTCGGACATGGGCAATCCCAAGCAAACCCTTAAAGAAGAAAGGAACTAACAGAGCCTCAGCTTGGACCAGTGAGCAGACTACACCTCACATCACCTCCTGACTCCATTCCCTAAATGGCCAGTCTGAAGGCCACTGCTGGGATGCTTTTGTGGTGATACATTGTGTACCCCAATAAAGCTTGCCTGAGGATCAGAGGACAGAGCCAGCTACTAGATTAGATATAGAGGCCAGACAGTGGTGGCACACACCCTTAATCCTATCACTCGGGAGGCAGAGATCCTCTGGATTTCTGTGAGTTCAAGGCTAGATTGGAAACAGAGCCAGGCAGGCATGGTGGCACACACCGTTAATCCCAGAAAGTGAGAGCAGGGTGGAGAAAGGTGTATAAGGCTCGAGGAGACAGGAACTAAGGCTTCAGCTGAGATCCTTTTGGGTGAGGACTCAGAGATTTCAGTCTGAGGACTGGAGCTGGTGAGGTAATGGGTGGTGGCTGTGGCTTGCTCTGCTTCTCTGATCTTTCAGCATTTACCCTGGTTACCTGGTTGTGGATTTCTTTATTATAAAACCTTTTAAGATTTGTGTTACATGCTTTACTTCACCCTGGTATCTGGCTCTGTTTGTTATTTATTTATTTATTTATTTATTTATTTATTTATTTATTTATTATCATAAGACCTTTTAAGATCCATGTTACATGCTTTAGTACAAAGGAAACAGCAGATGTGATCCTTGACATTGACCTATACTACTGTTGGGGCGGCAGAGTATGATAGACAGTAACGTTTACAGAAACTTCAAGAGAGGAAGATGTGTGTTCTCTGAGCTTATATAGTCAGGTTTTGTGGGTCAGGGCCTGGAAGATGGTGGGGGTGGGGTGGGGGTGGGGGTAAAGTCAGAGAGGAGGCCAAAGTCAGTGTCTGACTTCTCTTGAGACAAAAGGAGACAGAAGAGAAGGTATGGAGCCCATGGTCCCTGCATGTGTGGTGTGCCTGCTGGGGCTGTGCCTGGTGGGTTTCTGTTTGTCCTTCCACCTTGCATTCACACACTCCCAGCATGCTGTTGGAGGTGGTTCTGACCAGGGGCTGGCACAGCTCCTGGGTTTGAAACGCAAAGGCACCCACGTCGTCGTTAGCAACTCTCTCACAGTAAGATCGGAAGGCGGCCCTTTCTGCTCACTGCTCTGACGCAGTTCTTTAGAAGGGACCAAGAGAAGATCCGAGGATCCATACACTGGACAAACGAACACATAACTTGTAGATATACCCCCTTCATAGGACTGACCACATCAGCACTAGATGCTGAAGGTCTGGGAGAGTAAGACTAGTGATCTGTAATCTATGCTAAGCCTGGATGGAACCAACAAAGCCCCCTGAGGCACCCAGGGAAGCCGAAGAGCGCTGAGTGAGCTTGTGTGAGTGGAGGGCAGCGGTGTTCTCGGTAGACTCTCCGCTCTACTCACTGGTTGGTCTGAAGGTCGTCTATGCCCAACAGGACACCTTTGTCATGGAGCTTGGCTGCTGTGTACCTCACTGGCTTCACCCTCTTCATCCCCTTGGGTTCGGCTTTGCCATCCAGTTTAATCGATCTCCGAGAATTTCTGAACAAATGAGAACAACTACCTGTGGTCAAGCTGTTCCAGGCAGGGCAGCAGCCACGCTCAGGGACCCCACTCCTCACAGGGGGCTCCCCCATACTGGCCTGTGCTATCTCCTCTCCTGATAAAAGGTGACAATGTTCCCCTTGCTCTGGAATCACTACCCAACTGGATTTTTCCTAAGCGACTGAGGCTGGCATTTAAAATAAAAAAGTGTGCGGTGTTCTCAGGCATTCTGAACTGAGTGTCTGTCTTAAAAGTCACTGCAAGTAGTCCTGGAGTAATTACATGAACTTTCTGTTCCAAAGTGAAGGTTTTAATACAACTTTTCTAATTTAGTAAACACTTCATGGCTAGTGCTGTTCCAAATATATACTTTATACATATTACTTTGTATTTTCCAAAATGAGTGGTTGCCATGGTGCTTTGAAATGAATGCATCCCTTTGCTACAAATCATTTCATTTAGCTTTCATAGCAATACCTGAGGAGCTGCCACTCTCAATCCCATATTAAACACGAGAAAATCGAGACCACATGATGTATGCGAGACTCAGAACCCATGTCAGGGCTAGAGTTTGTGGCTTAAAGTTGCTGTAACAGACACATGAAGCCAACCACTAATGATCATTCTCTACTGAAAACTTGCTTGCTTGAGTTCTTCTTGGGTATAGTTTTAAAAAAGATCTGCACAGTCCCCAAGCAAATAAATAAATGAAGACTAGACCCAAGTGGGGTGATGAGAAGATTGTCTCCCGTCAGCAGACTTCCTATGACTAATACCATCGATTTTCCTACAGAGTATCATTTCCTATTGCTCTTTCACAGACAAAGGTTATCTGAAAATATTGTATCACATATCTAAATGGGTAATTAAAGTTTAATCAGCATCGACCCAGTCTAGTGATAAGAATAATTATCATCAAAGAATAGTCACTGAGAGTCATTATATTGTATATAAAAATCTATAATTTGTATACTAATGGATATGAGAACTGCCAAATTTGGCCGATTGTGTCAGTAATGACTTAAAAAAAAAGCCAACGAGGAATTTCAAATCATGAAATTTTAAATTCTTAAGTTGCTCTGTGCAATTAGCAAATACCTGACAGATCTAACACTATCAGGTAAACAACATCCTGTTCTTCATTAACATTCTCAAATCAAGGAATATATATGTGCTGGATAGCAGTCTGTCAACTTCACACAATCTAAAGTCATTTGAGATTTTAAAGTCAATTGAGGGAGCCTCAGTTGAGAAAATGTCTCCATTAGATTGGGCAGGCAAGCCTGTAGGGTATTTTCATTAGCAAATGATGAGGGAGGGTCCAGCCCACTGTGGGTGGTGCCATCCCTGGGCTGGTGGTCCTGGGTTCTATAAGAAAGCAGTCTGAGCAAGCCATGAGGAGCAGCAAGCCAGTAAGCAGCACTCCTCTGTGTTCTCTGCTTCCGCTCCTGCCTCCAGGTTCCTGCCTTGCGTTCCCTCAATGATGGACCGTGATTGGGATGGCATGTAAGCCAAGGAAACCCTTTCCTTTAGTTATATCTTTATCAACAATAGGAACAAAACCGGAACACTTTCAAAACCAACCCATGCCACCACCAGCACTGGAGGTCTCCCCGTACAAATCATGACATTAGGAATGACCGTGAACTCACTTTCTTTTCAGGTTGTCTACACAAGTCTTTATGTAGGTGTCGTAATAATTAATTTGATCTTCATAAAACGCTGCCTTCTTATTAAGTGCGTTCAGGGTCTGCTGAAGTTTTGATAGTTCAGCTTTTCGAAGCTTGCGGTGGATTCTTTGATTTCGAATATCCTGAAACGAGTAAAGGCTGTAATGATAGGCTGAAGCAAGACTCGCTGTGTGAGATTGATACTTTAGAAGACCAACAAGCAGCAGGCCAGTGTCTAACTGCTGATTCTAGTTCATCTCAGGCACCTCATTATATGCATCACCACAACACAACACATCGTTATGCCTTTCGGCTTCAGAACTGGAAAGCGTCCATCTTCTATTTTAAGAGGGTTACTAAAGTTTATTTTTTTCCCCAGATGAGAAAAGGGAGCCGGGAAGACAGCTCAGAGTCAGTAAAGTGCTTTCGTGGGGACCTGAGTTCAGATCCCGAAGACCCACCAAGAGCTAGGCGCGGTGGGGGTGGGGCAGGGACAGGCCCACTTGGGGCTCACTGGCTAGCCAGTTAGCTGAAACTGCTGTGAGATCCAGGTTCAGTGAGACACTTGTCTCAAAAAGTAAGGCAGCAAGCTAGAGAACCGAATAAGAACTATAGAGAAATAAGAAGTGGAAATACTGGCACCCAATGCTGACCTCTGGCTCCCACATACCTACTCATGGAAGAGTACACACACACACACACACACACACACACTTCACAAACACATACACACAAACATACATACTTCACAGACACACACACACAAATACACATTTCACAGACAGACACCTCCGCCCCAAAGCCAAAAATGTAATTTGAGAATCACCAAATAGTTTAAGAGAAAATGTTTTAAAAGAGGCACAAAAGGCTGGAATGTAGCTCCGCTGGTAGGGTGCTTGCTCAACAACCTGGCTCCAATCCCCAGCACACACATTAGGCACAATGGTGCACACTTGTAATCCCAGCACTTTCCAGGCAGAGGCAAGCAGTTCAGAAGTTCAAAGTCTCCCTGGGCTGCATAACAAGCTACAGCCCAGCCTGGAATATGGGAGACTCTTCCTTCAAATCAATAAAAGGAAGGGAGTACAAAGAAAACATTAGCAAGAGAAATGTGATTTCCTCAGACTATTTTCAACTTTTCTCTTTGAAGACTATTTTAAGCCCCAAAAGTTTATGTTTACATACTATTTCACCTTACCCATGACTCTCATAACTTGAGAAGATTCAAAAGAGAAAACTATTACAACTGACTAACTCTCCATTTCTACGGTTCCACATTATGGATTTGAACAAATAACTGAAAATACAGGGGAGAAAAAAAATTGTCTTTGTAATGAGCATATTCAGCCCTTTCTCTTATGGCTCCCTAAGCAATACAGTGTCCCACGTATTTACACAGCACTTAGGCTGTATCTGGAATTGTAAGTATCTAGATAATATATATGGGAGATGACTTCGAGTATATGGGGACGCTAGGCACCATGGCACATACTTGTTGGTCCTGGCCACCTAAGAGGCCGAGTCAGGAAGACTACTCAGAGTGAGACAGTCTTGGCATGATAGTGATAAACCATTTCACTTTCCTTTTGAGTAAAACGCACACAGGGGGATGTGACTGACTCACATGCAAATACTGCATCACGGATTCTGGCTGTTAGCTGGAATCCTAAACCTAATCCCCTCCAGGTAGCAAGAAATGACTGTACTTAGATTTAAATAGAATTCCTAGAATACACACTGTTTTGTCTTACTGTTTATAGATTACAAGAGTTGTGTTAAAATTAAACTTGCAGATCTAGGTTTTAAAAAAAGTCACCCAGTAAAGGCTGGGGGGATTTCTCGGTGGGTAAAATTGCTTGCCATGAAAGCCTTATGACTTGAGTTTGGTCCCCAGAGCCCTGCAATTCCAGCAGGAATTACAGAGATGGGAGATGGGGGTGGAAACAAGGGTTGGCTGGAAGCTTGTGGGCCAGCTAGCCTGAAGTTCTCTATACAGCAGAGCCAAGAGAAACTCCGCCTCAAAAAGGTAGGTGTTGTGAAAGGTTGTTCTCTGACCTCCACACACATAGTGTGGTACATGTACTGACACTCAGACGTACACATTTGCTCTCTCTTTCTCTCTCTAAATAAAAACAATTAAAAATTAAAAATTAAAAAATTATTCAGTAAGCTATGAAAATATTTCACTTGAGAAAATGGTGCCTGCTTAACATTATTTTTCCTTTGTGAACAAATTAAAATCAGCTGTTTCAGGAATTATAAGGCATATTCCCCTACACCTTCTGAAATAATTCATTACTAAATAGAGCTTTCTCATTGATGGTAAACAGCATTGGTTTCTCTGTCTCATATACCCCAAGAGAAATATTCTCCACCCCAAACTATAAAAAGAAATACTAGCTTCTTTGTATTGCTCAGGGAAGGAGAAATAATCATTCCTCTAAAAGTGACCATAATTTTACACTGAAGATTCAAACTGTGCATTTCCCCAGAGGATGACAAAATAGATTTTTCTCTAATTATTTAACTGCCTCTAAGCTCAGATCCATATTAATGTGTACATTTGAATCAAAAGAATGAAATGTACTTTTTACCCAAATATGTCCTCCCTTATCATCAATAAACAGATCTCAACCACTTCCTGTGTTTCCTTGAACAAAGCTGAGATCACATTCGCAGGAAGTTCTCTAGTGCGGAACGTGAAATGGAAACCAAGAAAGTTTGGGCTGTAATAAGGCTAAACTGCTTAGAAGCAAATTCTCAGGGACAGAGTTACCATCCCAATGGCAGATTCTAAGGCAACTGGGCTGTATGACAATTAACAGTGAAGAAAAAAATATTTCCCAAAGGGTCATAAAACAAACAAAAAACCAAGCATCTATGGTTTAAAGTAGTAACAAGACTGTTCAACACTCCTAGGGTATTGACCTCTTGTGTGTCTCAAATATTCTTGGCTTGGGGAACTGTATCTATTCCGTATAAAAGTCATGAATCTCTCCCAGCGGTAGTGGCACATGCCTTTAATCCCTGCACTCGGGAGGCAGAGGCAGGCAGATCTTTGTGAGTTTGAAGCCAGCCTGGCTACAGAGTGAGTTCCAGGAAAGGTGCAAAGCTACACAGAGAAACCTTGTCTCGAAAAACAAAAAAACAAACAAAAAAGTCATGAATCTCCTCGAAACCTTTAAAAAAATGCAGAACACTAAGCAAAACAGGAACCAGGTATGCACTGATGAGTCCCTCATGTCACCTCACAGGACGCCCAGCACGTGCCGCTGATTAGCAAATGTCTACGTGAAAATGGAAGAATACTATCTCCAGACACCTTGGCAATCTCGTTGAGGATGTCTTGGTATTTGTTTTTGGATGACACGAGTCCAGTCTGCTCCAATGTGCGGAGATTCCTCTGGATCTTCCTCTTCTTTTGCTCCAGAGGCAGGCATGCATCCTCCATCATCGCTTGGCCCTGCTTCCCTTCTTCTGGAGTCCTGGAGTCTACAATGGCACGGCTCTCCATGTCTTTGGCGTGCTCCAGTTCCTAAAAAGAAAAAAACCAGAAAGGTCACGTTTCCTCCAATCACTCCGTGGCACAAGCTGAAATCTAAAGATTAGTACCTGAATGTGCCCTTTAATGCTTTTGAAGTAAACCCTAGAGAAAAAAACCACTTCCACTTTAAAGTAAAACAAAACAAAATCCCCGGTAGCGATAATGGACCCAATCTGGCCAAAATTCAAAGGTGCTGCTTTCTTGCCAAGGTGACATTAGTATAACCGTTACTTTGTAATTCCTTGGATGAAGGAGCTCAACCTCTGGGTAGCCCAGTTGAGAAAATTAAAAATAGATTGCATTAATATGTGGCTCTGAGAGCCCACTAAAAGCCTCACAAACCAGCCACGCGGTCAGAGATTGACAGGCCACTGAACAGCGAGGCAGCCAGAGAGCTGCTGCATGCTGACCCCAGAATCACGGACACAGTCACCTTGGCAGGGTTCCTCTGAACCACAGGGTAGAGATATTCCCACGATGTTCGATAGTTCCTAAAGCCACGATGTGCACACAAAAAATGCTAAGCAGCAGGTCGAAGGTAACCGCCATACAAGGAGATGGATGCTCTTCTATTTCACCGCACGAGACAACCGACACCACAGATCAATTCTGCGCCTCAACTGTTAGTAGAGTAACGTCGGCACAGGGCACACGGGGCACAGAAACGGCTCACTGGGGCAGCAGCAGATAACAGACTGGACAGCCAATATGCTTAATCCGTGACGGCATCCATCTCGCATGTCTCCCCCTTCTCATTTAGTCTTCCCCATGCATTAGAAATTATTTCTAGGGGCTGGAGAGATGGCTCAGAGGTTAAGAGCACTGGCTGCTCTCCCAGAGGTCCTGAGTTCAATTTCCAGCAACCGCATGGTGGCTCACAACCATCTACAGCGGGGTCTGATGCCCTCTTCTGGTGTAAAGGCATACATGCAGATAGAGCATTCATATATGCATAAAATAAATACATCTTTAAAAAAAAAGTAATTATTTCTACTTTACAGGTAAGGCAACTAAGGCCCAGAGTTCTAAGCGTCCTCAGTCACAAGCTAGGAAGCATAGAGACAGATGTAAAAGAGTCCAGATGTATGTTCATGGTTTCTGGCACTAACTTATAATACGTTTGGGAAAAAAAATTGAGATAATCAGAGCTAAAAATCTTTTATCTTGAAACAGTATTATCTATATATCCAGATTGCTTAAAAACATTCACACATTTGCACATATAAAATGGCTTGAAATTTTGATTTTTTTAAAATTAAATCTGGAGATAGAATGATTTCTTGGCAACCCATTACATTAAGAAGAATAGGAAAATTATGAGCACTTCCATTAAGAAGTAATTAGATAATTCTGTTAACTTGATTAGGAGTGTCAACTATTGGCACTAAAATAATAACACTGGGATTAATTGATTTATTTCAGAGGCAATTATTGGCACTAAAATAATAACACTGGGATTAATTGATTTATTTCAGAATGAACTGAATAATAATTGTTATTTTTTTCCCTTTGTTGTTGAGACAGCCCAAGCTGGCCTTGAACTCCTGGTCTTCCTGCCAAGTGCTGGGATTACAGGCATGTATCTTATGTACAACTCCAATGATATACTTTTTTTTTTTTAAAGACAAGGTCTTACTGTATAGCTCTGGCTGTCTGGAACTCAAGATGGAAATTAGGCTGGTCTCAAAACTCAGAGATCTGCCTGTCTCTGCCTCCCAAGCACAGGGATTAAAGGCATGTGACACTAAACCCAGCTTAATAATTCATTTTAAAAGATGTTCTTTTTTATTCTTGAACTGTCATAAAATCCAAGTTATTTATGGCAATGTAAAGACACCTGGACGTCATGGTCTTAGACATCAATTTTGGATGCACTTGGAAAACTCCGTTGATCTGTGAAACATCTCTCTTCTAAGTTAGTAAATACATAACAAGGATTTTTGACATTCTATCAAGCAGAACTATTTCTTCACTGATCTATCCAGCCATCTACTGAATGACAAAGCTTAAGGTCTACACCCAGAGGCTCTGAAAGACGCAGAATTCTATCCCTACTGTAGAAATAAACAAATAAATGACAGCCAGCACACATTTGAGAAAGTATTTTTCACGTCTCTCTCACTGATATTCCATGTGGGCTTCAGATATGGATGAACTTGGTTGTCTACAGCAAGGGACTTCAGACACATATGTTCCCCTATGTCACAGTGAATACTTGGTGTGGAGACTAAGAACACCATCATCTATTGAGTATACTTGTTATTCTTCACATAGAGACAAGTCACCTGCTGCTCTGTTGCTGGGGTCTCTAAGATTTCAATCAGTGTGCTCCCTGGCTGGTTCCGGGTCACGTCGATGATCAGCTTTTTGGTCCTTAAAAATGAGAAAAAGGAGACAGATGTTCAGGCAGCAGTCTTTTTTGTTTGTTTGTTTTTTGACTTTTCGAGACAGGGTTTCTCTGTGTGGCTTTGCACCTTTCCTGGAACTCACTTATGTAGACCAGGCTGGCCTCAAACTCACAGAGATCCGCCTGACTCTTGCCTCCCGAGTGCTGGGATTAAAGGCGTGAGCCACCACCGCTTGGCTAAGGCAGTGGTCTTGATGCACAAAAATCTGTTTCTCCCTTGTGAATACATAAAGCATCTTCCATGACAATGTCCTAAAGTGACGTGTTCTTGCCCAAAGCTCCTAAAAGCCTGCAAATGCCCAATAAGCAAAGTCTGGACTTTATATGCTAAATGTTGTAAGATTAGTCTCTCAGTAATAATGTACACAAGTATTTCATAAGAGTCCTTATTGAAATTTTTTAAAGATTTATTTATTTATTACGTATACAGCATGTATGACTGCAGGCCAGAGGAGGGCACCAGATCTCATTACAGATGATTGTGAGCCACCATGTGGTTGCTGGGAATTGAACTCAGGACCTCTGGAAGAGTAGTCAGTGCTCTCAACCTCTGAGCCATCTCTCCAGCCCCTGAAATTTTTTTTTTTTTTTTTTTGCATTTATGACAGGTTACTTTTTGAAGGGTGGCAGAGACAAGTGCCACAGATATGGCCTGCTGTTGTAAGGACATAGGAAGACACCCCCCCCCCCGCAACATTGACTCCCAAGCCTGTGAACACATCATAACTAAATCTCTGCTTTCCCTGCATCGAAAAAGTTATACAACAGCGAGAAGGCCAATGGGAGCAGAAGGACCCTGTGGACTTGGAAGCTTTGGGCTTCTAGGGAGCCCAGCAAAGAGAGTGGGAGTTCCAGGACACAGAAGATGAACAGAGAGTGCTGTGGATATCACTCCATATAAATAAAACACTGATGGCCAGTGACCAGACAGGAAGTATAGGCGGGACAAGGAGAGAGGAGAATTGGGGAAACAGGAAGAAGGAGGGAGACACTGCAGCCACCACCAGGATAAGCAGCATGTAAAGACGCCGGTAAGCCACCAGCCACATGGCAAGATATAGATTTATAAAAATGGGTTAAGATATAAGAACAGTTAGCAAGAAGCCTGCCACGGCCATGCAGTTTATAAGTAATATAAACATCTGAGTGATTATTTTATATGTGGATTGTGGGACTGCGGGGCTTGGTGGAGCCTGGAGAGAAGCCCTCCAGCAACAAGAGAGGGCCTTGCCTGTGTCCGCTCGGAGCTGAGAACCGAGAGCTGTTCTGGACAAGTTGAGGGCTGGAGAACACCCTGGAAGTGCTGAACCATACTTTCTTCCATAGGTGCTGGTCAGCAACTGACTGCCCTTTTAATTAGGGACCAGGGTATGTAATTACATCGAGGGAGAGGGGGAGGAGGTAGGGATGCATCTCCATAGAACATGTGTGAGGCCTAAAATTTAATCCCCCATACTACAGACACCACACAACAACAACAACAACAAAACAACCACAAGAGGCAAGCGTTCACATTCGATCACTGTTACATGGGGTGGGAAGTGTGTTATCGGAAAGAGGCCCTCTTTCAAAAGACAGAAACACCCACAGACGTTGCCTTGAACTACACACAGGTCAGATCTGCAATTTCACTGCTATGGCTGCCCTGCTCCCCTACGGACTTTCGGTTCTGTCAGAGAATGAATTTCTTCCTCAGCCACAGCAGGAAATGGCCACATAACGTGAGACTGGAGACGAAAGTAGGTCATGTTGTGAAGCAGAAGGGAGCCTGCTCCTGAGTGAGACCGCCTTAACCCCAGATGTGAGACACCAGAAATGAGATCAATAATGGGATAAGCAAACACGTGGTTTTCCCCCTCATTTCCTATTTATCTCAAGTCTGCACAAGAAGAGAGAACGTGGCAGACACAGCTTCCTCCCCTCCCTTCTCCCTGGTCTCTGGAGAGCAGTTTCCTCTAGCCCCATGACCCTTGGGCTGCTGGGGATTTTCAGGCTGTGGGAGGAGGCACAGTTAAAGCCTCCAGGGAATCAAGGGGGCACGCAGCTAATTATAGCCCAGGAGGAGGTGGGTGGCACTGTTCCCGAGGTGGCCAAGGTCAGAGAGCAGGCATGTCTCCCCCCCACACACACCAGCTTCCTCCAATCATCACCAGGAATGGACTAGACAGAAACGTGATTACGCTTCCCCACACAGAGATTTAGTATTCTAGCCCAGGCTGGCTCCAAATTTGAGATCCTAAGTGTCTGGATTACAGGCATCCTCCACCAGGCTTGGCCCTTAGGCAGAAACACTGAGCTAAAAATAAAAGCTTTTTAGATGACTTAAAAAATGTCAATGGCGAGAGATTCTTATTTGAAATAACATTTTAGGGATTCTCTTCGGCCAATTATCAAATAAGTGACATCACTTATAACCGCCCCCATCAGGACAGAAAATTGTTTATTTGCTTGTGAGTAAGCTGATGGACAAATTGCCTAAATAGACCTCTTCTTTCTTGGAATTCTAGATGATGTCATGCCTGTGTATGGTGATATTTTACTTGTATTCAAATGTTATTTGTATGTTAATAAATAAAGTTGCCCGGGGGTCAGAGCTATTAGCAAGCCATAGGAAAGCAGGGCAGTGGTGGCGTACGTTTGTAATCCCAGCACTTGGTAGGCAGAGCTAGGTAAGTCTCTGTGTGTTCAGGGATACAGCCAGTATTGGATACACATGCCTTTAATCTCAATACCAACCATAGAAGACCTGGAGGTCTATACAGACAGGCCATGATGAGGCGGTCATGTGGTTGGGTTTACAACCAATGAGAAGACAGAACAGAAACACTATAAAAAGACACACAGGAAGTAGCTCTGGTTCGGAGAGGTAGGTCCACCACAGGAGGAAGGATAAGGTTTTAGCTCTTAGCTCTGACCTCTTGGCTTTCTTCTTTGCATTGGTTCTGTGTTTCTTATTTAATAAGACGGTTGGTTACATCTACACCTGTGGAATTCATTGCTAAAATTCTCCTACCTCCACAGTCTATATATAACCAAGTCAGCACCTGCTTTGAGGGCAGGAATCTCAAGTCCCCCTCCCTACTGTGTGCCAAAGAGCTAAGGACATATTACTAGACAACTTCAGCTCCCTACAAAAAACACTGCTATATGAATGTGGTGCCAGACCTGCCCCTTACCCTGATCTGACCACTGCATATGACATCCGTGCATTGCAATGTCACCCTACATTCTATAAATAGGAACAATCATTATGTGTCATTTAAAAAATTATATAATAAACTTCTCACCGGAAAAGCGAAAGACAAGAAATAATGTCACCTGATTCTTTTTAGAATGTGGCTTTGAGAAAATTTAAGGTTCCTTGTGTGGATCATATTAAAAAACAATTTTTTTTTGAAAGTGCAATAGTCAAACATTCCATTCTTCAACCGGAAGCTGGTAGTCTGAGGACCTGGTTAGTCATAGGACCTCAGCACAAGAGGACTTTGGAAGACGGCCCACTGTCTGAGACACGAACGGGGCAACTAAGAGCTACGAGGCTTAGCGGGTAGACAAAGATCACACTCGGGTGTCTGCTGGTTCTGCATCCTCCCCAGTCCCTCATCATCCCGTGGGAACAACCTGCTCTGTGTCCTACCTCCTGCTTGTGCTGTGCACAAAACTTAAACACACTAAGTCCATTCTCCACCACTGAGTCACGGCCCAAGTCACCTTCTTCTCCTCTCCTAGCAGCTTTCCAAGAAAAGCCCCCGAGGTCTTTAAGCCTTTGCAGAGTAGCATTTACAGAGGGTTCATGTTCTGGTTCACCGTCGGTTGCCAGTGACCTTCTTAATGCTCCTCCCGCCTCACCCAGTGCATGCCTAACTTTCTGGCTGTGTCTAGCTGATTTGTGTATCAGCCTCTACACTGTTCAGCCATCTGGGAGACAGGCTCCTTCCAAACACAAAGAGGCCTCTAACTCTGGGAAAGAATTGTTGAAGAATAATGAAATGCACCAGGGAGTTTACTCATCAGAACTCTGCTGTAAAAAAAGAGCACAGAGCATTGCAAACGGGAAAGGCTTCTTGGGCCTGGCCACTCCATCTGTGGCTCTGCTTTCTGCTTTACAGCGTGCCCAAGGTTGACAGGGAATCCGCGCTCAGAAATACTTGGTGGTGTTTAAAATCGCCGTCATGTCAGTATAGATTTTTAGCAGCAGACCTCCAACACCACCTCTGCCCTTGAGCACTCCTGCCGGGGTAGGATAATGGCTATTTCAACTGAATCACGGGGAAGGAGAAACATTCTTGAGAGATGACAGCGTGAACCCCAGAGCAGCTAAATGTGACTGAAAAACCACAAACACTGGCTCAAAGTTAAGCACATAGTTCTGTGAAAAATCAAGCTGAATAAAGTCATAAGGTTACATAGTTTAAGATGAATTGGAAGTTATAATGAGAGAGATTTAGAGTTGTACAGTTCCTTATAATTGACAGGCGGTTGAACGCATGATCTCATGGGATGGTCACAGCCCTCCCTGCCCTTTTCTATGAGGATGAAGCCAACAGAACACCTTGCTGAGTCTATGACTAATAAGTGACACTTTGAAGCAGTATCCTTTGTCATCCAAGGCTCTTCCACAGTAGGCTTGTTTTCGTTTTCGTTTTTAAATACACTATGCTTGGTAGGACTGAGGAAATGGTGGCAGCCCACGGCCAGGGGAATTCAGGTTCTTCCTATTCCAGTGAATGCACTCTGTGTACCTCACATCCACATCACTCCCCTTTGGCTCAGAGAGATGTGACGCTGTCACTGCCCTGCAGCAATTTTCACTCTTTTTTTTCCTAGTGCTACAAACCCTGTGCCCTTAGGGATTGTAAAACTCTGTGTTTGAGAGAGTAGGCTCTGGAGGACTTAAGTTTATCTGGGCTTAAATCTCTATTCCAGTAACTGGCCTGTGGCCCAGGGAAAAGTTTACATCTGTTCACATCTGCCTTGCCCTTACTGTTCTCATCCGTAGATTCTGATGGTAACCTCCAACCTCATGAGGTTCCTGAGTGTATTGTAGTACATGCGCGCGCGCGCATGCGCGCGCGCGCACACACACACACACACACGCATGCACATTCTGTTCTCCTCCCTCCATCCTTCTCTTCTTTGGGTTGACAGTTTTTCTTTCTTATTAATGTCCTTCTCTATCTTAGTTATTTTATTATTTTGTGTGTATAAGGGTTTTGCCTGCATGTATGTCTGCGCAACACATGCATGCCTGATGCCTTTGGACTTTGGAAGAGGGCATCAGATCACCTGGGACTGGAGTTACAGATGGTCGTGAGCTGCCATGTGGGTGCTGTGAATCAAACCCAATTCCTCTGCAAGAGCAACAAGGTTCTCAACTGCTGAGCCATCTCTTCAGCCCCAATGTCCTTTTCTACATAAAATTTTATATAAATATAAGAGGCAAAATATTTGCAGATCACAGATCTGCCAATGTGACTATATAAGGAATACTTTTAACCCAGGAATAACAACTTCATCTAAAACTAGGTAAAGGATATTTGTTTTCAGTACTGGGAACCCAGGGCCACATGAATGTCAGGAAAGGACTCTATTTGGACGGACACTCTATGAAGGTGATGGGCTGCTGCTCAATAAACACATGAAAATGTGTTCAGCATCCCTAATGAGTGTGGACTTACAAATCAAAGCCACGGTGAAATACTCTATACCCACTGAGATGACCAATGATAAAAGAAGACAAAGTGGGTGTGAGAAGGTGGAGAAAAGTTGGAACCCTTGTAGTTTGTGGGGGAGTGTGAAATGGTGTGGTCACTGTGGAAAACAGTTTGGTGGGCCACCAAAAAACTACACGGAGAATGACCATGTACACCAGCAATTTTATGTCCAGGTACATAACCAAAAGAAGAGAAAAGAGGTGTTTAATCAAAGACTTGTGTCTGGATGTATATATAACAGCACTAGTCACAACAGCTCAAAGGTGCAAACAGCCCAAACGTCTACTAACAGATGAATCAGTAAACAAAAGTACAGCCATACGGTGAAGTACTATGCAGTCATGAAAAGGAGTAAAATACTGATTCGTGTCCTAACACGGCACCATTAAAACTACATGGGTAAAGGAAACCAGCCAGGTACAGAAGACCACGTTATACCATCCCATTTATACAAAATATCTCGAACAGGTAAGTTCATGGAGACAGAACGCAGAGGAACAGTTAGTAGGGTCAGGAGAGCAAGGGCAAAGGGGCTGACTCAGCAAGCTAAAGTTATTCTGGAACTCGGTAGTGTTAATCTTCTGTTCCTGCCCCTTGGCGCCACCCTGCATGTGAAAGGAAAAACTCACCCCCTTCTCTCTCCTTTTCCGCTTCACTCCTACAAGGTATGCACTCCTCGATCCCCACCCCTCTCTCTGTCTCCCTCTTTCTGTCTCTCTACCTCTTTCTCTATTATAATAAACTGCCCACGTGGATGCATCGTCTGGATTGTGTATCACTGGCCACCGCCACTGCCGCTATGCCTGGCATGGCATGCATCTGCCCAGCCAGCAGCTGCATCTGCCCAGCATGTTTCCCTGCGCACGCAGGATACCCTCAGGGCCCCCTGCAAAATAATAAACCATAACAGGTAGTGTTGATGACTGTATTAGATTGTGAATGTCCTAAAATGTCACTGAGTTGTGCACTTTTAAATTGTTAGAGTAACAGGTTATATGCTCTAAGTATCTCAAAACCACTGGCCAGTTCCACACAGCACACCATGAAAGGAGAGATCTGAGGTGGGAGCATGCACAGGGGAGCTGGAGTCTGCAGCAGAGAACCAGGGTGGGCAAGGCAGGAGCACTTCCCAGACCAAGACCCATCCCTCCCCAAAGGCGCCTGACTTTTATGGTTTTATTTGTAAAATATGAATTCCAAGAATGTGCTGAACTGTGGTGACTCCTGTCTCCAATCAGTGAACATGCATATGCTGTTCAGATGATTTCCTACTTTAGATGACCCAAACTAATTCCTATTCATCAGTGTAGACATGAGAGTTGACAGCACCCAGAGGATGGCATTCAAACAACAGACAGAACCAATTAAGAGGCGATTTCTTCCCATTACTTCTAAGGACAAAGCTTATGAGCTCATGGGAGACTTGGTCTAATTCCATTTGCATGGCCAAGCCACACCATCTGCATTTCCAGTTATCTGGATAATTGGCCATTGCACAGAGGAAGTCAGGGTGCATATTTCTTCTCCCCCGTTTTCTCCCCACCCTGTCTTGAGCTGACAGAGAGTTCAGTGTGACTTGGTCATCAATTGTACAAGGCTGCCCCTGGCCTTGTGAGGTCACAGACATGGCCTTGTCCTGCAGCTGAGCCTGTGCCCTGGGGCGGCACCGTGCTCTTCACTGCCGGCCCAAAGACCTCAATCTCTAGAAGGCAGGAGTGGTTCTGGCCTCTTTATTGCTGGGCCCAACCTCCAGCCACCCGTGGGGCTCTCAAGTGAATGGACAGCTCCTTCCCTGATCCAACAACAAAATAAACAGACGGCACCAAAGCAACCCAGATCCCAAACGCAGCACACCTAGGAAGCTTTGTGGCATTCACAGGAATGGTTGACTCTCTGGGGACAATCAAGAGAGGAATGCTTTCTGAAGCACATTAGTGCCACGGCTTCTGTCTCAAATACAAACATTGGTACCTGGGATACAGAACTCAGAATATGTAATGGCATATTAACGTATGCTTATTCCTGTGCGCCCCTTTCTATCCTTCAGTCTCCATCTCATCCCAGCACATAACTGCTCTGAGTGCCAACATGCATTCTTCTGTTTATCTAGGGTCTTGAGTACTGCAATGTTTGGGGAGCACACGCTTTTGATGTATGCTGTTTTCATCTATGGTGTTGGATGGAGAATCTGTCTTTCCTACTCTACCCTTAAGAGACTTATGGGGCACAAGCATGAGAAAGACAGTATTTGTTTTAAATGTGAATGCTTCCTTGACGTCTTTGAGGGCAAAAAGACCTTATTATATAAGGAACCACAAAGAACATGAAAATATAGAACACAGATCATAGAACATGGGAAAACCAAGCTGGTGTAGACCTAGAAGCTCCATTCCTACCGGCTTTCACATTGCTGGGAGGTGTTATGCACACTATCAGAAGAGAAAAGTAATCACTGATGTTATTCTGCCATGAATTCCGTGAGCTCCAATAATGTCTGACCTGGCAAGACATGCTCAGTGGTGAAATAAGGACATGAATAGTGTGGGAGTAACCAACTATTTTAGTAGATTTAAGGTCCGCTCTACAAGATGGAGCCTGCATTTGGTAACATTATTGGGCCAAGAACCTATGGCTAGATAGGTCTTAGGCCCTAGGCAAGAACCTACTACAATTATTCTGCTAGATGGACGTAGTATAAACCAACCTCTAGTGACCTATCAGACTCATAGCCTTCAGCCTTCATCAGAGTCGCTTCTGTTTGTAGCAGACGATGCTCAACACAGAGACCCACAGCTGACCAAGGCGCAGAGAATAAGAGACTACAGAATGTTCAGCACTAAGTGAGACATGCATATGGCACCCCCACCTCCAAAGGCTCCGTGATCACTGTGGATGAGGAGACAGAGTGTAAGAGCCAGATGCAGTGGACGACGCCAAGGGAACCCGGTCTTCTGAACAGAGCCATGCATATGAACACACAGTGGTTGCCAGAGCATGCACAAGAGCCATGTAAGCTCAAGCCAGACAAAATTCCAGCATGGAGAGGAGAGTTGGGTACATCGTTCTACCCCTAGTTGAAGAGCTATGAGCAACTGTCAGCTGCTGGAAAACGAAGGGTCAGTTTTCTCTAAAAATGTAGCCCAGTAGTCAACTATGCTCCCGGGGAAGACCATACATTCCCGATCATTTGGGCAGTGCACATTGGCCTTGATGGAAGAGTGGGGGAAAAAAAAGGACACAAGTTGGGTGGGAAGAGTGGGGTGAGGGAGGGTGAATATAATCAAGTCATGGGGAAAATTCACAAATTATAAATATATATATATATATATATATATAAAAGAAGTAGTAGCATGGACTACATGGTGGCCATTGCTGCTTGACAAAGTTCCAGCATGTTGACTTTGCAGATCCCAATTCTCCAGAACTTTTACTTTCATTTTTAATGATTCTCACTATGTGTTATGGGAGTTTCCTTATGCCTTTTCCTTTGGAAAATTTTGTGTGGGTTCTGAGGGATGAAAATGTATACAAAATGGCAGCCTCTTTAAACAAAATAATTCTTTGGAACAAAATCCCCGCCACCTTGGAACCATATGGCGTGATAACTCTGCCCACTCCCACACAAGTTAACACCAAGCTGCTAAGAAAATGTAGAAAAGTTACATAGGCTTGATAAATAAGGAATATTTAATAATCAAGATTTATAAGCTCCTAAGGTCTACTCAGCTTCTCAGTAATATTTGTCTAGCTTCATCTTTGCTCACTTTAAGCTTTAGCTATTTGGATAAACTTATCTACATATTAAAAAAAAAACTGCAATATTCTATAATGAAGTGTTTGGTCCCCTGAGGAAGTCCTTTCCCCAAGACTAGGCATTTTGACAAAAGTCCCCATTCCCTCAAGGGCTTGAAGAAAGTTCCCGCATGCTAAAAAGGGATACATTCTTATCTCTGGCAAGAGGAATTTGTGGCCCTCCATTAACACATGACTGGTGCCTATTAACTTGTCAAGGTCAATGCTAGCCTCCTCAATCCCTGATCTCTGCTACACCCCAGCTCACATGCCCCCTTTCTCCCATTCAATCCTTTGCAATTATAGAGTATAAAAGATGTAGCCTTTTTTTCAATAAACAGGCAGGATTCATTCACAAAGTTAGTCTCCTCTGTCCCCTCGTCAACTACACAGCTCCTCTTTGGGACCTGAACCAGGCTGGAACTGGACTCAGGCAAAATAGGGTATAAATGTCAATGCTGCTGAACACACCCAGGATTAGTTTAATAAGAAAAACCAATAAATCCAGCAGTGGTCTGTCATGTCTGTCCCTTTTTACATTGTTTTATACTTAAAAAAAAGAGGGGCGGGGGTGTTGGGGAGTTAGCTCAGTGGTAGAGCACTTGGCAAGCGCAAGGCCCTGGGTTCGGTCCTCAGCTCTGGAAAAAAAAAGACAAAATAACAACAACAACAACAACAAATGGATTAGCAGTGTTTCCTTGCTAATTTTCAACCACTGGAAACACATGCTCAAGTAAATCACTTCATTCCTTCAAGGAATCTAATTATGACATGCAAAACTAAAAAAAAACCAAGGCCAACTTTGCAGCCTATTATAATATTTAGTTCTCTCCTAAACGATGAAGACTCCATTGTGCTCCGGTTTGATGGAAATGCAATGCATTTCAATATTCGCCTACTTCTGAAGGAGCGGCCTGCTGAGATTCAGCCCCACGTGAGTCTGCATGGTTCGGGTCACGCTGCCGGAACCGTGAACCGTTAGCCCCGACTTACTTTATCATGAGGCTTCTGCCATCGACAGCCTCGCCGTCCTTGATGTCATACTTGCTTGTCAGGGAAAGGGAAATCTCCGTCTTGGAGAGCTGATTGAGAGTGTTTTCCTTGTTAGGGTCATTGGGGTCGACTGCTCCTTCCCCTGTAAGGAAGCAACACAAGAGGAAACAAAAATGTTATTTTCCCAGTTCGCTCCTGTGGGGATGGACAGACGGCCTCACACTGTAAGATAAGGCTTTTGAGAACACAGGACAGGCTCAGGAATTAAATGGTTGATTTATAGACCCCATAAAGCCTGCATATTCTAGGACATCTGGAGTGGATTTTAAAGCATTGGATCAAAATGTTAATGTGGGGCATAAATATTCACAAAAGAACAAATTAAAGGAAAAAAAAAGAACTGTGAATAAAAGAAATCTTTCGATTTCAGTAAGGGCTTTGCCATATTTGGAGAGGCTCATTTTCCACGTTTCCTTTCTTTGTGTAAGTCCTTTTCCTCGTCTCTAGGGCTTACCTTCAGCAAGGACAAATGGTTTTGTAACCCAAGATGCAAGACATCATAGCATTTTGGGGAGGGTGGGTTCTGGGGGTTGAACCTTGCACATGCTAAGCAGGATGTTTTCCATGGAGCAACACCCTGGCCCTGAGTTAGAGCGTTCTTATTGTGTAAGGAGAGACAAAGGAGACCGCTGATTTTTCCTTTGCCACGGGGTATTAACTGCAGACAGTTTCTTGGCTATAGTTGGTGCCCTTGTCTACCCCGCCCCATCCCTTGGTGCTGGGACCCATCTGGCTTGACCCTGTGCAGGCCTTGTGTGCGCTGCCATAGTCTGTGAGTTCATGTGCATCAGTCCTGGTGTGTTTGGGGGAACCCTGCTTCCTTGGAACCAGCCACCTCCTCTTAACAATCTTTTGGCTGCTTCTTCGGCACAGCTTTCCAAGCCTTGAGGGGAGGGGCGTGCTGAAGACATCCCACCTAGGACTGGGCCCTCCAGAGTCTCCACCTCTCTGCATGATGTCCAGCTGTGGGGCTCTGTGTCAGTTCCCATCTACTGCAAGGAAATCATTTTCTCCAGTGGAGTCTCACTGGGTATGTTAACCACACTTTAGGGTCCAGGAAGAGTTGGGCAACACAAGATGAACTCAATAGTGTGGTTTTGGACTTATTGTCTCATATTGCTTTTTTTTTTTTTTTTTTTTTTGTCTGATTGCTTCTTTATTTCTGGTGTGTTGGGGGGGTTGTGTGTTTCTTTTTCTTTCTTTTTTTAAAAAAAGACAAAGTTGGGTGGGTAAGGAGGAGAGGAGGATATAGAATCAAAGCAGAAGAGGAAAATATGATCAAAATCTACTGCATAGAAAAGCTTTTTTTCAGAGAGAAAGAGAGAGAAAGAGAGAGAAAATGGTAGTTATTATCCTTTAAATGAACAAGCGAGGACTAGAATGAGCTCTCACCGAGAAAGGACTCCACTGTGGGTACCTCCCCCAGCGACTCCAGCAGCTCATTCAGCAGGTCACTTTTTTCGGTCACAATGGCATCCTGATGTTCCAGCAGGAGCTATACACAGAGAGCAACAAAGTGCAGAGGCAGAAGTCAGTCCCCACGGACAACTAGACTCACAGAGTTCCAGCTCTTGTTAGGTCCAAGGGCACGCAAAAAATGGGATACTGACCACCAAAGTCTATGAAACCAGAAGCAGACTTTATTCCAAAAATCACCGAGGGGAAAGACTGAGACCACAGTCAGAGTCTGAGATTCTGAGAACTGTGGCAAAGGGGGCGGGTTTCAAGCCCCTTTTTCTAGTAAGAAGCAAGCATTAGGCATGGGATGCGTGCTAGGAGTCTCGTAGAAACAACTATTACAAGTTAACTTTGGTCCGTGGCAGTCGTCGGCTGTAGGGGCAAGGGAGTTATCGTTAAAAGCTAACCCCTGGCTGCTGACAGTGGAGCAGCCTGGAAAGCAGAAAGCCATTGTTAGAAGCTAACCTATAGTTGTTGACAGAGCTGAAGACTGTCAGCTCTCATTTCTTTAGGTTTACAATTTACAATTTCATACTTCTATATTCCTGGACTCTTCATCCTAGTTTCTCAATATTTTTCACCCAATATTGCTCAGTATTTTTTCCCAAAAAAGATTTTAGGCATCATAGCTGGGCAGGACTGTTGGTGACCTCCCTCGATTGGAGGAGCCAGAGGTGAGGGAGTTTGCCCTGAGATTGTGTCTCCTCATGATGTCAGAAGCTACAGCCATGACGTCTCACCAACATGGCTGTCTAAACATGAGCTGAACAAGGACAACACCAAGGAACACGCCAAAGTGGATGGGGAAAAGCCCATGAGGCCTCAACCCTACACAACAACAACAAACTATAAGCAGCTAAGGAGAGCTGAGAGCAGGAGAAATAGTCTTCCCCAGGGAAGAGCGCATCATTGGTTATCCAATATCCAAGGCCAGCCCTGAAATCATATATCCAAGTAACATTATACAGACCACGTAGGTTATATTTAGGAATATATATATATACATAAATTCAGTAACAGAGAAAAAAAGAGACCATGAATTTGAAAGAGGGCAAGGAGGGGTATTTGGGGGGGGGGTTGGAAGGAAGAAAGGGAGAAATGTTGTAATTATAAGCTTAAAATATATGTAAAATGATTTTATTTTATTTTACTTTTTTTTACTTTTTTTTTTTTTTTTTCAAGACAGGGTTTCTCTGTGTAGCTTTAGAGCCTGTCCTGGAACTCGCTCTGTAGACCAGGCTGGCCTCGAAAACACAGAGATCCACCTGGCCCTACCTCCCAAGTGCTGGGATTAAAGGCGTGCACCACCACTGCCGGGCAAATAATTTTATTTTTAATTGTGTGTATTTGTGTGGGCTTGTACACATGAGTACAGTGTTTGCAGAAGCCAGACGAGAGTACATGATATCTAGTAGCTAGAACTATAGGCAGTTGTGAACTGTTGGATGTGGGGGAGCAGTACATGCTCTTAGGCCTCAGAGCCATCTCTCTAGCTCTGCCTATATAGTAAACATAATTCTGACAGTTATAAGATAGTAAACATAATTCTGACAGTTATTAAAGTTGTAGACACAGGCACAGCTTTAACTTTTGTCTCACAGGGAAATGCCAATGGCTCATTAAAAAATTGTAGCAAGGGCTGGAGATGTATGCTCACAAAGGAAGCCCTGGGGTTGATCCTAAGCACTGGGTGTGGTAGCTGAGACCCATAATCCCAGCTCTGGGGATGAGGAGGCAGGGGGATTAGAAAGGATCAGAAGTTCAAGATCATCGGAAGGTTTGAGGCCAGCCTAGGTAACACAAGACCATATGAGAAAGAAAGAAAACCACTATCGTGGGAAAGGGGTACACGAAATTCTTTTCAGCACAATCTTGTTTTTTAATGCCTCACTGCTGAGTTTCCCACAACCATTACGGCAAATGAGGAAAAAATGATAAAGTGTGGCATTAGTTTCTCACCAACCTCTGGCAGCAGCTGGAAAGGTATGTACCTATCTACCTTCAGAGACAAATCATGCAGTACCAGATTATAGTGCTTCCCCCCCTCCCCCAGTCATCACTCACTTTTTTTTTTTTTTTTTGGAGACAGGGTCTCTCACAGACCCAGAACTCACCATGTGGCTAAGCTGGCAGACAGAGCGCCCAGGGGTCTCCCTGTCTTCCCCTTTCCAGCAATGGGACCGCAAGATGGCACTATCATGTCTAGCTAGCTTTTTAAAAAACCATCTGTTTATTATGGGGATGAGTGCTTTTCCTAAGTGTATGTATGTGCATCACTTGCATGCCTGGTACCCGAGGGATTCAGAAGAGGGCGCTGGGGCATTTCCAGAGTGCTGGAAGCCACCACATGGGTGCTAGGAACCAGACTCCTGGCCTCTGCAAGAGCAACGTGTGTGCTTAACCTCGGAGCCATTTCTTCAGCAATCCATTCCCGGCTTTAAAACCCAAACTGAAACAGGGGTTCTGAGGATCGAACTCAGGCCCCACTGAACTCTCTCTCAGCAACCCTCCAGGCCCCCCTTACTTTAGTTGGTCAGAAAACATCAAGAATCTCTCAAGGCAAAGGCAGCAGAAACGCTAGGGATACTATGAAGCCTCAAACAGGAAATGCTCTTGCTCTTGAGGCCTCAGTAGGAGGGTGGGAGGTGAAGGCAGGAAGGACAATAAATACATCCGTTTCTGTTTGCATTTCTAAGTTGAAACAGTGTTTCTAGGCTACTGGCACCCCTGGGGACAGGAGACAGCCACTTAACCTTGAGCTTGTGAAATGGTGAATCATAACCAAAAGCTAGTCTTTTTTTTATTTTTATTTTTACAATTGAGATATAAATCATCTCACGTCAAACCCACTCATTTTAAATACAACCATGCCTCTTTAGCCTGTTCAGCCATGAGCACAGTTAGGAATTTTCTTTCATTCCATGAATCTATAAGATTAATGGAGGGTTGTTCATTTATTTTTCAGACAGTTGTCTCTCTAGGTAGCCTTGGCTGGCCTGGAACTCATTATGCAGACCAGGCTGGCCTTGAACTCACAATGAGTGATCCACCAACCTCTGTCTCTGAGTGCTGGGATTAAAGTTGTGTGCCACTGCACTCAGCCTGAACGGTTGTTTAATGCTGAATTTTCTGAACAGCTTCCAGACAATTGTTAATTGTGTAGGCGTCTTCTTCTTCCTCCTCATCCTTTTCTTTTCTAAAAATAGTATTTGTAGTGCTGGCTAGCCTGGTACTTGCTACGTAGTCCTTCTCAAACTCTCGGCAATTGTCTTCCCTCAGCTTCCCTAGTATCGGGGTTATGGGCATATATTACCATTCCAGGACCTGAGTGGATTTTCAGTGGAGTAGCAGCTTTAGATGCAGAGGAGGCAAGGGAAAGAACGCATCCGACCTGTGTTCATTGTACTTATTTTCTTAAAGAGAGGGTCTCATGTGGTGCAGGCTGGCCTTGAACTCAGTATGCAATCTCGGAAACTTCTGATCCCCCTGCCTCCGCTTCCCCGAGCACTGAGGTTACATAGCACTGCCACATTCCATTTACACAGTGTTGGCGCTCTGAGTGTTCTAGGAAAGTGTTACCATCGGAGCTGGGTCCCTAGCTCCAGCATATTTATTTTCTTCCAAGTTTCTGTTTATGACAAGGCATGCTAGTTTCTCATGATAGACATATTTAGTTTTAAAGCAAAAGAATACGAATTGCCCTTTTAAAAGTTAGTGGATTCAAAGAAAGATACGGACAGAGACATAAAGACAGAAGGGTAGAATCTTGAAGTGTGCTTTTTTTTTTTTTTGCGGGGGAGTTAGAGAAGAAGATCCACTGGGTGGTGAATTTATGTTCTCATTCTCTTCGGAGACAGGGCCAGCTGATTTGGCTGCTATCTCTGAGGAGGAGGAGGATTTATTATACATAGCCAGTATCTACCCTTTATCCTGTTAATTAGAGAATGCAAATCATCTTCTGAAAGAGTCTGTCTTAAGAGCTGATGCCGAAGTCCTGTTTTTCAGAGAGCCAGGACCAAGCAAACAGCCATGGGTTTGGCAGGCCAGGCAGCTGATGGGTTGTGTCTGTCTCAGACGCCTCTGCACTCAGACAGCAGACAGGACGGACTCCGCCGTGACGCATTGTCCCATTACATCTGCTCCCAATCCAGCACAAAGGAACTTCAAGCCAGTCACCAGCCCTGTTCCCAGGACTTTGTTCTGTTTTTAATTCTTTTTTTTTTTTTTTTTGGTTTTCCGAGACAAGCTTTCTCTATATGACAGTCCTGGCTGTTCTGGAACTCGCTCTGCAAACCAGGCTGGCCTCGAACTCACAGAGATCTGCCTGCCTCTCTCCTGAGCAGCTGGGATTAAAGGTGTGCACCACCACCACCCAGCCTTTTCCTTTAGAACCCAGCAATCTAAATGAGGACAGTAACATTTTCTCTCTGCCACCCGTGAGAAAGAACCTCACTCTCAAAAAGAATGTCTCACTACTTCTGTGTTTGGATACTCCTTCCTGGAAGCATGTGACCAAGATGATCACATTATTTGAGATGGATAAAGTACCATCAGAGAGCCAAGTGGGTCAGTACTGAAATGTGCATGTTTTCTTGTCCACTAGAAAGTTACTTTTGGAAGCGATTCATTGCTGGACAGTTTTGCTCTTGATCTAGGGGATCTACAGAAAGGAGGCTGACCAACTCACTTAATTGGTACGTATCAAAAGCTTGTGGCAAATGTCTGTTTTCTGTTCTAACCTCGAAAGACAAAAGTCAAAACCGGGCCCTTCTTTCCTCCAAACCCCCATTCAAGCTGTGGAAGAAATGCTTAACGATGAAGGCTGGACTTTCAAGCAGCTGGTTTGCCCCAAGTTCTGGTGGGTTGAGATATTGGGGCATGGCTTTTGAATGATGGGTATTTGAGATGCATCCCCCAGTGATGAGTACAATCCAAAATTGGATTTATTCTTCACTGAAATATCTAGATCTCTAGAACTTTGGTGTGGATCTGAATCCCTTGGGATTATTAGGATGCAGATTTGGACCTGGGTGGTCTGGGATACCTTGCTAAACCATCCCTAGGACCCTGTTTTGACTAGCAAAGTTTAAAATTGTTTGAGAAAAAGTTATCTAATTCAATTTTAGAATTCCAAAAACCTAATTCCAAGCCAAGCATGGTGGCTCATGTCTGTAATCCTTCTACTTGTGAGCTACATAGTAACTTCTAGGTCTAAATCCATAATATTCCAGGTGAAGTAGGTGAGGCTGTGGTACAGTGTGGCAGTGCATGCCTGTGTGCATGCAGGAGGCTAAGGCAGGAGGATCTTGAATTTGAATCCAGTTAGAGCTACCTAGTGATACCCTTGCCTTGAAAAAAAACAAAACAACAAAAATTCCACAAAACAAAACTTAATTCCAATTGCATTTAAAGGCAAAATAAGTTCTAATTATTGATATAACCTCCAGTGTGTGGCTTCTCTTTATAGCAAAAGACGGTCAAGTTGCCCCAGGCTTCCTAATTCCTTCCTGGTGTCACGGTGGAGTGCTGACAGCTGATTGTGATGTTTGCGTGAGAACTAGACACAGGCACCATGACACAGCACAGACTGAAATTCTGAGAAACCTGGTTTTAGAACAATGACAGCCCATCCTGCAGGAGGAGGGTCCTTATCTGCCTGCATAGCCTGGTTTCCACCTCTCTCTCCCCCAGCACCCCCGCTCTGAGCAGCACATCACTTCCTGACCTTTTGGCTAAGATTAAGTGATGGATATCCAGGCACCAGAAGACGGAGAACAGTCTCTGTTTCCCAGAAAATGGCTGCAAAAGCTGAACGCACTCCTGCAAGGGGCAGAAGCAGGTGGGTCTAGGCATCACAGCTGTGGGAGGTGAGCAAAACCCCGGGGCTTACGTGGGCCAGGGTTTAAACTGTGTCTGCACCATCTTGCATTGCAAAGGTTAACTGTCTTGCTTGGGAAGGGTTTTACTAATGTCCAAGAGTCAGGGAGCAAATAAGGGAGGGGCTGATTGGGTTTAAAAATAGACACACGAGCACAAGCTATGGCAAGTCTGGCTGGGACCAGGCATTTTCCAGTGAATGGATGTCTGATCACGACCTGGGGCCAAGACCCCCCTCTTGACCCCACTTACTAAATGCGTATTGATGATTTCTTCAATTGAAATATAAATGACTGGTTTGCTGACGGTCACCAAGTCTGTGTATTTGTCCATATTAAACTTCTCTTCTGGCTCATGGACATCACATGCTTCTTGGAAATATTTCCTAAAAATAGGGGAAAAGAGGTGTTAAGATAGAGCTGAATTTGTAAGTGGAATAGCGTCACTAAAATAAGTTTTGAAATGATGGCTGGAGCACGCCCCTCCATCCCAACCTTGGGGCACTTGCTATAGCTTCTTCCAGGGTGACTCTTCATGGTGGTGCTCATCCGTGCTTCTGGATGCTGAACCTCAAACTGGTCCTCAAATAGGATGAGAGATAAATGTGGGCCTTGGGGCCATGGCCCAGTAAGATCAAATCATGGGCAGGATTTCATAACAATGTTATAACTTTAACAATGACCTCTGAAATGTCACTGACAATGGTAAGATGAAGCATTCCTTGGTGTTGGGGAGACGGCCTAATGGGTGACGCATGAACACCGGAGTTTGCATCTCAAGCACCCACACAAAAAAGCTAAGTGTGATAGCATGTGCCTGAGACTGTACTGTTGGGGAGGAAGGCAGAGACAGGCAGATCCTGGGAGCTCACTGGCCAGCCAGCCTACCCAAACAGATGAGCTCCTGGTTCAGTCAGCGGCCACATCTCAAAATTGAAGTAGAAGGTGACAGAGAAGACGTCCAATGTCAACCTCTTTTTTCCACAGGCATGCACACATGCATGTACATGACCTACCCCAATACATGCACACACTTAACACACATCACATGCTACTCTTTGTGGTGTGTGTGTGCTGAAGACTGATCCCAGGACTTTGCACATGCTAAGTACATGTGTAGCAGGAATCTTAAAAAGTTCTTATTAATACGATCAAACCTGAGGCCAAGTATTGGGGTGAACATTGGAAGATCAGAGAGACAGAACAAGCCACAGCTAACCTCACCAACTTCTCAGCTGGTCTTGTTTCTTCAGACTGGAAGCTTCTGTGTCCTCATCCCAATGGCTCTCAGCTGAACTGTTGCTTGAAAGCCTGAAGCTTAACCAGCTAAAAGCTTAACCAGCCAAATGCTTCTAGTTTCTGGTCCTCATGCCTTATATACCTTTCTGTTTTCTACCACCACTCCCTGGGATTAAAGGCTCGATTTCTGAGTCACTATGCTTGGCTGTATCCTTGAACAGATGGATTTCTGTCTCTGGAATGCTAGGATTAAAGGCATGTGCTACCACTGCCTATCCTAAGTATCTAGTGGCTTTTCTGTTCTCTGACCCCAGATAAGTTTATTAGGGTACACAATATTTTGGGGAACACAATACCACCACATACATGCTTTCCCAACTGAATTATATCCCCAGTCCAGTCCTAAGTCAAATCATTCCTCACCTGAGAATTAAGTTTTACAGAGAACGTAATTGCAAAAACAATTCAGTCAACTGGTTGCCTTAAATGACGCAAGCTCCTGGGTCTACAAGACCCTAACCTCCCTCTGAAGGTTCTGATGCCAGTTTGACAAAAATGGCAGCTAAGCCTCCTCTTTCATACCAGATCTAAGCAGTGGGGCCTGGCCAACAGAGAGACTCTTTCAGCGAAAACACAAATGCCAAAGAATGCCCTAGACTGAGGCCTAAGAAGTCTCTTATTTTAAACTAGAGCTGATGAAGCCAGAGAGATGAAAAAGGAAAAAACAAAAACAAAAACAAGTGTCTGTGATTATAGTTTAGAAGAAGCCCTTGGTAGGTTTTAACCAAGAGACCTTTTCCCGAATAATACGTGTGTGTGTGTGTGTGTGTGTGTGTGTGTGTAATATTTATATGTATGTGTGTGTAATTATGTGTGTGTGTAATATTTATATGTATGTGTGTGTAATTATGTGTGTATATATATATATATATAAATAAAGTGTGTGTAATATATATGTGTTTTATTCTATATAGTTTCAAGGGTTTTTTTTTTAATGCCTGAAATCATCTATGATACGTTTTCTAGGGCACGTGAGGCCTCTGCACTAGAGCTGACTTCTCCCTTCCCAGCCCTGGGTCAGGTGAGGCAGCCATGTTTTGGGGTGTCATGCTCCCCAGTGACAGACAGTAGGTCTTCCTGTGAGGTCTTGTGTATTATTGTTCGTGGGGTGCTGAGGAATGACAAGAATAAATACCAGAATAAATATGAGTGAAGAGGAAAAAGATGCACTCATGAGGCTATGCTTGGAAAACAGGAGGCTGGCGGAGATAACTTAAGAAGAAAGGATCTAGGTGTGCTAATGCTCTCGGGAGGCAGAGGCAGGCAGATCTCTGTGAGTTGGAGGCCAGGCTGGTCTACAGAGTGAGTTCCAGGACAGCCAAGGCTACGTAGGATGACCCTGTCTCAAACAAACAAATTAAGGAAAAGGAAGGTCTAAGAACATTTGAGAGTTGGTAAGGGACATGTTATTGCTTCTTGTTAGTGAGAAGTAAAATTGGCAGCTGAAGAAATCGAAACTTCCCAGAGCGAGAGGATTTGGGGTAACTTTCTCACAAATGGTACAGATGTCACAGAGAGACGTGACTCAGCAGGCAAAGCTGTGAACCTGGAGGAAATGAGGACCGGGAAGTCCCTTTCCAAGTGAGAACAACAGAGGTCACACTGACGTCACATAAACTCTATAGTCTACCGCAGACAGGAGAGCAAGCCCAAGCCAAGGTGAGGTGTCTGCTCAGAGCTCTCAGATGCATGTGTGACGCCAGCTTTTCACTCCTTCTCTGTCCTTGTCGAGTGACCGGTGACAGAATCAGGAGAAAGAAATGGAGGCAAGAGAATTAACTCTTGGGCACACAACTAAGAAGGCTTAAGGACGGTGCAGGGCATGTTCATGCAGGATCATCTATCAAAACGAAAGCTGGGGCTTCCCCAACCTTCCCAAAAGGAAACGCATCGTTTCCTACCATTGTTGCAGATAAGGCCAATTCTTCCCTAATGGAAAACAAGTTGGAAAAAGAAATAAAGTTATCTTCTTGGGGTCAACAAAACTCTTCAGTTGAGTGTTTTATTCTAAATACTATGAGTGTGTCCCACATGAGGGAGAGTGTTTCATCAGAGTCCCGGGAGGACTCAGGGTAGTGGGATGGAGGGGGTGGGGTGGGAGCAGCTGGCCTGAGCCATCTTGCCTGCTCCTTTCCTTCATCCTCCCGGAGGCACCTGCTGGAAGGCACAGGCCACACGGGGTTCCTGTCCCCCTCCAAGGCCCTGGGTCAAGGTACAGACCATGTCATCTTTCTCCATCTTCCCACGTGTTCCTTTAAAAGGAAGGGCCCTCTCACCTGAATTCCTGATAGGTTTCTGATAAATAATTGTTCATGGATGACAGATGCTCGTTCTCGCCCTCAAACAGCTTGTTGGAGGCTGCATGTTGAAGAACCTTTGCCACAGAGCCCAGGTTTCTCCTCTGGTCGGAGTTGATCTGTCCTCCGGCAGTCATGTCGATGATGTCAAAGCCATCTGGAGCCACGATGGCTGGGTTCATGTATCGGTAGTAGAGGAGATTTCCAACAATCTGCACGATGAGAGGAGAAAGGACATTTCCAAGAGACAAATGAGCTCTGGTGGCTTTTTATCTTTAAGTATACATTCATTTCTTTTTCACATTTACATTTTGCAAGAGAGTGGGTCATTGTCAGACATGAATCATCTTTTTTAGCATTAGAAATTTTAAGAATCACATTCATTCTCTCTCTCTCTCTCTCTCTCTCTCTCTCTCTCTCTCTCTCTCTCTCGTATATGCACACGTCACAGTGAACATGTAGAAGCAGAGGGACAACCTGTAGGATTTGATTTTCTTCTTCTACCACGTGGGTCCTAGGGATCAAACTTAGGTTGGCAGTCTTGGTGTCAAACTTCTTTACCCACTGAACCATCTCCCCAGCCCCTGACATGACTCCTTTACAAAGCATTAGATGTAGGAGGTGAACATAACCACACACTAACACTATATGTCATACACGGTGAAAAATAGGCTTATGACCCCCCAAATGCTCTAATACCGAGAACTGCAAGGATGTGTGAAGTTTCTAAATCAGCCTCAACAGACAATAACCTCAGCAGTCATTCAGTGCAGAAGATCTGTATCTAAAGGACCCCACACAAGCGTCTGTTGGTAATTCTAGCTCACAACCCCCAGAGAAGCTGCGGTGAGGTCGCCCTCGAGAATCTACCTTCAGCAGCTCTTCTTCCGTGGCATCGGGGAATTTCTCACGGATGGAGTTCTTCAGTACTTTGGCTATATACCTCAATCCATAACTACACGTGGAACAGATGACAAAAGAAAATAATGGGAAAAGGCTAAGTGAGCTAGCAGAATAGCAAGTCTCCCCGTCAACCAACGCTCCGCAGTTTTCCTAAAACGTCAACATAAAGTGAGATGCAATGGAATCACGGGGCTGACGCTGGCACCTGAGCGCTGCTTGTGGCCATTGGAGGGTGGGTATGAATCCAAATCATTTCCGTAGGCCACCTTGTATTTCTAGTTTTGGTTGGTTTGTTTTGATAGAGTCTTGTTATATAGTCCGGTCTGGTCTCATATTCACAATCATCGTTCCTGACTCTAGATCATCATTTTAAACAGCAAACGCAACACAAGTGGTTTACTCTTTACTCCAGGGCCTTAGGTAATATTCTGAGAACTTCAGCAAAGACCGCTAAAGTCGCTACGAATTGACTTACGGCAGCAGATCCAGGGAAGAAATGATCGAACCCAGGACTTTGTCGGTGACCTTCCTCAGGTTTTCAATAGAGGCCTCTAGTTTATTCCTCACCTCCGGGTATGTCAGGGCTTGCTCTGTGGTCACGTCATAAGGCAACTTGCTGGAAATACAACAAGGGTTCAAATGAACAGGTGCTGAGGTCCCCATGTGAGCACCAGTGTCCTGCCAGCTGGCTCTGTAGTCGGGCTCTGTGGGATGAGCTGGAGGTTGCCCATGACTCCAGCTAAGCAAGACACACACACAGTGCACCTCCCACTACTGCTGAATCAAGAGGAACTCCAAGCCTCCCTCTTAGCATTAATGGAAAAAGAAATGTGGACCAGGTTATGTAGACTCAACTAATCCATCCTTCCTTCCTTCCTTCCTTCCTTCCTTCCTTCCTTCCTTCCTTCCTTCCTTCCTTCCTTCCTTCCTTCCTTCCTTCCTTCCTCCCTCCCTCCTCCCTCCCTCCCTCCCTCCCTCCCTATTATTTTTGTTGCTGATTGAACCCACAGCCTTGTACATGCTAGGCAAAGGCTTTCTAGTGAGCTATGACCTCAACCCCTATTTCCCTTTTCAAAGTTTATGAGATGGTCTCACAGTCTAGGCTGGCCTTAAACTTCCTATGTAGGTGAGTTATCTCAGTTACTTTTCTGTTGCTGTGACAAAACACCATGACCAAGACAACTCATAAAAGGAAATGTTTAATTTGAAGCTAACAGTTCCAGAGGGTCAGAGTCTATAATAATCATGGCAGGGAACATGGCAGGTGGGCAGGCAGGCAGGTATGGCGCTGGAGTAGTATCTGAGAGCTTACATCCAGCTTCACAAATAGAAGCAGAAATAGCTAACTGGAAATGTCATGGGCTTTTGAAACCTCAAATTCCGTCCCCAAGTGACACATCTCTTTCAACGAGGCCACACCTCCTAATCCCTCCTAAAACAGTTCTACCAACTGGGGACCAAGTATTCAAATATATGAGCCCACTGGGACCTTTCTCCTTCAAACCACCACAGTGAGGCTAGCTTTGAACTCCTGATCTTCATGTCTCTATCTCCCAAGTGTTAGAATTATAGGTGTGTTCTGCCATGCCTGCTTCTTTTCATTTTTTATGCAATAAAAATCTAATGCATTAGCTGTGTGGTGGTGGCACAAGCCTTTAGTCCTAGCACTTGGGAGGCAGAGGCAGGTGGATCTCTGTAAACCCAAGTTTTCTGTCCTAAATGCCTGTTTCAAAATATCACATAATAGATCTCTGTGAGTTCCAGGACAGCCTGGTGTACAGAGTTAGTTCCAGGGCAGCCAAGGCTATAAAGAGAAACTCTGTCTCAAAAAACAAACAAATCTAATGGGTTCATTATAGTAAAATAAAATAAAATAAAACTGCACATAAGCAAATAATATTGATGAAGAGATAATCAATTTCATATCTTAGTAAATAACTTTCCAAGTCCTTCTATGTATAATATATAGGCCTCACATACTCATGGGTACAAAGAAATTTGTGTACATCCACATCCCATAGAAATCCCAGGTGTGTGCATATACATGACCAATCTTTTAAAAAAGAAAATGGGTGATTGTACTGAAATATAAAAGAAAGACACACCATGAACATATTTCCAGTGTTAATAAACACAACTCTATGCTTCCACTCCAAACAGGCGCCTACTCCATTATGTGGTATAGAAGCATTTAGTCAGTAAATCCCACAGTAAATATTTTGAATTTCTTGACTTTTCACTATGACAGACAGTACTATGACAACCGCCCACGTAGTTCTCCGACATCTTAATTACTTCACGGGGCATCCTTTTTGCAGGAAAACAAAAGCTTGGGCTGTTTAGATCACAAACTACTCCCGGAAGAAGCCAAGCCCACCCGGACCATTGCTGCTTACAGCTCCTCATTGGGAAAATGACAAAGGATTTCTGGTCTAGATTTAGAAACACCAAGAATAAACAAGGAAAGAGATTGCAGAACTGAGGTGGGGATCGATTGCTTCTGAAATGTGGAAATACCACTGAGCATTAAGAAGACTAAGAGTCTGGGGGCTGGGAGCTCACTCAGCTAGTGAGGTGATTACCGCACGGGCACAGGGCACGAACACTGTGCCAGAACCCACAACAAGAAAGCCAGGAATGATGGCGAACATTTGTAATCCCAGCTCCGGAGAGATGGAGACAGGAGGATTCTGGAGCTCATTGGCCAGCCAGCCTAGCTGAATCGTGAATTCTAGGCCAGTGAGATACACTGTCTCAAAAAAAAAAAAAAAAAAAAAAAAAAAAAAGAGAGAGAAAAGATAGACATGTACAAAGGCGCGTGCACACACAAACACACACACACACACACCCCACCACCACCACCACCACCACCACCGCCACCGCCGCCGCTGCCGCCGCTGCTAACAACAACAACAACAAAATCAACCAAAGAAACCAAACTTTAAGAATTAATAATTACAAAGCATGACAAAGCTGGCATCCCCCTGCCTCTGTTACCTGGCCTCTCCAGTCTGTGTTTCCAGTTGGTTCACCCAAGCCTTGTACACCTCCACGGGGTTGGTGTTGATGATCAGGGCCTTGTCCTCAATGATCTCTTTTACCACTGGAGCCAGGAGCTGGCGCAGGGTGTTCTGTCCCCGGGCCCCTCTGTTGAAGCTGACGACCATCTTGATGACTGTAGGGTTGCCCGTCACTATGTCCTGGACCTGGTCCACCTTTGACCTAAGCAAAGCCCAAGCCAAGACAAAATGAAGCTGCAGCCTCAGGCTCATCCTACAGGGAAGTGTGGGCTGCAAATGGACCACAGCTAAGATGATCAGGGACAGCTAAGATGATCAGGGACAGCTACGATGACCCAGGACCAGCTAAGACGACTGGGTGGCACTGACCCTCAGTTTACCACATTTGGAAGACTCTTTCTTGGTTGAATGAACTCTCTGGACATCTTCAGATCCCTCGCAAATTCACTGCCATGTGGCTTCTAGCTGCATCCTGTGGCTGGGCTACCTGGCTCTCAAGCTCTCCTCTTGATTACTCTCCATTTCTACATTCTATCCCCGTCCTTATTAGACCTGGGCATTCCTTTTTATTTTCTCAGCAGGTATTTCTTTCAATGCTACATTCTCTTTGTGTTTGGGACCAGCAGCATGGACTAGCAGGGTGGATGGGGTAAAGTCAGTGATCCAGCCAGTTACTGGTGTATCAAAGCTGGGCCACCCCATGCTGTCCCCTCATTCAGTGACGCACATAGCTTGAGCGACTGCTTTCTTTGGGACTCATCCATGGGTCTGAATTTCTAAGTCACACCTCATTCCTAGGGGCCACTCTGGAATTTATTATTTTCTTTACATATTTTCATCCACATGTTCTCTATTGTTCAAACTCTGGTGTGTTAAACACACAAAATATCTTTTCCCTATCACTCTCCTCATGTCTCTGACTTGGATAGCTTTGTTTCATTCAGCTTATGTACTTTGCTCAGATTAATTTTCTCAAAACAACAACAACATGTTAAAAGACCTTCCACTGCTCCCCAGAGGGTAAAGAGAGAGGCCAGAAACATGGCTCAGCAGTTAAAAGTGCTTAGTACTCCTCCAGAGGACTATAGTTTGGGTCCCAGGACCCATGCCTGGCATCTCACAACTGTCTGTAATTCCAGTTCGGGGAATCTAATACCCTCTGCTGGCTTCTGTGAGCAGATAGACAGACAGACACAGACACACACACCACAAACACACACATACTCCACACCCCCACATACACACCTCCCACACAAAATATCCCCCCCCACGCACGCACGCACGCACAAGCACATGTGCACACGCGCACCTTCTCTCTGTGTTTCCTGTGACAGGGCCCCAGCCCATCTTTGCAGCCTCACCTCCTGGCAGTCACCAGGCCATTTCTTGGCCAGAGCAATCGACTTTCTTGTACCTGTGCCCATGCTGTTTCTACCCCTTTCTAGCTCTTGTAGTGATGCCTCAAAATGTGGGCCAGGCAGCTGCTCTTTCAGAAAAACTGAATTCAGTTGATCTCAGTGGGACTTCCCTCCACATCCCTCTGATCCGGCATGTGTCCATGAAAATTACTTCGTTGCTACTTCATAACTAATTTTGCTACTCTTATGAATCATAATGTAAACATCTGATAGGCAACCCCTAAAGAGGTCACGACCCACAGGTTGAGAAGCACTGATTTACTCTCACTAAGCATGCAGGAGTGAACCCAGCAGGCGGCTGTGCTTGCCCTCCTGGAGCTGATATCTACACCCCTCTCCCAACACATGCATACACCTAGTTTATAAACGGGGGAAGTGAGGCCCAGAGTGGAGGCAGTCCTTGCTCAAGCCCCGCAAATAAGGGGTTCTGGGACCCACCCGAGAGCCTGCTACAGCCCCACCTAGGCCACCTGAATCAGCCTCCCGGGGCCTCTATAGACGTTTATGAGCACACGGAGTCTACATCGCCGTGGAATAGGCATCATGGGTTCCAATGCAGAGGTGCAAACGCATCCTCAGTCGCTGTCTTAAGAGCCTCTGAGGGCACAGCTGTCCACGCTTATGTGCCGCCGAGGCCCCTGGGAGCTGGCAGAGCTTATGGCTCCAGGAGGTTGCAAAAGCAATTAAGGTCCACTCTCGCTTGGGACACTTCTCGTGCATTTTGGGGAATTAATTTATTTAGCTACCTATATGATTTTTATATTAGCCACGTCAAAAGCCACATCAGCAGAATTTGCTAAAATTCTAAAGAGAAAGGAAGACTTCAGCAGAGATCATAATCTCTGCCTCACTCAGAAGGCGCTGGTACTCAGTTTCCGAGAACCTTCTGGTTTTCAGCTGTTGCACATATACACAATGAAAGCTGACTCAGCTGGATCTCCAGTAGGAGAAATCTGCAGCTAATAGCTCCGACAAACCAGAAGTCCAACTATCAAACAACATTCCGCTTCAATCCCACAAAACTCAGCATACTTCAACAAGAATTCTGCTGTAAATTCCACTTAAAGTGATCTCCAAGTCAGCCTGAACTCACCCAACACTAACAAGCATCTGCGTGTTTTCCCACGGATTTTATACATACTTGATTTCTTCCTCCAGAGCGGTTTTGAAAAGCTTGAGCAGCAGGTACTCTTCCCTCTGATTAGAGGCGTAATTGTACAGTGTGAAAATAACAGTGTCCATGAATTTAGTTGACTTGTTCTGTGGCATCTGGAAAATCAGCTTAGCCAGGTATAAAGGGTTGGTCTACAAGGCAAGAGGGAAGAAATCAGCTCTATGAGCTAGAGGCTGTTGATATATATGAAAGCAGAATGTGGTATCGGATTCCCCTCTCTTCCATGACTCAACATGTCATGAGAAACACAGACATACTCCCATAGACATGTTCCTAGCACAGAGCCTATAGAGAGATCAGCTAATAATCAAATTACAGTGGAGAAAGCTCCACTTGAGAGTTAGAAGATGTAAATGCTACTCATCACATGTTTGTCTACTACAGTTATCTGTTATTCAGTTTGTACTTTTAACCGCGGAAGTGACATACTAATGTTTATTATAGAGACAGAGAAGAGGAGGTGGGCCCATAGAATCCGGAATAGAAGAGAAAGAAATAGACTAAGGCTCAGCTACACAGGCTGGCCTAGAAAGATCGATGGGTAAATAGAAGGAAATGCATAGCATTGTCGGAGTCCAGAAGGAGAAAGAAGAGGTCCCACTTACCCATGGAGATAGTGAGCCAGCCCGCCATGACAGTCTGTCAGGAGGGAGAAGGTGTAGACTGGGGGTTCAGGAGGTGGGTGGTCAGGTTAGCCAACAAGGGAAACCCCAGAAAGAACACGAGTCAAAACAATGACCACAAAAAAAGAGTTCAAGAAGTTGACAGGAATTAAAAGACAACGGAGCTCCATTGAAGACGGACTCACTGACGTAAGCGCCAGCCTTGGGTCTGTCTTTCTCTGGTAGCTGTGCTGACTGGGCAGAAATGAAAAGAGAAAACAGCCTGTATGGAGGGAGGAACTCACACAGAAAGAAGGATACCCTTAATTCTTCTCACTGCTCACGAGAAAAGACAATGTTCAATTAATATGCTTGACAACTAGTGTTTTCCCAAGATGCTCTAGTAGCGTGGCCTGAAGGTTTCCAAGACAAACCAGATTCCGGTATGTATTGCTACTTAGACTCAGTTTTGAGGTCAGAGTGATGGGTTGAAGTTTTATGCAATAGATGTCTGGGGCACTACTTTCTTTTTAATTATTTAAAAAAATTTAAAATATTTATGTGTGTGTCTGTTTGTCTGTATGTGCACTATATGTGCAGGTGCTGGAGGCCCAGAGAGGGTGTCAGATACCCTGGAACTGGAGTTACAGGCACCACCTTAAGTGGATGCTGAGAACCCAGCCTGGGTCATCTGCAAGTACTCTTAACCAGCGAGCCTCTCTCTAGCCCAGTATGATGCTTTCTCGATAGACTAACAGAGTGTTTTCTACTGATAACTAAATGCAGCGACTGAGAGAAAGGATCTGTATTTCACACATGGCTTGTGCTGGACAGACAAACCTAAGCCAAAGCTTTCTCAGCTGTTCTGCTGTGGTCAAGAGTCCTTATTAACAGTGTGAGCAAAGGAAAGGCACCCAGGTTGGTTTTTCTCCTACAGTTTCTTCACTGACCTTGGACGCCTGTCTCAAAAACAGAAGTAAAGACCAACACCATACAGGTGTGGACGTGATACAGCTCAACAGTCCCCTCTGCTGCCCTCAGTGTGGGTGTTTTGGAGGCTGCAGGCTGGAGCAATCATTCTATACATGTTCCTGGTCCTTTTCACCGCTCCGAACTCATGTTAGAACATGGTAAACAATGCAATTCTTGGCCAGCAACTGTGTTCTTACCTTTCTGTCTCACAACAGAAATTCTATCAAATCGTCAAGAACCTACAGAAACTTGTAATTTCACGGATACAAAAAAAAAAAAAAAATTGGCAAGTGTTTAAGATTAAACACCCAACCACGGGTTGATGACTACTCTAAATTAGACAGACAAGAAAACCGTCTCTGCTTAAGGCAGCTGGGGGTGGTTGTAGGTGTGGGTAGGTGCTGTTTTGCTTCAGGAAAGGTTGCCAGATCAGCAGTGTATTTATTCCACAGGCAAAAACAAAGCATTGACATTTTTCCTCCTATGCTGCCCCATAGTGGTCATCAGAGGCACCTACCTCCATTTGAAGACATTGTCCTATCTGTTATTCCTAGAGAACTAACGCTATGGGTATTAGCATCTTGCTCTTAGTGGGGCTAATGCATATTTACGGCTTGGGTAGTGAGCTCTCTCTTTGTATCCAGTCTCAAGGAGGCCCTCTAGCAAAGATTCAGCAGGCATCTCCAGGCCTGGAGTCACACAGTGACCAACCACTGACCCAGCTCTTTGGGGATGGTTTTCCCACTGCTGTGCTCACACAATGAACAACTACTGACCCACCTCTCTGGCCCTGTCCCCCAAAGGAGGAGGTCTGGCCCTGGTACAGATATGCTTTTCTACTGGCTAGTTTTGTCACGGTTGACATGAAATCTAATAATGGCTGATGCCATCACTATTATATTTCTGTTGCTTCTGCACGTCACTGAGGCATGGTGCAGACGTGAAGAAGGGACTAGGCCTGAGGGCTAACCGCCTGCATTCTGCCCACCATTTACTGGCTGGGGCTGAGCTTTCTCATCTGCCATATGGGAAGAATGACAGCACTTAGCCTGACCCATAGGGGCTAGAACAGGAATTCAGCGAGTTAATCTGTGTAAAGCACCCGACGGGATGGCTGGTCCTTAGTACAGTACTTTCTAAGCTATTATTATAGACCGGTTTTGCTAAAGCTGCTATTATACTGTTCACATACAGCACATAACTACGCTGTTGGCTGAGGCACGGGGAAAGATCCGCAAACATGAGACAGTGTTTATCCAAAACCCACCACGGAGGGCGAAGCACGCTCACCTGGAGAAGGTAGAACAGTTGCTGGTAGGTCTCCAGTGTTTTCCTCCTCTCCTTACTTAAGCTTTTAATCCCCTGGTTGTCTGTGTTATTCAGTATTTCCATTTCTCCGCCTTTTTTCTTATTTAGCTTTTTTCTGTGTGAGATTACATCCTGTGAAGAATTTTATGACGTTATTTTTACTTTGGTACCCTTTACCACCTCCCTTCATACGCGTGCACACATGCATTCTCACACACACACACACACACACACACACACACACACACACACACACACACGCACGCGCGCACGCACGCTGCTGCAAGGGTGAATTTTCTGTTTCCCTCATCTGGAAACAAAGGAAGAGAGGGCACTAAATTGAAGAACAGCACCTGGTGGGTGAGCTCAGGCTTTGTTGTATGCATTGTTCTGGTCTGAATGAAAATGGCCCTCATAGGCCCATAGGGAGTGTCACTATTAGGAGGTGTGGCTTTGTGGGAGTGGGTGTGGCCTTCTTGGAGGAAGTGTGACACCGGGGTGGGTTTTGAGAGTTCAGAAGCTCAAGCCGGGCCCAGTGTGGCACACTTCCTGCTGCCTGCTGCTCCAGATGTAGAACTCTCAGCTCCCTCTCCAGCACCCTGTCTGCCCGCATCCCACCATCTTCCTGCCATGATGACAATGGACTGAACCTCTGAACTGTAAGCCAGCCCCAATTAAATGTTTTCCTTTATAACAGCTGCCATGGTCATGGTGTCTCTTTGCTGAAATAGAAACCCTAACTAGGACAGGCATTCTCCAAAGTTGTACTCATATGCTCTCAAGATTTAATGCATGCACCAGGAAAATTCAATGGAGAAAGAATACTCTTTATAAAAAAGGATGAAGGAACAGCTAGATCTCTTCACCTACAGGGGAGGAGTCAGACCCCTACCTCACAAAGGAACTCAAAACAGAGAAATACATATAAAAGTGGAAACTATCAACCTCTAGAAAGGAAAACTGGCCAACAATTTTGACTTTGGATTGGACAACAGCTTCTTCTATATAACACACAACACAAGTTACAAAAGGAACAACAAAATTGGCTGTCATCAAAATTAAAAAGTTTCAAGACTTACAGGAGAAGATAAAATGCCTGCAAAATAGATAAGCTCTTACTACTAAAAACTAGAAAGGCTCAGAATTCATACATCCCCAATCCCCCTATACAAAGGACTTGAATTGGCATTTCCCCTAAGAGATACTCACATGGTTAATAAGCATAAGAGATATTCAACATTTATTTATTTATTTATTTATTTATTTATTTATTTATTGGTTAGGAAACACAATTAAAATTAAGTTCTATCACTTTGTTTTCTTTTCCTGGATTTTCTTCGGTAAGTTTTCTTTAATAATAAAAGAAGTCATACTGTTTTAGGTATTGTTTTTTCTCTTTTATAGGGTAAACCATTTTCCTGCCCTCAAATAGTCTTCAGGGACACTTTTTAGTGGCTGCATAATATACACATCAAGCCAAATTCACAGCTGAAATGGTTAATTTTGTCAACTTAATCAGATTTGGAATAGCCAGGGGCCACACCTCTGGGCAGGTCTGTGAGGCTGTCCGCGGGGAGGTTTAGACAAGGAAGGAAGCCCCACCCTCAGTGTGGAGGTACCGTCCCATAGGCTGAGGGCTTGGAAGGAATAAAAAAGGAGAGCGTGGGTCGGCACCAGCGCTCATCTCTCTCTGCTTCCTGACTGCGGAGGCAGTGAGCAGCCTCACACTGCCACAGCTCAAGCAGCCGTCACTCACTGTCCCTCTTTCCCAGCCATGATGGACTGTGCCCTCAAACGGTGAGCTAAGAGGAACCCTTCCTTAGATTGCTTTGGTTAGACTATTTGGCGAAAGCAAACAAGAAAAGTGTCTCAGTCATGGATCCTCAGTTATCTGGTGTTTTAAGTTGTTCTTCATTTTTGCAGTAACATAATGTTACAGGTAAACCTATACTGTTCTAATCTTATCATCAAACATGGAACTGTCAGTGATAAGATAAAGGGAGCTATATTTAATAATCATTGGTTTAACTTCTAGTAAATGTTGGATGTGCATTTAGTGTTTGAAAATATACACAGAAAAATGAACTTTTTGCAGGGAGGGAAGAGGGTTTTGCCCATGCCCAGCTCCTGGACTAAGGCAATCCCCCTGCCTTAGCCTCCCCAGTAGCTAGGATTACAGGCATATTCCAGTGCTCCTGGCTCAAAAAATTAGTTTTGTTTCGCAAAGCTATCGATTATTAATGAATAAAGTCAAACCAAACCTCAAACATTCATAGATGGGGGTATGTGCTACATGACTATTTCCACAAGATACATACTATTTAGAGTATCTGGTGGTTTCAAACTAAGCCTTTATTATGAGAAGAAGGCATTTCCTGTTTACAAGTTTATGGGGACAGCACAGCTGCAGTTTAAGGCCATAAAAGGCATTGTGAAAAACCCTTTGGGAGATGTTACACTTGCAGAGTTCTCACGCAAATGAAAGGTACAAACAGACAATGCTTGAAAAAAAGATCAAGTGATTTTTTTTTAGAAACATAAATTGTTGTTTTATTTTCAAATATTCAGAAAACAATTCCTAAGTTACAAGCTGCTCTATTTTCATTTTTTCCTTTTCTTCAGCTCTTTCCCTATCTTTTTCTTTCTTCCTTTTTAAAAAAGATTTATTTATTTATTATGTATACAGTGTTCTGCCTGCAAGTATGCCTGCAGGCCCAAAGAAGGAACCAGATCTCACTACAGATGGTTTTCAGCCACCATGTGGTTGCTGGGAATTGAACTCAGGACCTTTGGAAGAACAGCCAGTGCTCTTAACCTCTGAGCCATCTCTCCAGCCCTCTTTCTTTCCTCTTTCTTTCTCTTTCTTTTTCTTTCTTCTTTCTTTCTTTCTTTCTTTCTTTCTTTCTTTCTTTCTTTCTTTCTTTCTTTCTTTCTTTCTTTCTTTCTTTCTTTCTTTCTTCCTTCCTTCCTTCCTTCCTTCCTTCCTTCCTTCCTTCCTTTCTTTCCTTTCTCTCTCTCTCTCTCTCTCTCTCTCTCTCTCTCTCTCTCTCTCTCTCTCTCTCTTTCTCTCCCTCTCTTTCTTGTTTCTTTTTTTTGTTTTGTTTGTTTTGAGACAGAATTTCTCTGTGTTAACAGCCCTGGCTGTCCTAGAATTCACTGTGCAGAACAGGCTGGCCTCAAATTCACAGAGATCCACCTGCCTCTGCCTCCTGAATGCTGGGATTAAAGGCGTGCGCCACCAGACCTAATGTTATTATCAAGCCTGGAGCATGAGGGTAGGGCATTTACTACTGTCCCAGGTGCCCCTGCGGCTGCCATCCCCAGCTGCGTGCTAGATCCCTGAGAACTGGCTGTCTAGCTCTGACTCTCCAGGGCCTTCAGCCGCCCTCTGTGGCCAATCAGTTTTCTGAAAACGGATGTGGCATACAGGAAAAGAGCAGGGCCCTGGGAGAGAGGGTCTGATTTGTTCCTGGGTAATAATGACTCCCTTTCTGCTCTTCTAACATGTCCCATAGATTGTTTGAAGGCCACTGGTGACACAGGGTCACTCTTCAGATGACATTTTGGAAGCTACAGAGGTTTTTGGGGGGCTCTTGTGGAAGGCATTTGTGGTTTCCTGTGGGTGGGGGCTAGGGATGACAGGGGCTCTGCCTTTTGTGGGATAGTTGAATGATCTCGTCTGGTAGAAATAGTGAATGGCTATCTGCTCATTCACATAGGTGTGTTTGTGAGTACCTGAGCCTCGAATCTAAGTGTTCTGCATATACGCACAACGTATTTTTCCATACACAAAAATGTCAGTATGTGCGTGATTTTCTAGGATGGCAACTGCTGTGTATATTGAAGGCAGACTCCACTTGTCTTGAACACTGCAAGGAACTGGAAACTAGGCCCGACTATATCACCCTTCAATATATCAGAATCATCTGCAGCCCTCTTAGTTTGTGGTGATTCTGGGAAAAGACCTGAGTTCCCAGTAACTTTATAGTGTTTCCTGTTGTCGTCAGATTCACGTATCTTCATATTAGAACATGCATTTTTAAATGGTGGAATACTTTGTTCTCTATAAAGACCTTGGCTTTATATATATGTATGTGGGTTTTCTTACTTACATGTGAGTTTCATTTTAGAAACTATACTACCCTGAATGAACCCCATCTTGTCAGAATGGTTAAAAAGCATTAAAAATACATCAGAGGCAAGAGGCAAGAAAACCAATAACTTATAACAAAAATGATAAATGAGCTTTGAACAACTTGTACAAAATTCCCAACATGCTTTCCTGGACCCAGCCTCCTGCGCACATACACATGCATCTTCTTTGCTGGGAGCCGAAGGAACCACTGCCCACTGACCTCCAGCGTGATCCTGTTCTTCACCAGCAGTCCGATCTTGATGTCCATCAAGTTCAGGTCTTTCTCCAGCTGCTGATTGGCCCTGATTTTAGTCACCACTTCTTCTCGCAGCCTTGCTACCTCCAGCTCCTCCTGGAAATCCAAGTCGCTTTGGTCCAACAGGTACACGAACTTCCGGATTACCATTAAAGGTGGGTTTTCAGAGCCAACTGTGGGGAGAAGAGGAGGCATATTTTAATTGGGAATTATCACTCACAGCTGGCTCTGCCATGAAACTATTACTACAAAAATAAACCAACCAAAGCATGCAGTCTGTGGCGTGGGTTGTTCTCCATCAGTGAGAGCAAGATAAGCAAACCCACATAAACAAATGCACAAAACTGATAATGCCTGGCCCCACGGTTTTCTACTTATCTAATACTCATTAGCCAGCCCTCTCCCTCACGGTCAGCAGACTCAGACACTGAGCAGACAGACCTATCTCTGCCTTATTGATGAGGAAAGAAAGTTAAACCAACAGACCTGAGCTCTAAGACCCGGTGGCTGAGCCAGATAAGAGATTAGCATTCTGGCTGCAGGAAGAAGTGGTTTCTCTCAGCACAAAGGATCTTGGGGAAGGAGCCAGAACTGGGTGGAGGCCAACAAGGGTTGACAGAAGAGCAGGGGCTCTAACGGCCAAGCAGGAATCGACTAGAGGATAAGTGAGTGAATGCTCTCCTTGGCAGAAGTAAAAAGATGGTAGACATTGAAATTTGGTCATTGTCCTTTGAAGCACAGACCAAGGGGGAATGGGGTGGAGCTGCTGAGAACCCAGGGACCAGCCTCAGAGGACCTTTGTGTAGAAATTCTAAGAGTTTCTGGTCTTATTTTCTGACACTGTGACACTTAATTATCATGAGATCAGCTTGGGTAACACCAACCATGGGGATGACCAGTACTTAAGAAGAGGACTGTCTCACTGTTATCAGTTGGCTGACTGGCCTGTCATCAAGGGCCCTGTCAGTCAGTCTTTCTTACATTTACAGCTTGACTCTGTGCTGAGTCTGACCAATACCTGCTGACTCAGCACGAACCTGGCATGGACCACAGACGTCACCTCTGTGGCTGTCCTATTTTTGGGATCTGTGCTAGAGAGCTGACCTTGGCTGGTGTCTGTGGTTACCACCATTGGGAGATGAGACTGTGTTTTTGCTTTTGTTGTTACTTCACTTGTTTATCTTGAGACTGGACCTTGAACCCTCTACAGCTGAGGATAGCCTTCGCCTCCTGATCTCCTGGCCTCCATTTCCCAGGTTGAGATAACGGGTGTGCACACTCCATGTCCAGTTTGTTTTGCTGCCTTTAGGACTATTTTCAAATTTTCCTACATAAACATATTCAATCCTTAAAACGAGAGGAGGGGATCAGGACAGGCAGGCCATAAAGTGAACACCTGAAATGTAGCCAGATCTTCTTCTCTGTCTTCTCATCCTTCCTCGTAACTCAAATTGAAGGTACAGTGGGATTTATGCTGATCCCGTTCTTTTTGAAGAAGAAATGGTACCCACTCTGCTTTTCCACTTCACTCCTAACAGGCAGCGCCCCCTCCTGTCCTATCCGCCCCGGGCTCACTTGTTCAGAACCTAGAGCCCGAGATGACCAGGGTCTGTCAGAGACTGCATTTGTCCTCTGGTTCTTGGGACAGCCTCTGCAGTCTATAGGCTAGAGAAGTGTCCTTGCTGGCCAGGGAGGGGTCCAGGCTCCGCCTCCCACGGTGCCCACTTACCCAGCGCTTTGTAGTCATCTCTGGCTTTGTTTGCCCGCAACAGGGATTGGATTTTCACAATTTCATTTTTCTGCAAAAACATTGAGGGGAGTCATTGAGGGGATCTCTTGGAGTCCCATTTGCCCCACTCTTTTAGAATTTAGGACTTTTAAGAACTGATACTGTTAAAAATCACTGATCCTTAGATGTAGCACATTTAATATTTATTCTCCCACATTGTGGGTCATCTTTTTTTTTTTTTTTTGAAGAAGTAAAATAAGTTAGCTACAAAAATAAACAGGACTATAGAAGGACTGTCAATTAACAAGGAAAAGGATGCCAGGACCTAAATGATCCGTTTGATGTTGATAGTTTTATTCTTTGAAGATTCAGACATTTCCCCCCCTGTGGTTTAGATTTAAATTAATCAGTTAGTAGCCAGACGAACTGTATATCCTGTGTTGGAAAACACTTGACTAACCTGGCCCTCTCTCTATATATGTGACAGTTGTGTAGCTTGATCTACTTTTGGGACTCCCGACTGCTAGAGCAGGGGCTGTCCCTAATGCTTTAGCTGGCATTTTGGGACCCTGTTCCTCATACTGGGTCGCCTTGCCCAGCCTTATTACAAGGGGAGGGACTTAGTCTTACTGCAACTTGATGTGCCATGTTTTGTTGATATCCACGGGAGACCCGCCCCTTTCTGAACAGAAACCGAGGAGGGGTGGATTTGGGGACGGGGCAGAGGGGAGATGGGGGTAGGGAATGGGAGGATCGGGAGGGAGGGGAAACTGCTGTCAAGATGTAAAATTAGATAAAATTAACTAGAAAAAAAAGAAAATACAGGACTAGAATGTTCTCTTTTTGGTATTACTAGCCCATGCTTTTCCCCCTCTGTCCCTGACTCAGTGTGACTTCTGAGTTCAAAGGTAAGCTCCTGTTCCTGTCACACTGAGTTCTGAGGTCTGTTTATTCCCAGGTGGTCACCAGCACCGTTTAGTCAAATTATTCAATACTAACATTCAGTAAGTATTGATTTAGTTCATTCTTAGCCCAAACGGAAAGCCATGTGCATGTAACTTACATGATCTTCAAAATACTGCAGTCGTGAAAGATAACTCTTCCTCACTGTTGCCATTCGGAACCAGGATTGAATCTGAAATACAGTAAAATAGGGTCACCACGGTGATAGCCACACAATCCTCAAGGCAGACGACGCTGCCTTCCTAAAAATATTATCTGCTGAACACCAGTGGCCTTGCATGCCTGTGAACCCAGCACCCAGGACGCTGAGGCCAGCCTGGGGTACATTCAAGATCCTGTGTTAAAGGACAAACAAGGACTAACAGCCTACCAATCAACAGATAGCAAAGCCTCCCCTTCATTTCTCACTTCTTCTGTTGTTTTTTTTCAAGATCCTTAAAAACACATTCCATGTGACCCTTCACCTCACGGCCTGGGCTATGTAGCTTAGTTTCCATCTTGGCAAGTAAAAGTCAAGAGAACAAGGTAGTCTTCTGAGCTATAGTGAGTCCGTAAATCAAATGAAACTAAATCCAGGCTTTCTTTCATCATCCTTTAAATGCAACCCACAACCCTTAGGTTTTTTTTTTTTTTTTTTTTTAATGGAATTTACTCACGCGTGCGTGTGCACACGTGGGTGTATACCGTGGTGCGTGTGTATAGGTGGGAAGGCGACCCGAGGGAGCCTGCTCTCTTCCTCCACCAAGTGAGTCCTGAAGACCAAACTCAGGTCGCCAGGCTTGGCAGCAAGTGTCTTTACCGGCGGATCCCTCTCCCCAGCTCCATCCTCTAGGATGCTATAGGAAAGCTCTCAAGAGGTCTCAGTGGGGACCGAGTGTGCCTAACAGTTTGCTGCGGGAATGGGTGGATTCCATAGCAGACACAGGACAACACGTCCTGAATGAGTGAAGAAGGCACGGTGGTTCTAGCCCTGTCGTTTTCTGCCCTCTCAAGCATCTTTTCAACTCACCCATTTCAGTTTCTTTCTGGTCCTTATTGACTCTCACCTAGATTTCCAAGTCATCTACCAGTTCATTTTTGTTTAGTTCTTTTGCTTTTAGCTAAGCGCGGCCACCACGGTACCTCTCCTTTCTGTAGCTCAGAGCTAGCCCCTGGGTCAGTGGCTTCGCATTTGCCTAACAGCGGAGGGGTTCTGGAGGGTTTCTGCTGGTATGTTTGAGTATTCTAAGTACGACTAGCAAATGCAATAAGAGGAACATGAAACCAGACTGGATAGAGCAGGGAGACGATCCCAGCTTAAAAAAAAAAATTAATTTGGATGTTCTAGACAAAGAGCTGGACACAAAAACATTTTCACAGTTGATTCTCCTAACCACATAAAGGATCATCACGGTGGTTCATCAACTCGTGCGAAGATGCTCCAAGCCCAGGACTGACTTTCAAGGCTTAACGCATCTCTGTTCTTCTAGAGTCAGGGCAAAGTCAGAGGCAATGGGTCAGCCGATCACTCAACGTGGCCGAAAACGATACTTACCTTCACAACGGAATCAACGTTACCGGCAAACACTTGTTGTCTGTTCAGATATTCTTGTCGTTGTTTACACCCCTTCCAGAAAGCCTGGGGGAAGAGCAGGTGGGGAGGGACTGATGAGTGACAGCTGCCCACAGTTGCTATAGAAACACACCTCAGGAGTTACTGAAGTGGGACGCCAGCAGGAGCCCTCCCCTCCCAGGTCTCCTCTCGACACCATGTCCAACAGTGGATACTTAGCTGGGGCAGAGCACACCAACTGATGCATGAGAAAAGAACCAGAGTTGGGGCAGGCAGAGAAAGGGACATCAATGGCCAGTTGGGCACCCAATTTTCTACTTGGAAGCTTAATTTTACCAGGACCCTGGGTGACAAAAGGGGACAATAAAAGAATCCTTCTCATAGTATTAGCTGGGTTCTGTTAATAGTGTTATTCGGTAGAAATATAAAATGCTTGAAAATAGCGATTAATATATGATTATCTTTGCTAGGAAGGCACTTCCCTCACTGTGACCAAATCCCTAAAGATATAATTGACCATTTATCATCTCGTGTGTTCTCACATAGACTTATCTCTATGTCTGTCACTATTTCCATCTAGTTTCTCTCCGAAGTGAACTATTCATTTTTTTACTATGCACATTCCTAAATCTATACAACATATCTACCCATATAAACATCATTATGCATTAAAATACAAAGATGTCATTATGTATATATCATTTTCTTCCTTTTGAGAAAATGAGACCCAACAATATGCCAAGGTTTGCTTTCTCCTCTGAGTTATATGAAAGGCTTCTATTTAACACATACACGAAACATCTGTGTTAACACGGAATTAGACAAAGCAAAACCACTGGGATTAAAACTTCAAAGCTGAAAGAGAAAGATGTAGAATTTTGACAAATTAAATGTAAGGCATATAGTATTCCTCTTCTGTATAGATCAAAATCCCTACTAACTCAGCTGCTGCGCTTTAGAAAGTACAGGCTGACTACAACTTAATTCCTAAATGAGGGACATTAAGCCGCCACCATTTTTTTTTTCCCTCCGACAAACTTATATTCAAGGGACAGGAAAATGTATGGAATGTAATGGAAGTCAAAACCAAGCAATTTTAAAGTTCCCCCAAATGTATAGTTTTCTATATGATTATTTTTACATTTACACAGTCATTAGTGTATGTGTATGTAACTTGCAGGAGCGAGTCCTCTCCTTCCACCAGATGGGGCCTGCCACGGTGAGCCTCTTTACCCACTGAACCATCTTACAGGCCCGTTTTCAGTAGGATTACAGTCAGATGAATTTATTTGTAACAGAGTTCACCATCTTTTATTTGTTTAGGGACAAGCAATACTGTGTGGCGCAGGCTAGCCCTGAACTCACAATCCTCCTGCCCCAATCTCCCAAGTGCTGGGACTGCAGGTACATGGCACTATGCGTAGATTCAAAAATATTTTAAAAAATGAGATGTGTAGCCAGGCGGTGGTGGCACACACCTTTAATCTCAGCAGTTGGGAGGCAGAGGCAGGTGGATCTCTGTGAGTTCGAGGCCAGCCTGGTCTACAGAGTGAGTTTCAGGACAGCCAGGGCTACACAGAGAAACTTTGTCTTGAAAAACCAAGAAAGAAAAAAAAAAGTAGCTGCAGCACAAGGGGATCAATGGGCTGGTTACAAGGTTGAAATTGATTCTATATGTCAGAAATAAATAAAAACATATTAAAGATGTTATTTGTATTAGCCAAATATTAATTTACTCAAATATGAATAAACTAAAAAAGAAATAAAGGAACAAAATTATAGTGTTATATTTTGGGGTAGATTAAAAAATAGAAAGATACTTAAAGTCTGAACTGGACAGTTCATCATTACAAAGATGCTACGTTCCAAACAAAACAAAACAAAACAAAACAAAACAAAGACAAGCAAAAACCCAGGCTGGAGAGATGGTTCAGGAGATAAGAGCACTGGCTGCTCTTCCAGAGGACTCAGGTTTGATTTCCAGCATCCACAAGGGGGTTCAACAACCATTTATAACTCCAGTAGCAGGGGATCTGATGCCCTCTTCTGGCCTCCAGGGGCATGAGCACACTTGATACATAATACACTCAAGCAAAAGACCCATACAAATAAGGTTTAAAATAAAAATTAAAAAAAAACTAAAAAGAAAAACAAAACAAAACAAAAACAAAACCAAGATTTCAACACAATTGTTAAAAATAATCAGAAATGGGCTTAGAATTTTGTCAAATGACTTGGCAGTATCAGTTGAGATAAACATAGGAGTTTTCTTTCTCAGGCTTTTACGGTGAAGATAAGCATCTATATAGGAAGACATGAGGATTTTGTTAGCACATGCAGGTTAGATTCAACAGGATCACAGGGGCTTGAGAGTCTGCATTTCTCAGAGGTTTCCTGCAATGATCAAGCTGGAATGTGGCTCACACTGTGAGTGGTAAAGATATAAACAACCTCACCTAAAGGATTCTTAATCAAGTGCCCATTTAGATAGGCCACCATGGGATCTGTGGCAGTGTGGCTCTTCTGAGAAACTGCTGTCTGAGGTCATCAACAACTATTCACAAAAATGGCTCATCAATGTGACGAGACAGGGAAGCATATCCTAATGTCCTGGTCACTGGGATTCCACAGCAGTGTGGCCGTCACACGCCTAAGAAAGCTCTGAACAACACTTCATACATTTTGGTGGGTAGCGCAGGTATAACTATGTGACGATGTATTTATTACATATCTTTCTTTGAGCCATGCTCACAGCAAAAAACAAAGCTTGCATCAGCTCAAGGTCTCTTTCTGCTTCTCCAGTATTAACTGAAGTTCACAAATACCATTCATCTCTACTAATTCAGATTCACAAACATGAGGAACTAATCTGTAATAGTAACAGAGCCTCAGCCACTTTCCTTGTCCACTCAGCATTACTGATTGTATTCATGAATTAATACTCACTATTTGCGAGATTTTGGTATCAGGCTTCATCTCATAATCAGCTATTTGCGTAGACCTCCCCATAATGTTCCTGTTAGAAATACTCATTGCTGCTTCCTAAACAAGGGTGGCTGAGCTAAGTTCTGTATAGATTTTGATCTATACAGAAGCAGAAATACTGTACGCCTTACATTTAATTTGTCAAAATTCTACAGTTTTCGCTTTCAGCTTTGAAGTTTCCATTCCAGTAGGTCTAGCTTGTCTAGTTCTGTGTTAGTAACAGAGACCACACTCATAGCCATAAACTGCAAGTTCTTCTAATGAACAAGTATGTGTTGAGGAATACTTAACTATGTAAGGACGACATTTGATTATGTTGTGGCCTACTTAACTGTGTAAAGGTGTGTTACATTTCTTTCTGTTGCATCTGTTTTAAGGATGTAAGGATTTGATACATTTGTTTCTGATGCATTTGTTTAACTATAAGGATGTATTACACTTGTTTATGTTGCATTTGTTTAATTATGAAAAGATGTGTTGCTATTTCACCTTGCCTGCCTAAAGTACCTGACTGGTTTAATAAAGAGCTGAACAGTCAATAGCTAGGCAGGAGAGGGATAGGCAGGGTTGTCAGGGAAAGAGAATAAATAGGAGGAGAAATCTAGACTTGAAAGAAGAAGAGAGAGAAGGAGGAGGAGAGAATGAGGGAGAAAGATAGGAAGATGCTCGGGGCCAGCCAGGTAGCGGCCAGCCAGCAGACACAGAGCAGGACATACAGAACAAAAGGTAAAAAGTCCCGAGACAAAACGTAGATGAAGAGAAACAGGTTAATTTAAGTTAAAAGAAAAAACAGCTAGCCAGAAACGAGCATAAGCTAAGGCCAAATACTGAAAACTAATTAGGTCTCCATGTCATGATTTGGGAGCTTTTTGTAATAAAATCATTCTTAGCTGCTACGGGAACTTGTTGGAAAATTTATAGTAGCCACTTTATTCTGTTTTCTGGGATTATACATATATTTGCTGTGAAATACTGGAGATTACTCCTCTTCTTATGTATTTTCAAGGTTAATCTCCAGAAAACCGGGCCTGTTGAAGCAGCTGTCTTGCTCGATGATGGGTACCCAGAAATCACAACGTCTAAAGATTGTGATGTAGGGTAGCCAGGGAGCTCTGAACGATTTCTTTTTCCTCTCCTTCTAAAGTCTAGCAACCTACAAGGCTTAGTCTATGGGGTCGGCACAATGAACAACTGCCCCAAGGGGATTGATTCCCCTGCTTTGCAGCCCTTAGGCTCTGAAATTGCTTCACACAATCCCTTTCTTCTCTTTGCCTGGAGGCTTGTGGCCTTCCTCGCCCTGAAGTTCAGTCAGTCAGTCCTAGGGCTAGGAGTTTTTTCTTTATGTTTTACTTAGGTGTATGCCACATGGGTGTGGGTATCTGTAGAGGCCCAAACAAGGTGTGGGATCTCCTGGAGCTGTATTTACAGGCCGACGGGAAGCACAGGCAGGGCAGGGGTGCTGGAATCCACACTGAGTCCTCTGGAAGAGCAGCAAGTGCTCTTCACTGACAAGCCATCTCTCCTGCCCAGCTCTAGGTTTTGATATTAGTCATTACCACATCCTTCCTTAAGAGAGGTAAGCCAGCTTTCAGTAGTTCAAGGAAAAAATTGTTCCACTCTAGTCATGTTTGTCCTGTTAGATAAAATTTTGTATTTGACCTCTTCCCACAGAAACACCAATGATCTTAATACTGAATCCCTACCATCTGTTCTCAGTCGTCTCTATTACCTCATCACACACTGAGCACCTAAGAGCAGCAACTGGAGATGTCTTCACTGTGAATTACCTGAGCCTCACAATCCTGCAGGGCATTAGAATTTTTACACGAGGAAATGTGTCTTAAGTCAGATACTTTTATTTGTTTGTTTGTTTTTTTCAATGAAAGCGTTTCTCTGTGTAGCTTTGGAGTCCGTCTTGGAACTTGCTTTGTAGACCAGGTTGACCTCGAACTCACAGAGATCTGCCTGCCTCTGCCTCCTGAGTGCTGGGATTAAAGGCGTGACCCCGCTTCCGCCGCCGCTGCCGCCGCCAGTCAAATCAGTTACTCTTTCTCTTGGCTTTCTGATTCCAACTCTTCAGGCCCGTTTCAATTATTTTCAGTGTTTATTTTTTTCATTCTTCACTTTCATTCATTTACACTTGATAATGTCACAATTTAATTGCCACGGCTGTTACTGATCCATTCACACTTCTCCCCACATACCCATATATACAGTGTCTCATTACTAAATTCTTTGAGAATTTCAGTATAAAATTTTTTTCTGGGAGAATATCACTCGACATTTACTTCATTTACATTTTTACAAATTATGTTCATTTTCTATATATTTGATATAAATAAAATCTCCTTTACTTATGTATAATGACTTTTTCTGGCTTACTCATTTTCAAACTTTGGCTTTGTCTCTCTCTCTCTCTCTCTCTCTCTCTCTCTGTGTGTGTGTGTGTGTGTGTGTGTGTGTGTGTGTGTGTGTGTGTATGTTAGGGACTGGACCCAGAGCTTCAGGAATGCCAGTAAACACTCTGCCACTGAGCCATACACCCAGCTGTACATTAAGCAATGGTATTAAAGACTTCCAATTGTTCTAAAACTGGATGGTTTGTTGGGGGTGCAGCTCAGAGTGCTTGCCTAGCATACACAAGGCAGTGGGCTTAACTTACAGCACTGAAAACAGAAACACCAATAGATTCTCTTTGATTTCCCTCCATGTTGGACTGGACATCTGCAGAGCTCTAAGTGTAGCGTGGATCTGGCCGGCTTGGGCCAAGAAGATTTGCTTCTGTATTTCCCTCTAAAATTGTCAAGAATGTATGTCTGGGGCCAGCTGACTGTCTAGAAAGCTTGAGCTGTTTTAAGCAGGGGAAGCCTTCCAGTATTTCTTTAATGTGCTTCCATTAGCAACTCTGGTGAGAAATGAGATCAACATGATGCTTTTTGGCTCCTGGTCGTTTGGTTTTATAGGTCAGTGCATTCCCTTCTGGGCCACACCGGTGTCATTACCTTACTGTTAGACCTCATGCCTTCATTGTTGGGAAAATGTCGGAGGGAAGGAAAGGAGGCATGGCGGATAAGTTCCGAGTTTGATGACATGTTCTTCAATCTTGACCCACTGTGGAGGAGAAGCAAGGCCCCTTGTGAGCTTCTCTGTCCTGTCCCCGCACTCTCCCGACTTCAGCACTGGGTTCTAGTAGAAAGGGCAATCTCTAACGGTGGGCTCTTCTGTAGGAATCCCAACCGCACTCTTGTTCCAAGACTGGAGCGTGCAGGGCTGGTCCAGGTTGTACCACACTGGCTGACACTTTGAATTTTGTTTTACCTTTGATGGTGTAGATTATTCTATTTTTAGGCTGTATTTTCAACACATAAGCTAGAACACTTTTGAATTAGAACTCAATGGCTCACATAAAAAAAAAATCTAAGTGTCAGGTCTACAACAGAGAATTTTTCCAAAAAAAAAAAAAAAAAAGGCATTTTGGTCCTGCTAACATCTTGAGCAAATAAAACACTCCAACACTTACACAAGAAGACCAAGTTAATAACAGTCATCCTCAGCCCCAAATAACATAAACACACGGTACAGGAGGCAAAGATGTTCACCAACAGCTACAAAAGAGACGCTCTTCCACTGAAATGTCTCCAGTGAAGGAAATCTCACAGATACGGGCTGAAGCAAAGCCCTGCAAGCTCCACCCATCAGTGACATGCTCGCGTCAGCCTCCGGAGAAAAGGACACACATGCAGACCTTGGGAAGCTAGCGTGGTGGCTAACAGAGGGCAGTGCAAGAAGACAGGAGAAACATCTGAATCTGACAAGTTCTCCTCCTCCCTTGAGAAAGCTCAAGTCATCATTTCTGCTGTGTGTCACAATTTTTAAAGAGGGGGTACAGAGGAGGAACCCCGCAGGTCTGAACAAAGAGTGACGATTATACAAAGAAGAGCCCTGCAGAGGCTGAATGTACTCCAGCTTATTTGTCCTTCAATTGGCTCAGGCTAGAAGAAGCCAGACAGTAATCGCCACACACTAACCCTTACAACTCCAAGTTCAGCAGGAGATGGACACGTGGAGACACTGCTGTTTGAGAAGCCCAATTTCAACCCCGGTCTGAGGTAGCCATTCAGCTCTCACAGGTAGATCTGAGCAAGGTACCTGGTAGCAGGCAGATCTGAGCAAGCCTGAATACTCTCCTGAGGACCACAACTTAAAATACTTCATCACTAAGGCAGTCTCCATCGTAAATGCTTCCTAAAATGGGGCACCAGCCAGGGAAGAGTCTGTATTCAGCTCTGTTAGAATGCTGGTAGCTGACTGTTGTATTTTCAAAGGAAGCATTTTCAGAAGACAGGACCGCTTGCCGTAACTGTGGTAGGTGATTCACATACCTGTATTTTGACCACACTGTCTACTTGGTCATACAAGAATGATTTCCTAGCTTCAAACTCTTCCCTAAGGAGGGGTCCTGAGCTCGTGGCTTCAAAGCGGAGAAGCAGTTCCTCTGGAGCAGACCATATGTTCTCGCGGATGTAATTGGATGTGACTTCCTCAATGATGTCCTGGCAAGAGAGACGTCTTATGGTTACTCTCCACACATCAGGTGAAAGGAACATAGAGAACAGCTTTTGGAAATGGCAGCTTTTAGGAAATGAAATGGATTGTTCTTTTTTTTTTTTTTTTTTTTGGTTTGGTTTGGTTTAAAGACAAATTTAACAAGAGCCATGGGATGATCTGGCTTAGCTTCTTTCCAATGACAGGATTTTTGAATCCCCTGAGCATGGCGGCAAGGTGGCGTAAGAAGGTGTGGAATGATCTCATATGATTGTGGCCTGAATTCCACAGACTGTATAAGGGTCAAGGTTGACTACCATCAGAATGGGCATTGCCTCCCACTCCCTCAGACTACTGGGGTAGGGGGAGACAGCAGTGACCAGAAAGTCCTAGGTTCTTCTTTTCCCTTCCCCAGCCCCAAATGATGTTCCAAGGGAAATCAGATACTGGAGGCAGAAAACCGGTGGGAGAGGACAGACAAATGTTATCAAGGACAGACAGGAAGTCCAGAGGAATGGGGGAAAAGAAGGGGATTGTGAGAAGTTTTCATGTGGGCTCCTGATAGGGTTTCCCTTCACTCTTAGTAGATAGAAAGACTGGAGTAATTCCTCCAGCTGGAGCCTCTTATCAAGCACATCTGCACCCAGCTGTTGGTCCATTCAAGCAGTAAGAAGGAAAATCATTTACAGGTGCAGAGAAAGTGTTAAGAGAAGACATATGCAAATGTATTCATTGAACAAGGACAGTAACTTCAGGTTATTGTTTTTAAAAGGCTGAGACCATCCACCATTTATTAATTCAATAGACAGATATTCAGTGTAACAGAAAGTTGTATCTGGGCATCTTTGCATGCCAGATGAGTTTTTTTTTTAACTCAAATTTTAACTCTTTAATGCTGCTTCTTCACAGCATGGCACATCTTTTCAATCCTGGCATGGGATTTGGAAAAAAAAATCAGCACTTATCATTCATTGCTCTCATATTCTTTGCCTAAAATTTGTAAGCACTTTGGATGTCTGAAACTAATAAACCATGTCCTTTAGGCTTTTTCTTCTCATTTTCAATTTTGTCTTTAAACATTGTCAGATTCAGGCCACATTTCCCCTCCACTCCTCAACTTGTAGCACATATTTCTATGTGGTCGCATCAATGAGTCTATTGACTCTTGTTTTTATTTTTCTGAGGTGGATTCTTAGATAGCCTTGGCTAGCCTGTGGTATATAGAGCAGGATGGCTTCAGAGTCACAGAGCTCCATCTGTCTCTACCTCCTGAGTGCTGAGACTAAAAGTGAGTGCCATGACACCCAACAGCAACTGACTTAATGATACTAATGTGATCTATATTTAAGTGCTGTATCTCTCTTCTCCAGGACAGAATGATTATTAGCAGTGTATTCTCTCTGGATATACTCTAACATATTTATCAGCAAGTCTCATGTCTTTTGAGTCCAAGGCAATCTTGGTGAGGATTCTTTCCTGAGCCTTTTCCCCCGGGAAGCAGCACTCATTGTCTGTGTCACAGTAAATCTGTTTCTCAAGCTGCATCTTGCATTATTAATTCCAGCACAATGGGCATGCAATATCACACTTAGATATACAGGTGGCTGCATCAGAAACTGTTGCCAACAGTGGGAGACTGGAAAAGTGGGAACTGGATGCCCTGGGGAAAGCCTCTGTGTTGCTGACACATCCTGTGCAAGCTGCAGACTCAACGCCATTTCCTTCATCCACTCTCTGCCTCGTTTCCCCCACTTAGGAACATTGATGCCGACAGCCCATGCTCTACCTCCCCTCCACGGATGATATGTGGTCAAACTGACTGGCAGTGCCTTGGAAAGACACATGCTACGTTCATGCTTTCCGAAGACCTGTGTGTAGTGCTACACACTCTTCGGGTGCTCATGGGCACACATGAAAGAGTATTTCTAGCTGTAACTTCCTTCTGACATCTGACCGTCCTAAGAGGGGTGATTCCATTTACACACCACTCCGACTTTATCCCCTCCGTTCTTTACTACTCCAACTTTCCAGAACTCAAAGGATCCCGTGAAGGCCACTCTAGCAACAGCTACCTCCTGACCATCTACTTATGGCTTAGTTCTTGTTTTTATGTTTGTTTGCTTTTTTTTTTAAAGGAAACTTTCTAGAGAGTATCTACTTTATCTATCTATCTATCTATCTATCTATCTATCTATCTATCTATCTATCTATCTACCTACCTATCTACCTACCTACCTATCTATCTATCTATCTATCTATCTATCTATCTATCTATCTATCTAGATTTATTTATTACGTATACAGTGTTCTGTCTGCAGGCCAGAAGAGGGCACCAGATCTCATTACAGACAGTTGTAAGCTGCCATGTGGGTGCTGGGAATTGAACTCAGGTCCTCTGGAAGAGCAGCCAGTGCTCTTAACCGCTGAGCCATCTCTCCAGCTGCATCTATTTATTTTCATGTCCTTAAAAATAAATTTAATATAGCATAGTCACAGAGAGGTCAGTTTCTGCCAAGCTGTTTCTTCCATTCCTTGACATAGGATGGGAGAACTGAAAAGACCAAACAAATAAACAAAAGCAAAACAAAGCAAAAAACAAACAAACAAACACCCCAAATCAAAACCAAAGACAAATGATTTAGAATGGAGCCTGAAAAGGGCTTTTTGGACCAATGTTTTCTACAACTTTACTCTTAAGTTGCTTTTCTTTCTTCTTTGAAAATATTTAGAACTGAGTTCTTGTCCATCTAAAACAACAACAACAACAAAACTACCGTGTACTTGAGAATGAATTCGGACTAAGAAGGATGAGGCAGACAGGAGAAATCACCTATGCTTTGAAACTTTGGCCAATGTTCCATACAAGAGGGAAGAGCATTAGACCAATGAAGCCAACACAGACACTTCTGAATGGGTTTCTTCCTCCTGAACTTAACATCATAATGTTCTAACAGCCAACAACAATGTACTCACTAATTGATACATTGTTTCTATCAAACTCAAATAGGTATTTTGTTATAAGGGATGGGAGAGAATAGAGAAATTGGTTTTTGGCAAGTATAATATGGTCAGCTTAAACTTTCAAATATGGGTCAAGGATCTATTAAGAGAGATTTTTAGAGGTAAAATAAAAGTTCAGATTCACTATATCATGTTTAAATTTGGATCAGTACTTAAATCAGAGTCATGTACAAAATACAGTCAACTGTACTTGGATACTAGAGCATACAAAACTTGCAAAAATGACATTAACCAACAAAAACACGCTAAGACAATTGTTCAGAGAAGTGAACATTTAAATCCTTCCACCCTGTTCTTGCACCTCTCTGCTGTCTGTTCCTAAAGCCATCCTGGAGATGGCCGGACTTATCTGTGGCAGAGGCGTCTGTTCCAGCACTTTGTGGGAAAAATTTATTTGGAATGGTCTCACATTAAGTTGTAGGCAAAGAGAGAAAGGAAAGATGTAAGACATATTGACAACTAAAAATTATTATTAGTCAAACTGAACTTTGCTAAGAAAAACTTGAAGACTGACTTCAAGTCAGCTAGCATCTCCGATGAGCTGCCAGTGTTTCTTCCTCTTGGTCCCTTTGGTTCTCTTTGGTTAGCTGTACCAGCATATGGAACTAACAGTTCTTAAAAAGGCAGCACACTCAACTCCAGTCCAAGAAGACTATTTCCCACACGTCCTCCAAATAAATTGACTAGTCTTCTCTATCACTTCCATGATGAAGAACCACACTTCTCTTTATACAGTTGAGTTTTCCACGAAACACCAATCTCCTACCTCAATTTCTTCTCCTGTGAGCCATGATTCTTTAGGCAAACATGATTCAGGTGAGACCCAAGAGCCTTCTTTGGAATCTGTGTTATAATAGTAGTTGTATTTCTGCTGCAGGTTGAGTTTGACCCATGAACCTTCACCAGACACTAAAGAAAGAGAGTTCGTTAGCATCCACAGAGGAATGGAGTTCTTACACTTTCCTACCAAGAAGCTCACCAACATACTATTTATCAGGTCTCTGGTTAAAAGGGGATAGGGGATAGATAACTAGGTTTGATAAGTCAAGTCTAATAGACCAGATACTATAACCTAGCAAAAATATTTTTCACTAAGTGTTCAGTTGGTCCATGTTACAGTCGCTAGAAATGACAGAGTAAAATGGAATGAATTTTGAGTACTCAATGGCAGTGTCTTACCACACACCTACATACCTCCACCCCACCCCCAAATGGGGAAAGATAAATGTCTATCACTGACTATGGACTCCAATTCTTTCATGGGAATGGTGTGGTGTTTTGAATGTAATTGGCCCCTATAATCTCATAGGGAGTGGCACTATTAGGAGGTGTGGCTTTGTTGGAGTGGGTATGGCCTTGTTAGGAGGAAGTATGTCACTGTGGGAGTGGGCTTTGAGGGATCCTATGCTCAGGATACCACCCAGTGTGTCACAGTTGACTTCCTACTGCCTTCTGGTCTACCTGAATGCTGCCATTCTCCCTGTCATGATGATAATGGACTGAACCTCTGAAACTGTAAGTGAGCCATCCCAATGAAATGTTTTCTTTGTAAGAGTTGCATGGTCATGGTGTCTCTTCACAGCAATAGAAAACCTTAACTAAGACAGATGGCCTGAGTCAAATATGGCCATCAAAAAGCAAAAGTGAACAAGTAATGCATGTTACATGGAGATGCTGACACCCTCACAACTAAATGGAGGAGACCAGTGAGGAGAATTTTATTTGCCAATAAAGCCATCCAGAACTTTCTCTGATAAGAACTGATTTATAAGGACCATGACCCATATTTAAGGTGGAGGTGAGTCACTTCTGGGGATAAATTCGTTCAAATTACAAAATAGAAAATCTACAGCATAAAGGTCAATGAATGCAGAGAAAAAGGGAGTTCCTGATTTGACTCAAGATGCTCTCCGTAACCACAAGAAGAGAAAACAAATTGCCGAGAGGGCGTGGCTTGGGTGGGTGGGGATGGCTATGAAAGTCACGGCAGCCATGGCTCAAGTTGGTTGGGAAGAACGTCTCTTCCTCACGAATCTACGGGCTATACATTATAGTACATTTAGAAATCTTTATTTTTGTTAATTAGCCATGAACTCTGACTCAAACCAGAGACCTAAGAACTACTTTAACCACTGAAAAGTCTGACTAAATGTACTGCTGCTAAGTGACCACTAGACTTGCCATCTTTCCACGTAAATCAAAGTTTGAGTGGCTGTCTTCATTAAATATTTAATTAACCAGGTTATATAAGTATGTGCTGATTCCTTTTGGTTTTAAATACTCAAGTGTTCAATTTGTCAGTGTCTAGGAAAAATGACAGCTTTCTCTTCAAATGAGTAGTTGGATAGCTGTTCTTCTGTTGGTCTTTTGTTTCTAATTAAATGTGTGTGTGTGTGTGTGTGTGTGCGTGCTTGTGTGCGTGCATGCCAGTACATGTACACCATGGCACATGTATGGATGTCAGAGGACAATTCTTAGGAGTCCATTTCTTCTTCCTACCATGTGTTCTAGGGCCTAGCATTCAGGTCATCAAATTTTCCTAGCATGTGCTTTTAACCACTGAGCCACCTTGCCAGGCCCTGCTGTCTCGTCTGTCTCCTTGACTGAACAGACTGTTTGCAAGTTCGCTCATCTTGTAGCATGTATCTCCTTCATCCCTTTTGGTGGCTGCTAATACTCCAGTATACGGATCTGCCACGTTTATCTATTCCCGCTTCATATCCCCTGTTTAATATTGCATAATTACATATTGTTTGTCTCATAAAAGATTAAATGATGGCAGTTATTAGCAGGAAGATCTCAGTTTTCTCAGTTCTATGATGCTACCATCTATGCATTGTTGCTGAGATAACTGCAGCTTTAAAAAAGAACCTAAAAACATTTCCTTTGCCTTAGACACTAACAATTTCAGAAATATTGATGTAAAAACAGTAACTGTCCCCCAATTAAGAAATCACAATGCCATAGAAACCACTGTATTTTAAATGACATATTTGTGCTAAGTCATGGAAATGCTTACCATTGTCAGTCTTGGACTCTTTCATCTTCACGAGGGTATCGTAGTACTTGTTGGCACATTCTGGGATTATGTTATGGATATTACTAGAAGAAGACCTCAGTATAGACAGGATATGTTCCGACTGCTTTCTATCCAAACACTCGTTGACGTCAACGACCAGTGAGACCCCTGGGTCATGAGGACAAAAAACATCCTGATCGTCATTACCTTTTACTTCTAAGGTATATAAATACACACTTTAACCTTCTAGGACGGCATTGGTGTTTTGGTATTAAACCTTTTCTCTGTCTGATAGTCTGGCCATGCACACCCGGCCAACCACCAGCTCTCCTCTCCGTTTGGGTTGAAAAAAGGAGGTTCTATGGGGGCATTGTGGTATTGTATTCCCCCAAATATTGTGCATGCTAATAAACTTATCTGGGGTCAGAGACAGAGCAGCCACAATATTAAACATAAAGGATAGGCAGTGGTAGCACACGCCTTTAATCCTAGCATTCCAGAGGCAGAAATCCATGTGTTCAAGGATACAGACAGGCATGGTGACTCATCACGCCTTTAATCCCAGAAAGTGAGCCTTTAATCCCAGGGAGTGGTGGTAGAAAGCAGAAAGGTATATAAGGCGTGAGGACCAGAAACTAGAAGCATTTGGCCTGGTTAAGCATTTGGCCTGGTTAAGCACTCAGGCTTTTGAGGAGCAGTTCAGCTGAGACTCATTCTGGATGAGGACTCAGAAGCCTCCAGGAAACAAGACCAGCTAAGGATCTGGCGAGAACTTTTCAGATTCATGCTACAGGGCATGGCATGTTGAAGCTCTAACAGTCTCTGGTTAGGCTAGTGTGGGAGCGAGAGTAACTAGGTGGTGCTTGTTGTAATGTAAATGTGCAGGGAGACTGATGGGGAATTGCGCACCAATGGTGGACGATCAGCCCTGATCTGGAACCTATAATTGAGAATTCACTTTATGAAGACAATTATTCTGGAGTCAGTCAAATACTAATTCAGCTATGGAAATCTTAATATTCTCTTGTATTAAACTAGCACCGTTGACAAGGTTGTCATAACCGACCTAAGGAAATGTTCTAGAAAAGCACAGTGAGTAAGATGGGCAAAGGAATCCAGAAACTTTATTTTGGATCAACTTAAACTTAATAAACCTTTCAAATTTCTGCCTCATCCCATAAATAAAGTCATAGTGAACTCTCGGATGCTTAAGGGAATCTAGTGAATTCTGTATTATTATCTACCTTAGTTCTAGGAAAGAATGCCCTGGTCCAACCAATGAAATTGTTTTTGTAACCTGTAAATACACTAAGTTAGCAATGAAGGGGGTTAAGGGGAAGCCAAGTTAAAATACTTTCTATATTTAGAAAGAAGATCTTGATGCAGAGAAAGGGAAGATGGATGTTCCCCCTCACCCACATGTCAAACTCTAGCAAGTGTTAAGTGGCTGTCCTTATTAGTTTTGTCAACTTGACACAGCCCAGAGTCATCTGAGAGTATTAGCCTTGATTGAGGAATGGCCAACTTCAGATTGGCCTGTGGGCATCTCTGGGGAAATTGTCTTGATTATTAATTGATGCCCGAGGACCCAATACACTGTGGTTAGCACCATCCCTAGGTAGGTAGCCCTGGACTATATAAGAAATCTAACTAGGGGCTGGAGAGATGGCTCAGAGGTTGAGAGCACTGACTTCTCTTCTAGAGGTCCTGAGTTCAATTCCCAGCAACCACATGGTGGCTCACAACCATCTGTAATGAGATCTGGTGCCCTCTTCTGGCCTGCAGTCTAACATGCTGTATAAGTAATAAATAAATAAATCTTAAAAAAATGTTAAAAAAAAAAAAAAAGAAATCTAACTAAACAGGAGCTAGAGAGCAAGCCAGCAACCAGAGTTCCCCTGCGGGTCCTGCCTCTGGGTTCCTGCCCTAAATTCTGTCAATGATAGATAGTAACCTGGCTATATTAGCCAAATAAACTCTTCTCCTTTAAGTTGGTTTTGGTCGGAATGAAACTAGAACAGAATATATGGTTGTCATCCAATTATGCTTGTATGCTCCTAATATTATGAGTAATAGTATGAATAGATACAGCTGAAGGATCATGGAATGTGTTGACTTTGGCCAGCTTGGAGTCAACGCCTTGTGAATCCAGAGATGCTCACAGACAGTATCAGGGAACTTCTCCAGTAAACTCCAGTGAGTGCCAAATGACAGATACAGACAGCAGCGAGCCTTTGCTCTTGTGCTGAGCGAGGTTAACAGTGGTCACCCTCCTCTATCATTTTCTCTCCCCCCAGGAAAGCTCTGGAGGATGACGAGCTGGCATGGGAAAAGTCTTTGGTTTCAGGGAGGCAGGAGGAATAAGCAAGTGACAAAGAAAAATTCCTGCATGAACTACATGGGATGGTTGCATTGAACTCACATGGCCAAACTAATTTTCCTTGAAAGATGTATGATGAAGGCGCAAGCTCTTGAACACAGAAATGTTTCCTGCAGTCGAATGTGGATGAGCAAAGAGCTGCCACATGGGTGGATTTCCAGTACTGGAACTCTTTTCCCTGATTATCTAAAACAGGTCTCTGAAAACCCCCAACAAGCAGCTGAGCACTTATTGCTCCTCATTTTACTAACTGTGGTACCCAGGAGGTGTTTAATGCTTGTTGAGTCCTACTGAGCAAAGCAAGTGATACTTGGGAGGACATGGAGTGTTTGGGTGTATTCTTTAGCACTACATGTCCTCTAAGTCCCCTGGTTTTTGGGATCACTTCCTACGAACATCTGCATGCCAGCCTGTGGCAGTCAAACTCTTGGGAGTTTTGTGGCTTCTGCAGGAAACAACCGTGGACTTTAGAATTGTGCATATGGGAAGAGCAGGCTGGCTCAAGTCTGTCTCAGGGGTCCCCTGTGAGTAGAGCAGATTAGTTCCAATGCCCAGGATGTACAACATCTATTCTGATGACTTAGGAACTGACTCTGTGGCTGGTGGTTGAGTCATAGATAGTAGAAGATGTCAGATAACTGGCCTTCAAAAAGTCAAGTGCTTTAGACCTTAAGCCTCACACCGGTGGGCTCTCTTTAAAAGGATGCACTCACAGGTGGGTAAACACCCAACATAGCAACCACCGGTTCTTTAACGTGTAAAGCATGGGTCTACATATGGTACACAAACAGGTATACAACATGTCTGTGGTATTGTAATGTCAGGATGAGAAAAGTCTAGGGAGAGATTTTTACTCCTTAGGGTATAATGATTGGGTGGGGGGTGTTGAGAAACACTGTACTAAGGACTCCAATGTTCAGGGAAGCAAGATACTCCAGTGAAAATAAACACATTTTCTAGCCTGTGGTGACATACACAGGCCAATGCCCTTTGTTAAATCATCTAGGATGCTTCAAACCTACAAGGAGTTGGTTTTCATGAAAGAAGGAAGAACGTTTTTAAAAGTAAGATGGAATTTCCATCAAAATCAGGACATTCTCATTTTAATGTCTGGCTATAGATAGCCTTAACTGTAAAAAAAAAAAATCAGTTTTATCATTGCATATTATAGGAGGGGTCACAACTCTTGTGGCATGGGACAGAACTCAATGGGTTCAGAAGAGTTCTGATGGACAGCAGAGCCACATGAGCTGAGAAACTTCTAGCTTTCCTAGTCAAGGGACCATGGGTCTCCATGTGAAAAACAGACCCAATACTTACAGGCTATATGTAAGGAAAACAATAAAATAACTTTTAGGCGGGCTGGATCTCTAAGAAGGGGGCATGCTAGGTTGAGTATCTACATTACAACCTCATTTCTTCAAGGTGTCTCGGCTGATCATGACTATCTTTAGTGTATATGCAAATTAAAGACTCTTACACATCCCTCTTGAATTTATTTTTTTCTCTTAAGCATTGGAGTCTTAGGAAAGAATGACTTCAAAGTCCCTAAGGGCATAAAAGTCCAGTTCAGAGAAATGAACGCATTTTTTCCAAGCTAAGGAAACAAAGCCCAGATGGGCCTTGTAGATGCTGCTCTATCTGGGGAGGAGACGAAGCTGTTTCCATAGCACTCTTGTGACCTGATGGCACAGGGTCCAGCCATGCCATGGGGTGGTGGGTGGCTACATCCACTTTTAGGAGTCTCATTTGATTTTATGTTAGAGAGATTTGTTACTGTATCAACTTAGAGGCAATTTCAGATTCTTCCTTGATAACAGAGGTATATAAAAATTTTGATCATTTGAACCAATGTAGGGATTCTGCTCATGGCATTCCAGAAGAGGACAAGTAACCATAGAGTGTATTAAGCACTCATTGAGTCCCTTGGGAGAGGGACTGCAAGTGAAAACCCCATTGATCACCTGACTTTCCTGCTCTGGGGAAGCAATGGTGACATTTTGAATTAGAGTTCATTCAGAGCCAGGATCACCAAAAAAAAAAAAAAAAAAAAAAAAAAAAAAAAGAAAGAAAGAAAGAAAAAAGAAAATCTGCTAATGTCTTTCACACATCCCTATTCCCCAGCAGTCCCTATGCAGAAGGCCATGGGTTCTTCTGGGAAACAGGTTAACAATACTATTTTTGAACTGACATTCTGTCTCCATTAAAAGGTCCTGTGGGTTTTTCAATAGACTCCATCATGGGAATTCAGGGGCCTGGATTGTTTTCATGATTCAAGTTAGATCTCTCTCTTCAATTTTTTTCTTACATTTATTTATTCATTTATGTGTGTGTGTGTGTGTGTGTGCGCACACACACACACACACACACACACACACACACACACACACACACACACATGGAGAACAGAAGACAGCTTATGGGAGTCAGCTTTTACCCTGTGGGCTCTAGGAATCAAACCCAGGTCCTCACACTTGGCAGCAAGCACCCTTACCCACTGTGCCATCTCACTGGCTTAATTTGTTTTTTTACATGACCTAGAGCTCTTCCATCTATATATCTCAAGAGAGAAATAACTACCAGCCAACTTCAAGTATGGAAATATCATGAGCACTTGGCCCACTCCATCAGTATCTGATTCACACTATTTCAGAGTCAGCTATCAGATGCAGCCACACCCATCTGCCCTTGGTGATTAAGAGCTGACACCAGTCGCTGCAAGCCTGACCTTGCATTTTCCAGTGCCTGCCTCCTCTCTCTCCACCTTTTGGTCTGTCTCTTTGGGAAAACTTCTGCCAACAATGGAGAGCATACAAAAAGAGAACTGACATTTATTGTGAAGAAATAGTTTTCTGTGGATCAACAGGACAAAAAGGATCTGATTTAAACACCCAATTCCAGAGTCTACAAAACATGTTTGCTCTCTGGATTTTGTTTGGCAACACTGTCCCGTTTTGTTGGAGACAGCACCTGGTGACTGGAAACTAGCTAGTGACATGCTTGTTTAGATATGACGTGTTTGTTTGCACTAAGAACTGAAAAGCATTCGAATCTTTCCAGAAATTCAAAGGGAATGACTTCAGGTGCGTACCCACAGCAAAGGCAGGCAGGCTTGGCAAGCAAAAGGAGGTGAGGGCTTACATTGCTTTGCTCTGTTCTCGTCCACGTTGGCCGCATCGATGGCTTGCTGTATCTCATCCAGCCAGAGAACTTTAGACACACTCTCAGGATCCTGGAACAGGGACACAGAATCACACAGTGAGTGCCGATGGAACGGCATCACCACCGCTCCTCAGGAGTCATTTTATTGTCATCTCCTAGTTCTTATTCATCAGCACAAACCGGCAACAGGCAGGCTCTCAACCTGTGGGGGTCGTATGTCAGATATTTACGTTGATTCATAATGGTAGCAAAATTACATTAGGAAGCAGCAACGAAATAGTTTTATGGTTGGGGGTCACCGTGGCAGGAGGAACTGTATGAAAGGGTTGCAGCATCAGGAAGGCTGAGGACCACTGCCCTGGATGGACAGATGTGCTGCTGTCCCAGGAGGCTTCATTCCTGCCAATCAGGTCTGTATCATAGCCGTTCTGCAGTGAGAACTCCCAGTCATTTCAAAATGGCTGTCTCATTATATCCTTCCTGTTTGACTTTAGAAAGAAGCACAAACTCTCTCCTCAGGACTGAGGATCCAGGTCCAGTGACGGGGCGTTGCCTGACTCTCTAGCTTCTTATTCTCTTCTCTTGGACCTCACAGCATCCTTCTTCAGGCCACAACACTCCTCCACCCTAGCTGGCTACTACCATGTCTCATAACTCATAACTCAAATGCCACCTCTATTAAAAAGCCATCCGTGGCTATGTAGTTAAAGCATTCAGGAACCATGGTTGGCACACTAAGTGCCAAGTTGTCCCAGGGTGCCAGGGGATGTTGATACCCAATGTTTGCCAGACACCCAGACAAAAACAGACACAAAAGTACGGTAACTGGTCTGAAGGAGCGAAGAAGAATCTCTTGAAGCAACCAGAGCCATTAGAATACACTGCACTCAAGGTGATATTAGCTGCGGCACATGGGTGGGAAGTAGCCGAGTGGGGTTGGTATGCAGAAGAAAAAACTAAGTAGTTAACACTGGCTTCAGAAAGAAGTGGCGGCGGCGGCAGGAGCAACAATTAGGATGACGTTTAGTGTTTCATGTTCAGGTGAATTCTGATTTTGCTACAAACACAGTGTTGGCAGATATTAAAGGAAACTTCAAGTCAATTTCAAGAGTAGACATTAAATACTTTAAGGAAAAATTTAGAATTCCACTTTTAAAACCAAGATCTATTTATTTAACGTACATTAGGCTTTGCCTGCATGTATGTCTGTATAAGGAAAGGTGTCAGATTCCCCTGGAACTGGAGTTACAGACAGTTGTGAACTGCCATGTGTGTGCTGGGAATTGAACCTGAGTCCTTTGGAGGAGCAGCCAGTGCTCTTGACCTCTGAGCCATCTCTCCAGCCCCAGAATTCCACTTTTTAAAAGACTGACTTTACTTCTAATTATGTGTATACATGTGTCTGTATGTATGAGCACATGGGTGCAATTGTCCTCAGAATGCACAGAGGGCAATTGGTCCTGGAGCTGGATATAGGCAGTTGTGAGCTTCCTGACATGCACGCTGGGAACTGAACTCAGGTCTTCTCTAAGATCAGTGTGTACTCGTAACTGCTGAGCCACCTCTCCAGCCTCTGGAATTCCACTGTTAGAATGTGAGTGCTCATTTATGTATGTAGGGATAAGTGTTGTGCTCTAAACCTGGAATCAGCATGCCTGGGAGAGGCTGTGGAGATAACTCGGCTGGCAAGCACAGGGACCTGAGTTGGATTCCCTGGGACCCACTAAAAAAAGAAAAGCCAGGAGTGGTAGTGTGCTATTCTAATTTCAACACCGGAGAGGTAGAGACAGGAGGATCCCTAGGCTCACTGGTCAGTTAGCCTCACTGAAATGGCAAGTTTCAGGACAGTGAGAGACCCTGCCCCCCAAAAAAGGTGGATAGCATCCAAGGAATGACACCTGGTGCTGTCCTGTGGCCCCCATACACATGTGCATGTCTATACACACACACACACACACACACACACACACACACACACACACACACACACACACCCCTATTAGCACAGTGCACCCCCTCCACACGTACACACATATGAACACACATGTATATGCTCACACACCCATGCATAACTGTGGTGCATGGAAAGAATCAACTCTGGCATTGGGAGTCCTTTAGGGTAAACTTCACTCAGAGCTCAGGAAGTCCTGCGTCTGGAGGGAGAACTGACACTCCCCAGCTTCCCCCAGGAGCTTTGTGAGATAATGTGTGTGGTGAGGGCTCCACACCAGTCACACGCTGCTTCCTCCTGCGTTATTGGGAGCAGACACAGCACTCAGAAAATTCAGGAGGCCTGCTTCCTGAATCATCTCCAGCTCCAGCGGCCATGTGGGAACCATCACCAGGCAGCTTAGTAATTTCTTAGGAAATGAAACTTTGGAAGAGGTTCAAGCAAAAACAAAGAATGAGAGGCTTGAAGAAGAAAAGGAGACAGGAAAGCAGGATTTAAAAAAAATTTACAGTGTGTGTGTGTGTGTGTGTGTGTGTGTGTGTGTGTGTGTGTGTGAATGTCCTATGGTATGTATGTGGAGGTCAGAGGACAATTTTCTGGAGCTGGTTCTCTTTTCACCTTTAATCTAGTCTCAAGGATTGAGGAGCAAGCAAATGCCTTTACTCTCTGAGTCTTCTCACGAGCCCTAGGATTTTCTTTTCTTCCTATTTTTAAACCGGAAGAAACCCCACCCTCCCCAGGAATAATTTAAAAATCAACTACACAAGATTCCTCCCGTCTCAGTCATCTTCTCCTGAAGAACATGTGGCATCACTGTAGGAGATGGGCCACACACACTCTTGCCTGGATAAGAAGATGGTGACCATTCCACACTGAAGATTAAAGTCTCGGAAGGCAAACCGGAGTCAGACTTTGCAAAGCCAAACAAATTTAAGTCAATAGTTTCGAGACCACGATGGACTGAAATAAAGTTCAACACAAAACCAAAAGTGAAGACAAAAATGTACGGATGTGAAGTCTCCCTGTTAGACGCTCACCAGAAGACTGGGAATAGTGCCCTGGTGGCCAGGCCTTCACCTAGCTGGACAGCCAGGCTGTGCACGTGAGCGAAGAGCAGATGGAATGACCCACAGCGAGGCCTCAGGCAAATCAAACCATAACTTGCTGAACTTGGGTGATGCCAAGAAAGTTTAAAACAATTTTCTGGTCTTACGTTGCTACAGTATTAGAACATTCTACCTTGGTTTATGGTGCCACAGATCATACAGTTGAAGTGTTAATCTGATCTTTGGAAATGACTTTGGAAATAAATTTAATCAGGATGCTAAAAGTTAATATAGACCTCTCTATTGTTTCCTAGTTACCACTTCTGCCTTTAAGTCTTATGCAAAGTTTGAATTTTCTGATTCTTGCTGCATTTTAGAGGTTGAGTTGGAATTTAATCATATATTGTTCATTAAGGGCAAACATTAGCATCAAGTTTTCTTTTTTTATAGTTTGTTAAATATACTTAACACTAGTAAACATTATGATGGCTAAGACATAAATGTGATATGTGTGTGTGTGTGTGTGTGTGAAATTTAAAATGTTTATTATATAGACCTGTTCATCAAGATTCATGGAATAAAGCAAATTCTTGTACTTCCGTAATTTATTATGCTTTTAGTTCAATCAAATAGAGTTGCTTGTACTTCAGTACTTTATTATGATTTTCGTTCAATTCAGATAGAGTTGTTTGCCATGAGTCTGCCCTGTAACCCGACTCCACAGTTATTAAAATGGCTTAGAACACACTGATCTATGATAAAGGAACCCGCCTTCCAGAAACAACCAAACTAAGTTCTGGACGAGCACCAAAGTAGGCAGAGAACCTTCTTCTCTTCCCCTCTGAAACAGGGTCTCACTGTTCCTGAGGCTGGGCTCAAACTCACAATGTAGCCAGGGTTGGTTTTCAGCTCACCATGGTCCTCTTGCTGCAGTCTGTCAAGTCCTGGGGTTATAAATGTGCACTATGATACAGCAATCTAATACCTCTATTACAAGTTCAACATCTTAAATATTTGCCAGGACTGAGGAGGTAAGTCTGTTGGTAGAATGCTTGCCTAGTATGTATGAAGCTCTGGGTTCAGTCTCCAGCACCCCAGAAGCCACGCATGCATGTGATCCGAGAGGCAGAAGGATGAGGGAGGTCCGGGAATTCAAGTCAATTTTCAGCTACATCTGGAGTTCAAGGCTAGTCTAGGCTATATGAAACCCTGTCTCAAAGAATTTAAAAAAAAAAAAAAAAAAAAAAGGAAAGGGGGGTAGTGTGTGTTTGCTTTTCATGTTAGTTTATAATCATGTGATCAGTTTAGGAACTAAATTTTGAAATAGAATAAAAGAAAGTACAATTCCATTTTGATTTTTGCGAAAAAAAATTGCATATTATATTCTGATCACACTTTCTCTTCTCAACTCCTCCCAGATCCCTCCCACCTGCCCAACTCCCCTTTCTCTCTCTATTTAAACAAACAAACAAATAGAAACACACACACACAAACATAAAAACTGGAACCAAAATATACAAGCAAAAGGCCAATAAGACAAAAAATGCTTCAACAAAGCGGTATGAGAAAAAAAAGTCCACAAAGCCACCATTGACTTCCCTTTGTGTTAGCCAACCACTCCTGGGCAAGGGGCCTACCTTGCCACGTGGTTAAATACACTACCCAGTGATGGAAATCAGAGGGAATTAATTTTTCCTTGGCCAGTAGGAATCAATTGCAGATGGCTTCTTGGTCAGTGGTGGGAGCCTATGTCCACTTCCCCCTCTCGCTCTGGGATCCTACCTGGCTTGAACCTGTGCGAGCCTTGAGTTCATATATACATCAGTCCCGTTTTGTCTGGAAGACTGTTTCCTTGGAGTCGTCCATCCCATTTGGCTCTTACAATCTTTTTGCATCCTGTTCTGGATTGATCCCCAAGCCTTGAGGGAAGGGGTTTGATGAAGAAGACATCCTATTTAGGACTGAGTGCCCTGGAATCTCTCTCCCTCTCTGCACATTGTCCAGCTGTAGGTCTCTGTGTTAGTTCCCATCTACCGTGAGAAGCCTCTTGGGCAATGGCTGAGCGAGGCACTGGTGTAATTTCTAACTATTCATGTATAAAATAGAAACTCTAACTCTGGAGCTCTGTTTTTGAAATGGGGAAAAAAACTGAGCTGTGGAACCAAAGCTAATTACTGCTCTGCATCTGTTCTCAGCTCTGTTTTTGCAAAGGACTCTGCAGTCTCTGCCATTATTTAAATGCCCTGGGGGAAAATACAGCATCGGTTCTAAATGAAATAATGGCAGGGGGTGAGGGAGGGTTAAAGGGGTAACACACTCCAGAGAGGCTCAGCCTGAGTCACTCATACGGAAACATCAAGTGGCCACATCCTTTCCCTGCAAAGGCAGGGCAAGTCCCTGCCCACATAGTGCAGGGTGGACATTTCTCAGGCTTCCACTTGCTGCTGGTACATGGAGCAGAGGCAAAACCTGCCTGTGCCTCTGCACACTTGATAAATAACGCTCCATAACCGGGTCTCAGGACATCGAGATGAAAGTCCTTATTTTGACTGCTGCTAGGCTGCTGCTTCTGCCGGCCACTTTTTGCCAGAGTGGTGAGTCCTCTTCTGGACTTGGGGATGGGGGAGAGGGGGACCATTCGTGCTGTAGGAGTCAAATGAACCTACTCCACTTGTCTCCTAAGAACTGGGAACCCAGTGAACCCAGAGGCAGAGTTTGATCTGGGTTATTAAAAGGGAATTCATGGAGGTATCTAAAGTTTGTTGCCAAGCCAAACCTTGTTAAAGATCAATTGTTTTCCACTAGGACTTACACATTTGTGGCAGAGTCGAGACTTTGTGTACAATTAAGTCGGAAAACAATTTTCTTTGTGAGAAGTCTTTGCATTTGTGAATTTTCCTGATTTAGAAAAGATTGTCTATTTTCCCCAAGGGATTAAAAATCTTTTTAAATTTATAAATTTTATAATTTCTGTTGAGGCACAGGTGGGGAAAAGTACTGCCACAAAGGGTCATTTGGTTTCAGCAGCTCGTGATGTTAACAGTGTTTCCAAAGTTAAATAGCTTTCTTTTTCTCTTAAGCTTTCAGTACCAGGGAGTTCTCGCTTCCTTCCACCTCCCATGCATATGTGTGTATGTATATACAAATATATATATATATATATGGTATGATTATGCATAATTGGTTATGCATAATTTTAGAAATATGATCTCCCAAATAGAAGTCCTTCACCTTAAACATGTCTATTTTACCCATCACAATGTGGTAGCTTATAACTTTCTGCTTGCTCTGAAATGAAGCTTTCAGACAAGATTGCATCCGGAGCTCACTCTCAGGTCACCGGGGCAATCCACAGTGTTAGGAGGGGGAAATGAGATGAAACCAAAATTCAAGAGAAGGCAACCCTCTGCAAAGGAATGGTCCTTAAGTTGAGGTCCCTGCAGAGTGTTTAAGGGGACCGACCCATGGCAGGGGCTGTCCAAGCAGAGTTTGGACAGGTTTAGGGTTTCTTTGGGAGGGTAAGTAAAAGAGCTGAGCCACAGCTGAAAGGAAATGAGTTACATGAGAGGGTTCCTTCCTGATGCCAGTAACGCTTGGGAGGGGTGGAAAGTGAGCCCTTAAGGAGATGCAGGCCATGGATTCATTCACCCACGGCCACTGGGAGATGTGATGGGAAAATATGTCACCAGGAAGCAGAGGGCCGTTCTCCCTGGATTAGACTCTGAAGGCTTCTCCCAAGCTGAGAACATTTCAGGAACATCACACCAAACAAAACCCAAAGAATTCTTGTCGTTTCTTTATATGAGTAAAACTGAACAAGGAGCATTATTCTTGGGGTTCTGGCTAACAGAAGGCCTAGCTGGAGCCAGACCTGAGATCTCACAGAAACAGTCTCTGCCCGGCACATTTGCAGACACCGAGTCTTGCTCAATCGCAGGATCATCTGAAAACTGACCAACACATGGTTTCATCAGGCTTCTCACCAGACCTTGGAGGGAAGATATTTGTACACACCATTCTGCCCAACTGGCCAAAGCACTTGTTTTGAGTGATGTCTTGACTTTTCCCAAATGTAAATGTGTAGAAGGATTTACGTGACTGAGCTCAAATGTCACAAGACATTCCTCTAATGCTCACATCTTTTTTAAAAAAGATCTATTTATTTATTTATTTATTTATTTATTTATTTATTTATTTATTATGTATACAGTTTTTTGTCTGCATGTATGCCTGCATGCCAGAAGAGGGGGCCAGATATCATTACAGGTGGTTTTGAGCCACCATGTGGTTACTGGGAATTGAACTCAGGACCTCTGGAAGAACAGCCAGTGTTTGTTACTAACCTCTGAACCATTTCTCCAGCCCTAATGCTCACATCTTAACACAGATCCACGGAATGCTACCCTCCAAATGATCTTTTCCTTGAATGACACCACGAGTCATCTTCATACAGCAGTTTTCCTAATGACACTGACCCCCCCCACACACACCTGATATGCTGAATTCAACCTGTACAGACTCTGAGGTCTATCGGAGTTTACACTTGGAAGCAAAGGCTAGAGATGAAGTCAGGGAGAGAAACTGGCTCTGAATGAGGACAGTCCACTGAACATTATCCTTGAGTATTTAAAATGGATGATTCAGGGGTTGTGTCTGGACCTCAGTGGTTAGGATTAGCATTTCAGATTGGAATGTATGAGGTTGAAATTGGCATTTGAGGAGCTTGATAACATGAACATGGTAAGTCACACCAAATGTCTATAGCACATAGCTGGTATGTGTCTTTTTTTCTTTTTTGGTTTTTGGAGACAGGGTTTTTCTGGGTAGCCCTGGCTGTCCTGGAACTCACTATGTAGACCAGGCTGGCCTCAAACTCAAAGAGATCTGCCTGCCTCTGTCTCCCAAGTTCTGGGATTAAAGGCATGTTCCACCACTGCCTGGCTATGTTTCTTTCATTTTAAAAATTCATTTTTAACCCTTCAGCTCACCACAGTAATTTCACCTTTTGATTTTTTTTCTGTCTTCTCTCCTCTTAAAATCTGGCATTTCTCCTAAAGCTGTCTTTGCATTCCTTCTCCTCGTTTATCTCTCTCTAGGCCATCTCTCTACTCTCCTAATTTAACTACAGACTCTTTGAAGACTAAGGCATTCATACGTCACATTTGCTCTTGGCCTTTGGGAATGCCACATCCAGTTTTCCACCTGCCCGCCCAACATTTTACAGACTAACTTTCCATCAGCTGTCCCAGTTCCGTCACCCCCACCACAAGCTGAGCTTTTAGCCAGATGTGGTGGTGGCACACACACTTGGAACTCCAGTACCCAGGGAGCCAAGGCAGGAAGACCAGGCCAGCCTGGCTTACAGGGAGACCCTGTCTCAACAAGCCAAGCCAACCAACCTCCTATAGACCTGAGATTTGAATTCCTTTCCCACTTTCTCCCCTTCACGCTTGCCCGATCCCAGTTATAAACAGCATCCTCTTCCTCCCAGTCATTCGGAGTGGAAACCTCCAGTTAGGCTGCCTGCAGACCTTCCTCTGCAACCCATCTGATGAAACGCCCCTCAGGGGCCAGCTTAGCTTCGTGTTCCCATTTTCACCTTCCCACAACCTTGCCTCTAGTTGAATGGCTCACCCCCCTTAGATCTGAGCAATTTGGACAGCAGTCCCCACAGGAGGTTCCCCACGCCTTCACAGTCTTCTGCCACCCAACTCACTTTAAACACAAGTCAAAACCATGGCTATATTAGTTTCCTGGGCAGGCGATAGATAATAAATGTTCACATAGTGACTGCTTTAGATGACACAGGCTTACCATCCGATTCCCCTGGAGGTCAAAATTCTTAAAATCAAGGTGTTGTTAGGGCTATGTTCATATGGATGCTCCAGGAGAGAATCTGCGTTCTTGCCTTCCACACTGCCTCAAGACACTGTTCCTTGGCTCCTGGATCCCTTTTCACTCTCAGAGGCAATAGAATAGCACTTCCAGCCTGACTCTGATCCTCTTGCACCATATGTATAAGGACTTGTAAAATTTAGACCCCATGGCCAATCTAGGGTTCTGCCCTCATCTCCTGATAACTAACTAAATCACCCCTTTGCCACGTGAGGTAACATATCCTAGGTTCTAGGAGCTGGCAGGTGAAATCATGGGTTGGGTGGAATGTTATTCTATCTACCATACTAGTTATTCCTCTGCAAATTCTGTGTGCAGAGGATAGAGGTGGAGGTCAGTGGTAGAGCAGCTGCCTAGCACTGAAAAGCCCTGTGTTCAATTGCCAACAAAGGGGAGAAGACTTCTGTGTGTAACCCCAGAATGAACAACTAGATCATGGCTCCAGAAGACAGTTTAGGGTCCCTTCGGGAATGAACCGTGTGACTTATTTTTCAAATTCATCTCTTAGATGTATCAAATTAGCACAAGACAGGGCATGTCCATGCACCTTCTCCTCTGGTCTAAGAATTACTTGCAGACGGCAGTGGAGTTGAAAACTGCCATGTAAGTGTGCAACTGACATTTTCAGAATCAACTGACTGGCCATTCCCAGATTCCATGCTCAGCCATCACCATGGGTGAGAACCCTCCTCATGTATTAAGTTCTATCTCTGTAGCTTGCTCACCTTTGCCCAAGCTTATCTTTTTAGTGACAGTTTGCTTGAATACTCAACTTGGCTAATTACCTCCTGAATATATATAGTTTGTAGGCAATAAAACATTTTCCTATAATGTTCCATTGAGCTGTTTCATTTCATCTAGGACAGTGTTCCTCAACCTTCCTAGTGATGTGAGTCTTTAATACAGTTCCTCATGTGGTGGTGACCCCCCAACCATCAAATTATTTCCATTGCTACTTCATAACTATAATATGCTACTGTTATGAATTGTAATGTAAATATTTTTGGAGACAGGGGTTTGGCTGAGGGGTCACAAGCCACAGGTTGAGAACCACTGATTTAGCACTATTATGAAGTCCTGACATGCAGGGGACCGTCATCTAGCTGTTCTCACAGGAAAGCACAGTATGGGGCATATCATACATATTATATACATGCCTGTGGGTTGTATCATCTATAGTGATTTTTTTTAAATGACCCCAAGTTCTATAACTACAAAGATCATGTAGCATCAAACATTTCATTTTATTATCCAAACCACAGGTAGGACTTGGCAACAAATCATATGATGATATTTCTTTTCAATTACAGGCATGAAAAATGTTTCAGAGAACTCAGGACAGCCAACCTTAAGTATTAAGACCTTCAATGGAGCTCCCTCCAATACCTTTGAGGAATTCCCGCTTTCTGACATAGAGGACTGGACAGGAGCCACCACGACCGTAAAAATGAAATGTCCTGAAGAAAGCATCTCAACTCTCCATGTGAATAATGCTACCATGGGATACCTGAGAAGCTCCTTAAGTACCAAACTGATACCTTCCATCTACATCCTGGTGTTTGTGGTCGGTGTACCAGCGAACGTCGTGACCCTGTGGAAACTCTCCTCGAGGACCAAATCCATCTGTCTGGTCATCTTTCACACCAACCTGGCCATCGCAGATCTCCTCTTCTGTGTCACACTGCCATTTAAGATTGCCTACCACCTCAATGGGAACAACTGGGTCTTTGGAGAGGTCATGTGCCGCATCACCACACTCATTTTCTACGGCAACATGTACTGTTCCATTCTCATCCTCACCTGCATGGGCATCAACCGATACCTGGCCACTGTCCATCCTTTCACATACCGGAAGCTGCCCAAGCGCAACTTCAGTCTGCTCCTGTGTGGCCTGGTGTGGGTAATGGTCTTCTTATATATGCTGCCCTTCGCCATCCTGAGGCAGGAGTATCATCTTGTCCAGCCAGAGATCACCACCTGCCACGATGTCCACAACACATGCGAGTCTCCATCTCCCTTCCAGTTCTACTACTTCACCTCCTTAGCGTTCTTTGGATTCCTCATTCCGTTTGTGGTCATTGTCTACTGTTACACAACTCTCATCCGCAAGCTTAACGCGCAGGACCGCAGGTGGATGAGGTATATCAAGGCGGTTCTCCTCATCCTTGGGATTTTCACAATCTGCTTTGCTCCTACCAACATTATACTCATAATCCACCACGCCAACTACTACTACAACAACACCGACAGCTTGTACTTTATGTATCTCATCGCTTTGTGCCTGGGGAGCCTGAATAGTTGCCTAGATCCATTCCTTTACTTTGTCATGTCAAAAATTGTAGATCAGCTTACTTCTTAGCCAACATTGGCAAGAGCCTCTTAGAGAACAAGGAAAGATATTACTGAAAGTGTACCTGCTGGAGCCGACTTGTGCATGGCAGCAACGGCCCAATTTTTTTTGTTTGTTTTTTGTTTTGTTTTGTTTGTTTGAGACAGGGTCTCACTGTGTAGTCCTGGCTAGCCCAGAACTCACAGAGATCTGCCTGCCTCTGCCTCTCAAGTTTTGGGATGCACAACCAGGCCTGGTGAGAGCTCCATTTTTAAGCTCCTTTGAAATAATGCTTCAAACATCAAATGTCATAAAATTATTAGGATCAAAAAATACTTTGTCAGTATTTTAAGAATGTCTTAATCTTAAGTAAAATGATCATTATTCTCCTTACGACAACTGACACATTTCTAGTTGCCTTCCTGATTCTCCAGGCTTTAAATATCTCCTCCCCTCCTGTGAGTGGCATTGGCATCCTGGGAATTCAGCATTACTGGCGGCTCTTTGAGCAGCTATCCTGTCATGGTTGCATCCCTCACCAGGGCCCTGTCTTCGTCCCACGTCTGCCTTAAAATGTCCTCATTGCCAGCTGAGCGGCAACAGATCAGGCCAACCCTCCTTGAGAATCTTTCTGAATACATCACGCAAACCCTTCCCTGGTCCCCGCACTGCTCCTGAAATGACAAACCCGAGGGTGGCTTTCATTACCAGCTGCCTAACAAGACCTGTGAAGCCACGCCTACCATCAAGTTCACCAACAACCTGCCCTTCCTCCCCTTTCCTACTGCCCCCTCCCCGCCCCCAGGGAAGCCCTTCCTGGCATCTTTGCTTTACTCTGTCCTGCCTTTCAAGTCTTTAAGGATTGTTCTTCCCTTGCTCTCAAACTAGAAGTGTCATTTTCCTCATTTGGATTCCTTTTTTGTTTTTGTTTGTTTTTCAAGACAGGGTTTCTCCATATAGTTTTGGTGCCTGTCCTGGATCTCACTCTGTAGACTAGGCTGGCCTCGAACTCACAGAGATCTGCCTGCCTCTGCCTCCGGAGTGCTGGGATTAAAGGTGTGCACCACTGCTGCCCAACCTTCATCTGGATTTCTAAACCATTTTCTTATAATTATGGCACTTCCACACACTCAAGCCTGCTAAGCTCATTTGCATATGGACATTAGTTCCAATAAGCGATTAAGTTTTCCATGTAGTAAGATCTCTGTACCTGCAAGTTTTACACCTGCAGATTCAAACAAGCACAGACCAAAAACACTTGAAAAAATTATATAAGCTGAACATGAACAGACTTTTTTCTTTTCATTATTCCCTAACCAATACAGCACCTTTATACAGCATTTATTCTGTATTACTCTTATACCGCATCTATACTGTATTAAGTATTGCTAAGGGATCCAGAAGTGATGTGGAGTATCTGTACACATACAAATACAGTATTGACAGTATTCCAAATTCCTACAGGGATTTGGAATCTGTGGCACTTAGCATCTGCAGGGGTCCTGGAAGCCACCCAGGAGGGATGATGGAGAAGGTGGTGTCTGTCCTCCCTCCTTTGAGGCTCTTTGGTCATTCCAGGGCCACACCCTGTGAGGTCAACTCCATTCTTTGTATAGCATGAAGCTGAATGAAAGACTAAAACCCCAAAGCATCTAAACAGCACGGAGACCTATTCAGTCCTTACTGACAAGCCAGTACACCCCATATGACATAAGATGACATCATTTCTGATTAGGCTTGTTTAAAAAAAATAGAAGGAAGTTCAATATACTCAGAAGGTCATTTAGCAATTTAAATAATGCCTCCAGCTCCTTCCACCTCAAATGGGAAATGGTATGGTATTATAAATCTCCAGATTATTCCTGCAGATAAGCCATTTCTCTTCCCTGAGGGATCCAATGGGAGATGGGACATCAGTGGCTAACGGGGGACTGTCACTAGTGACTACAAATGGAGTTGAGGGAACCTCAGAGCACGCAGCATTGCTGGGATGAAATTGTCAGTAAATATAGACATGCGCCTGACGAAACCTTGTTATAATCAACGAAACAATAAAAACACATTCTAAGTGTGCATTGTTGAGTGTATATATGGTTTTCTGTTTCATCAAACTGGAACATAAAACTTGGACACCCATTTACCCGAAGGCCTCAGGTCCACACCTCACAGGGACACTTGCTTGTCCATGTTTCCTACAGCACCATTCACGTTGGCTAAATCAAGAAGTTAGTGGGAGCCCAGCAAAAGAGGAGTGGGTGAGGCAAACTCTCTAGAAAGCTTCTCTGTCCAGCAAGCATTTTCAGCCTGAAAGGAGGAAGTCAGGCCATTTACAGGAAAATGAGCACATCTGGAGAGCATCGAGTTAAGAAATTAGGCCATCTCAGAAAAACAATGACTGTATTCTCTCTCTCTCTCTCTCTCTCTCTCTCTCTCTCTCTCTCTCCCTCCCTCCCTCCCTTTGTGATGCCTAGATTTTATACAAAGAAACAAAATCGTGTATGTGTATATATATAAGACGACAGCGGTGCGCTGTCTAAGGAGGACAAAGGGGGAGGAGAGAGTCAAGAAAAGCAGCAGTGGTAGCAGGTGTGAGGGGCGCTATGTTCAATGAACAACGGACACTTGTACGGACACTTGTACGAAAGCATTAGAGAAAAAGACTTCACATGGCTATATAAAAAATAAGTCAGTGTCGACAAGACAGCTCATTGGTGACACTTGCCACCACACGTGACAACCTGAGTGATCTCCTTCACCCACGCCGTGGAAGAAGGGATGACACCCGCAACTTATCCCCTGGCCTCTCCACGGAGTCTGTCACTCACTCTCACACAAATAAAATACACAAATAAATGTAACAAAGTAAAAGTCAGATAAACCTTAAGACAACCAATTCAATTAAATCTAAAGCAAGTTTTAAGAGTCTAAACAGTTCAGTAAAAGGAACTCATTTTGAAAGCTAAGCCATGAATCGCAGTAGTTTGTCCTGGTGGAAACAGCAATATTTACTAGTTAAAAGCACACATAAATCCAGCATGGTGGCGCACACCTTCAATCCCAGCACTTGGGAGGCAGAGGCAGACAGATCTCTTTGTGAGTTGGAGGCCAGTTTGGTCTACAGAGTGAGTTCCAGGACAGCCAGAGCTGTGTCTCTGAAGCACATGAAACCAAACAAATCCAAACCAAACCAACCAACCAAACAAGAAAACCAAAACACCACCACCACCACCACCACCACCACCACCACCACCACCACCACCACCACCACCACCACCACCAGGTATTAGGTTTCAAACCCAGGACAAGTGGCTGAGGTACCTACTTAATATAACAAAGTGGTCCTGGCCTTTAGGTTCTCCATGCATCCATCAGTCTCTGCCTGGTACCGGACCCTCCTGGCTGGCACACCCCATCCCCTACCCTAAATCCTCCTGCCCAGGGGCTGGGCTGCCCTTCCCTATATAATCCAACCATTCTGGTTACCTGGTCTTTTAGTCTACTCTGTGGCTCTGGCTGTTGTACCTGGTCCCCCCCCCCCTTTCCCCTCTCCTCACATGCACCACTCAGTCTGGTGTGTTCACTCTGGATTCTCCCAGAAGTCCCTGCTCTGACTATGCTCTCCCATACATCTGTCATAAACTTTTGCTGTGGATATCACTCTGTATAAATAAACACTGATTGGCCAGTGGCCAGCCAGGAAGTATAGGTGGGTTTAACAGAGAGGAGAAAAGAGAAAACAGGAAGGCAGAAGGAGACCGCCTGGAGCCGCCGCCAGGACAAGGAAGATGTAAAGTACCGGTAAGCCATGAGCCACGTGGTAAAGTAAAGATTAATAAAAATGGGCTAAATATAAGAGTAAGAGCTAGACAATGATAGGCCTGAGCTAATGGCCAAGTAGTTTAAATAATATAAGCATCTGTATGTTTATTTTAGAAGTGGGCTAAGGCACTGCCGGGGCTTGGCGGGGCCCAGAGAGAAAACTCCAGCTACAAACTTTCTCCTCCACCACACCTAGGAGCAGTCATGTCCTTCCTTTTCATTTTTTTCCATTCATCTGGTGCCCAAACCTGGGACCAGGCATGTCCTTTCCTTTTTATTTCTTTTTCTTCATTCAAAAAGGCACATTTAATTTTATTTGGTGTAACCAAACAAGAACAAATGCAAATTTTAATGGGGGTATAATCCAAGTGTCAATTTTAAATTGCTCTTGATCCACTTTCTGCAGTGGGTAGAGGTAGAAAATGTGCTCTGCTAAGTATGCGTTACCATGTTACCCAACCTCACCACAAAGAGAACTTGGTGCTTACACAGGTCACCGGAAACCTCCCTAGCCACTCCAGTGTCCTCCCGTGGCCCTTAGCATCCATCCAGTGATGCTGCCATTCACCCTAACCTTTAATGGCCGGATGCTCTGGAACCACCTTCACTTCATACTGTAATGCCAGCAATATCTTTCCATTCCTATTATTTCCCAAGGCTAGACCATGGGAAGGCAAGACATAGAAATGACACCAAGCACATACACTGGGATTTTCTAAGAACCTAGCAGAGATAAACAAAAAACAAAGAACAAAACAAAACAAAAAAACCAAAAATAAATACACAAAGACTCAGCTGAAGGCTGAAGGAACAGAAGCAGACTCTTTTTTTCTTCCTTCCTTCCTTCCTTCCTTCCTTCCTTCCTTCCTTCCTTCCTCCCTCCCTCCCTCCCTCCCTCCCTCCCTCCCTCCCTCCCTCCCTTCCTTCCTTCCTGTGAAAAAGACCAGGTTGAGAAAAAAATAAAAATTATGGACTGGCTGGGGACACAGCTTAGTGGAAGGGCATAGTAGGTGTAGAGTCCTAAGTTTGATCCCCAGCACTTCAATAAACAAAGACCAAATGAACTCCAAAACCAAACCTTTTAGCAACAACAATTTACCCACATGTGGCACACTGTTCAGACTGGCAGTGTCTTAAATTTGTCAACAGTGGTCAAGGTGACTCCTGCCCTTGACCTGTTGTACAGAATAAGAGGAGTTGGATTCCTAAGCTTGCACGTAGGCCCCTCATTTCTGTGTTCAGTGTTCTAACCACATTGATAATAGTGCTACTTCTGTATAAAGGTTGCCTGCCTAGCATACTGCTGCCAACATGTGGGTTCTTAAGAGAAGACTTATTGTCTGAAGGATCCTAGAGTTAAAGCCTGATGGTAGAATGTTCTGGAGGAGACCCACTCTACCTGCCAGGAAAGGCTTTGACTTTGTGTAGTTGGCTTACCTCAAAGAGAAGAATCAGATGTGTGGGCAGAGGGCACAGGCCTCAAAAGGACCTCCTGACACAGCGTTACCACCCTCAACACGTGAGGCAGACCCAGGTGGCTTCGATAGTACTAGTTAAGTGGGATTATTATTTTTTTTTTTTGGTCCTAGGTTTCACATTAAATGCTATTGTTCACACACACACACACACACACACACACACACACACACACGCACGCACGCACACGTATGCACATGCACACATACACACAGGCATGTACCCCCACATATGTGAATAATGCCATCAATGTATTAAAAACACAATTATATATTATAATTCTTATCTAACCCTCATTACAATCCTATATAACAAGTGCTTTTAAAATTTAATTAATTAATAAAGTTAATTTATTTTTTGAGACAGGATCTCACTATGTAGCCCTGGCTGTCCTGGGACTCACTATGAAGACCAGGCTGGCCTTAAACTCACAGAGACCCACCTGCTTCTGCCTCCTGAATGATGCAATTAAAGGCAGGTGCCACCATGCCCAGCCACAACAGGTATTCTTATTTTACCTTTCACATGTGAAAATATAGAGAGATGTTGTGGCTTCACTCAGGTCACATAGCCAGAATCTACAGCAAAAACAAGTTTCTCTGTCAAAGTCCTGCACACGTGGACACAGTCACCTCCACAGGAACAGCAGGGAGTAGGCTCACTTTTCTTCTGCATGTGGAGACACTGACTTGGGTTGCATCTGTGGTGGCTGGAAAGAGAATAACCCCCCCCACCCCCATAGGCTCACATATCTGAATGCTGGGTCTTGAGTTGGTGGAACTGTTTGGGAAGGATTAGAAGGTGTGGCCTTGTTGGAGGAGGTATGTCACGGGGTGGGGGGGTGGGGCGGGGTGGGGGGTGGACTTTGAAGCTTCAACAGGCCACATGAGGCCCAGTCTTGCTCTCTCTCTGCTCCCGATTTGTGGACACAGTGTAAGCTCTCAGCTACTGCTCTGGCACCTGCCTTTGGTCATACTCCCTGCCATGATGGTCATGGACTTACCCTCTGGAACTGTGAGCCCCAAATTAAACATTTTTTTCCTAAGTTGCCTTAGTCATGGTGTTTTGTCATGGCACTAGAACATTAAGACATAGTGTTTACCTTGCCCTTTACTGGCTGTATCACCCTGAGCCCCAGCTTCCTCTTTTCAGATGAGGCAGCATCCACCAGCTGCTAAAGCTTACACGAGCAAGAGTTTTGTAAGAGTGGTCCCTGAGAAAGCACAGCAGTGAAGCCACCTGCTGCCAGTGCTCACAGCTGTCCTGCCTGAGCCACCTGCTGCCAGTGCTCACAGCTGTCCTGCCTGAGCCACAGGTCCCAGGGCTTTCAACAAGGCCATTTAGTAAGGTGAAGCAAACACAGCTGACATTTACCAGTGGGAACACTCCATGCATTCTTTAGAAACTTGAAACATCCAATCAGTGGACAAACAGGTTAAAAATCATCTCTCCCATAGTTCCCAACCTTGGAGCACACTTTCCAGAAGGTGTCTTCTCCTTCGGAAATACTTTGTGCACATTTAAGCGCACGTCTCACCCTCCCAAGGATGTCTATCCCATTTTTATGTATGCTAAAGTATGTTATTTAAAAAACAACAACAACAACAAAACATTTAGGAGATTTGCTCGACTGTGGATGTTTCCCAGTGGCTAGAACACTTGTTTACCATGCACAAGACCTTAGGTTCGATCCCCAGCAGTGCCGAGGAAAACTACGATTAAGGTCCTTTTTGGTCTTTTCTTCTTGCTATAAGGAGCATCCCTCCCCACCTGTCTTAACACTCATTGTATGTGTTTCCCAGATGGGCACACACAGTCATGGTCCTGGAACAAATCACCTTTTAGAGAGGGCAGGGACACAACCACAGGAGGCTTCACTAATACTCAAACAGGCTGCTGTTTGTTTTGGTGTTGGAATCCACAGTAAACGCTATAGCTACACATACACACAAAAACAACCATAGTAAACGCTATAGCTACACATACACACAAAACCCACAGTAAACGCTATAGCTACACATACACACAAAAACCATAGTAAACACTATAGCTACACATACACACAAAAACCATACACAGGGGGCTGGAGAGACAGCTCAGCAGTCAAAGCCCTGGCTGCTCTTCCAGAAGACCAGAGTTGGGTCCCCAGCACCTACATCAGGCAGCTCACAACTACCTGCAACTCCAGTTCCAGAGGAATCCAACACCTCTGGTCTCCGAGTACATTCTCGGCACTCGGGTACTCATATCCACACACATGCACAAAATTAAAAATGAGAAATTTTAAAAAATAAATACACACACATATATTTATAATATCATCAATATACTGCAATATAAGAGCACATTTATGTATCTCATGTTCTTGTTTAACTCTCATTATAATACTGCAGGGCAGGTATTATTCTAATCCTATGCACGTGAAAATGAGCATGTGGAGGGAGCCATGGCAGTTTGACTAAGGCCACATAGCTAGGATCTGAATGGTGCCTGCCTGTCTCCAAAGCAAGCAACTTCTTCTCTCAACGCCGTTATTTTGCTGTCTGCCGCAAACATAGTTATTTAACTCCTAGTTCATTATCTCAGAACTCGTGAGGATGGTGAAATGGCTCAGGGCTATTATGAGAATTAAGTGAGAGATGCTTAACTACCACTGCCATGCCTGCAAACAGGAGGTGCTCAGTACACCCGTGCTCTAAGCAGAGTGCTTTTCTTGCTTCGGAGGAGGCAGATCCTGGCTCTGACGGTGTTTACAGGGCAGCTACCCATTCCTTCCTGCTGGGTTTGCACCTGAGAATACGGAGGAGAGAAACAGCTACTGCATCACTCCCACTCCCGGGCAGTAAGTTCCAGAAGTTTCAACACTCAGTCCAGTATCTTTCCAAGAGCATGAAGTCCTCCTGGGACCCCTTCAGTGTAAGTCCAGATGTAAATAACATCATGGCTCTTCAAGGGGAGCACAGGGATAGCCATCGAGCACTGCCCATACCATGCCAACCCCCTCATCCACCTGCCCAATCACCACTTCTTTCTCCTTAGGCATAGTTCCTGTTCTATCTCCATGGCAACTTCTCTTAAGATTCTGAGCACAATATCTCAACCCTTATTCTGTCCCGCTCTCCTACCACCCCCTATGAAACAGTGACTGCATCAATAAATTCCTGACCATCTTGACCCCAAGGTCAGAGAACTTTCAAATAGCATCCTGTGCCCTCTGCAACCCCCACCCCCACCAGATGTGTGCACAGCACAGGCACACAGGAAATGTCCAAGGAACTGCACTCTGGATAGGAATTCACCTACAACTGAGTATTCAGTGGAACCGTAGCAGCAGTGGCTCTGAGTCTGGATTTTAGTGCTTGGCACCAGGAAGACAGCCTTGTTTCCATTTTCACTCACTGGGATAAGTAGCTGGTAAGAATTGTAACAAATGCATCAAAAGTCTTCCCTCTCACAAACGTAAACATTCTAAAACGTACCAGGAGCTTCTGGGATTTTGTGTGGAACAAAACATCCTGGTAGTGCTGGGCACAGTCTGGGTACACATCTCTGATATTAGCAGTGGGTAGCAGCAAGGTGTCTAAAGTCTTCAGAGGGTTCCCTTCATCGATGGCTTCATTGATGTACCCAAGAGCCACCATTCCTGCAGAGAGAAGAGGAAGTTTTCTAAGTCACAGCACATTGCACATTCTCTCATGTTGCATGCTACAGAGAGCTAACAAGATACAAGGTGAATGCACAGAATCAATTGCATTTCTCTATGCATCTAATGTGCATTTAAAAATGAAATTAAGAAAAATTCAATTCATGACATACTATACCACAAATCCATTGCAGTGGAAAAGTAATGCACATTTGGAAATGATTTAAGAAGCATGACATATGAATATCCAAAATTAGGAACCCCCCCCCCCCGAAACAACTCAGGGGCAAACAAAACAGAGGGGAAGCCATCTGATGGCTACAGATTGAAGACAATGTTGTGAAGGTAGAAATACTCCTCCAGCAGGGGGAACTGGAGGACTGGGGGGAGGCGAGGCTGCTGTTGGGATGTATTGTGTGAAAGAAGAATAAGAAAAGGGAGGGAGGGAGGGAGGGAAGGAAGGGAGGGAGGGAGGGAGGGAAGGAAGGGAGGGAGGGAGGGAAGGGAGAGAGGGAGGGAGGGAGGAAGAAAGGAAGGAAGGAAGGAAGGAAGGAAGGAAGGAAGGAAGGAAGGAAGACTCCTCAAATTGATCTATTCCAGGGTAACACCTATAAAAATCCAGGAGCCTTTCCACAAAACAGAATGTGATAAACTGACCCCCAAATGCACATAAAACACAAGGAACAGCAACAACCAATGAATCCTGAAAAAGAGGAAAATGCTGGGGGATTCGTCCCTATTTCAAAACTCATTACAAAGGTACAGTGACTAATTCTGCAGAGTCCAGGCATGAGGAAAGCCATGCAGATGAGCAGAACAAAACTGGGAATCTAGAAATGGACCCTTCCACTTATTGCCAATTACTTTTTTTGGCAAGGGTGCAAGAACAATTCAATGGGAAAAAAAAAAGTCTATAAAGACTATTGCTAACAGAAAATGGTGCAGGGTTAACTAGATACCCACATGTGTATGAACAAAGTTGGACCCATACATCAAATCCTGTATATAAATGAACTCAAAAAGGAACCTAGACCTAGGTGTAAAGGCCAAAACTAAAAGTTATAGAACTCTTAGAAGAAAACATAGGAATATACCTTAGTGACTTCAGGCTGAGTAATTATCTTTTTAGCTATGGTATCAAAAGCACAAAGAAAGAAAAAAAGTAAGTATGTGGGATTTTTGTCAAAATCAAACCTTTTGTGCTTGGAAGTTCTTTATCAAAGAAAATTAAAGAGCAATTTAAAGAATGGGGCAAACTATTTGCAACTATTCAAATCCAACAAGACTAATATGTTGTATTTATAAAGAGTGCCTATAATTCAGTAATTTAAAGACAGTGACATCAATTTAAAATGGGCGAAGGATTTAACTGTACATTTATATAATAATGATACACAAATTTGGTAAGTATATGAAGAGACACACAATATATTAGTAATTTGGAAAATGCAAGCCAAGTCATAGTAAGATGCCATTTTGTAATCACTAGGATGGCTGTAATAAAAAAAACAATAATAAGTGATGGTGAATCTTGAGAAATATGAACTCATATGCATTCTTGGTGGGGATCGGAAGTGGTGCAGACACACTGGAGAGCAATTTGGCAGGCTCTCAAAATATTAAATACAAAATTACCATGTGATCTAGCCATTCTGCTTGTGAACGCCCAATTGACAACCCAGATCAACATAAAAACTAGGTTTAAGGCAGCATTATTTATAATAGTTAAAAAGCAGATAATAAATTTATATCAAATGATAAATGGATAAACAAATGTATCTCTATAGACCTGGAAAGGATTATAAAAATATACTAATATATAACACAATGTGAATGAGTCCTGAAAACATGCTAAGATTATGTTTTTTTAAGCCAGATACAAAAGGCTACTATGGACTTACAAAAATATGTGTATGGATGTCTTGCCTGCATGTATGTCTGTGTGCCACATGTGCGCCTTGTGTCTGCGGACAGATGATGACACTGGATTCGCTGAGAACAGAGTTAAAAAGGGCTATGAGCTGCCTTGTAGCTAAGGCGCGTGCTAGGAATCCAACCCAGGATTATCTGGAGGAGGAGCCAGAGGCGTTCACTTCTCCAGCCTCACCATTCACTTCTAAAAGGCAAATATTATGGTGTGTAATTTATAGTCCAACAAATGCACATTTTTAGAAGAGGCACACTTTTGCATATGGACAGCAAGAGGGAAACTATTTCTAGTATGACTCTAAAATGATAGACAATAACACAAGACATCAGAAGATAGGATCAAAGGACGAGTTTAATGTAGAGATGTACAGAAATGAAATGCAAACCCAGCAAGTTTTAGGCATGCATTCTGCTCTTTGTATGACTATACTTTTGCAGCTGTTAAAGGGTCTTAAAACAAACAGTTCAAAATCAAACAATTTTCTTCCTTATTAAAGAAAAGTAGAATGGATATCAACACAGCTCAGCACTGTCTAGTGGAATTCTGGGTAACTGTGGAACCTTGCATTTTTGGCATTGTGCAATATGGCAGTCATTAACCATGTCACGATGGAGCGATTAGCATGAGGCTGCTGCAAATGAACAACAGAATGTTAAACTCACTTAGCTGTGATTCTTTTAAATAGCCACACGTGGCTGGGAAACAGAGGCAGGCTCCACAGAAAAACAATGTTATGTATATTTTGGGGACAGCTTTTAGGTTCAAATACATATAGTAAATTTCTTATATTATTTACTACTTTATTTACCTTATATTATTTACTTATATTATTTATTTACTTATATTATTACCTAATAATACACATTATTAGCCTCGAACCTTAATTCAAGAATGTGGCAAAGGAGGGCTAAGCATACCTCTTGTTTAGTTGGTGTTATCTCTAACATATTGAGAGATCTGAGAACACAGGACTGAGAATAACAAAGCAGAGAAGCTAGGTGATGGAGTCTGAAAATGTTATATGGCTTGAAGCAAAATGGATCTGTTTGAAGAAGGTCTCTCTCATTACTACTATGCTATCAAAAAATAAAGCAGCACCCAGTAATAATATACAAAGTTGGTATACATGTACGCATACATGTACTCATCTACACACACACACACTAATAGGAATTGACTGCCTTCTTTGGTGCTGATGAACAAGATCTGGTAGAGAAACTAAACACTGCTTAGGAAGCACACTGTAAAGGACAAATATTCTTATTGTGTCTATTATTTTTCATAAAAAATGATCCCAAGACATTTCACAAACATAATAAGCCATAAAAACCCAATTTCACAAACATAATAAGCCATAAAAACCCAATACCTCCAAGTTTTTAAAAATGCACCCCTACTTTGGCATTCAATGAGGCTAACACTTTTCTACTAGGTGACCTCACAAACACCACTGTGCTAGGAATAAAGGGATTTATTCAATGAGGGAAAGGAGTCATCTCAAGTGATTAGAGATATTCCAGGTTACAGTACTTAAAGATATTTGAAGTTAATAAAGTCAACTCTATTGCTTTAACATCCAAATGAAATGATTTTCAAACATGAGGAGAGCCATGGCAAATTCCAGGTGCTGCTTTCACCCTTCCTACTTATAAACTGGAGCATACAGGAGATGTCCCATCACGCAGACACCCCCATGGTCAGGCTGTTCTAAATACCTTCAAACACCCCATCCAAACATGATCTTAGCAGAACCAAGTGTGAGAAAGAGGATGTACACACATCCTAAGGGCCGGTCACCTGGCAAGGAGTGCATTCCAGCTGACATGACGGAAATCACTCGCTTAAGTACTTGATAGTGTATCTAACAACACAAGCTGCTGACGTCATAGTAAATGACCTCATAGGAGCCAAGGAGCCTACCCAGAAGCCCCTTGGGCACACCCGCCTCACTTTTTCTGTTTATACATGTAAAAGGTAAATCCCATAGGAATAAAGATTGCTGTACCTTAGCCTATGACCTACTTCTTTAATCTAAGCATGGTGCTATGACATTCCAGACCAATGAGCTAATGGATGAAATAAGAAATGGCACTTTACCAAATTTTAAAAGCAACTCAAATCTGAAAACTTTCTCTCAGAGGCTGTGGGGGCAAAATAATACTCCTCTGTGGTTTTGTTGAGAAATGTGGGTTTTTCCAGGAAGAAATCGACAGAACATCAGAGTCCGGGAACATATTTAGCAGCCCGTTATTGGATACCTCTTCCATGGAACACTTCTATTAGCTGCAGGCCCAGTGAGCCACAAGTCAGAGACAGGAGCGGACCTCTGACACATGTAATGAGTGTGAAGGACAAGGCCAGGGCACTGCTCTTTCATAACCCCCAGGAAAACTCACAGCTCCGGCAGATGATTTAATTACTGCGTTGGATAACTCTCATTTGGCCATAATAAGGCACTTTAAAAAGTTTTACTTTTATGTGAGAAGGGTTTTTTAGTCTCACATAGAGATCAAGAAAGGAACTATGAGAAGGGAAAAACAGGTCTAAAGGTTAATATAATACCCACATCTTGAAAGCAGAACAGGAGACCATTTAGGGGAGGAGGGGGACTATTGAGAGAGGGGGAGGGGAAGTGGGGGCGAGTGTAAAGGGGATGAATAAGAGCGAAGCCGTATTGATGAAAATGTCAGAACGAAACCCATTTCTTTAGTATGTAAACCAACACTTAATATTTAGCTTTTTAAGCTATCGCTTTAATGTATGATATTAAACACGATACTTCAGGAATTTTAAACAGCAATAAGAGAGGTGTTGAGAATGGGGAAGGCAATCAGCATGAAGCAGAAAGACGGCTGGGGTAAGGAGCACTCGGAAAGGTCGGGGTGTGGAGGGACGTGGAGGGGAGCAGCAAGACATTGTTTGAATGATGCCTTTAGGAAACCGAATACTTTATACGCCGATTTTTTAAGACTAAAATATTTTTAAATGCCTCATTCTGAGAGAAGGAAGAAGAACAATCAAACTACAGTACCGGTAAATTAAATACTGTGTATTAATGTTCCCATTGCTAGAAAGGGGGCAGTATTTGAAATAACTTCTCTGGTGCTTAGTATACGCCCTCCATGAGAAGACATTGATGGGTTGTGGGAATGGCCACAGCAGTCAGGAGACTCTGGTTGCAAATAATTTCAGCTTACAAAAGGCCACTGTCTCTTTAAGGTGTACAAACACTTGTTCTTCTCTCCTCAGTACAGCAGGCTGAGGGTGGCGCTCCTCCCTTCAGTCAGTGGGAAGGACAAGGAAACAGTGCAACAGTTGGGGCCACAGAGACTAGCAACCCTTCAAGTGGGCGGGCAGCACATGCAGACAATACCCCAAACAGACCGGAAGTTAGGAAACAGGGATGGGACCTGACCATGTGTTTCACCTACCCAAAGAAATCCTACCCAGTGGGTGGCATTAAGGCAGGAAGTTCAGAGTGTAGCTACGAGCATCCAAAGAGAGGGCAAGAGGACAGAGGGCCAGCGGCCACTCTCTGTAGTGAAATACCACACACACACACACACACACACACACACACACACACACACACACACAGTGATTTCCACTGCCTACACCCCCAAGATGCTCAACATCTGCTCAAATCACTGCTTCCCTCGAGAGTAACATCTGGCATGAGCCCCAAGCTCCCAAGCCAACACAATAGAAGAGCTCATCAAGGTGTCTGATTACAGAGATTCTCACGTCTCGTGGACAGGAAGTACAGAGAGGGGCAGCAGAAAGCTGAGCTGTCCCCGAAGAAGCTTAGACATACACAGGACTCGAACAGGACAAAAATCATGACAGTGTCCAGATCGAAGCGTCCCAGTAAATCCACACCCACTGCACACCATGAAGGTGGTGCGCCGTTTCAGTGGGATGGAGTCCAGAGGGAAAAGACCCTGAAATATGAAAATGCAGACTTGGCAGGATGCTCACAGGAAACAGCCAGGCTGACTGGAAGAATCCCAGATGATTCCAGTATTCCAGAGTTAGATGCAGTATGAGGGGGACCAGATCGGACACCTCACCAGAGCTCACCAGAACAAAAGAGCTTCAGACCTGAGACAGTGCCTGCTCCATCTGCTAGAGCAAGCGTGCTAAAGAAGGGAGCTGTTCCGGGACCAAAGGCCTGACCTTGCAAACAGCTTGACTTGAAAGAGCCTGTGAAGGAGACTGGGAATGGTCATCGTACTTTTCTAACCTGAGTTATTTATTTAGATGGTGTCTTGAATACTGAGATAACAGAGAAATGTACCTACAAATGAAGTTCTTTGGGGTCACCAAGTCAAGGTGGCATTGATCTGTGCTAACCAGACTAACTCACTGCCTAGCCCATAAATAAATCCCACAGTGTCTAACAAAAAAAAAAAAAAAAAAAAAAAAAAAAAGAGCTGAAGCTGGGCCATGCATGGTGCAAGCCTGTAACCCCAGCACGGGGGAATGGAGGCAGGAGGATCTTGAATTTGCAGCCAGCCTGGACTATATTGTGAAAACTTGATCGTTAAAAAAAACAGAAACAAATAAAAAAGAAAGAAAGAAAAGAAGGAAGAAAAGGGTAGGGGCAGGGGAGAGGGAAAGGAGGGCAGGAAAGGGAAAGCTGTCGCTAGAAGGGACATCAGAGGTCTGATTGGTTCTAATTCACTGCTCGGCTTGTCATTCCCTTGACAACCTGGGCCGGAACTTCTTCATTCATGCTACAGAAGTCTGGCAGCCCCAGGAGTCCCCCAGCCTTCCTTTTCCAATGTCTGTGTAAGCCAAAGGGGAGAAGGAGGACGCAGGCTGACGTCAGGCCATGTGCCCTTGGAATTCTTCCATTTTCATGCCGGTTCATCATTTTAGAAACAGAACACATTGTCATGATATTTGACCATATGGTTAGATTATACTCCCATTTTCCATTCCTAGGTTGGAAAGCGTCAAAGTTCAGGAAAGCACGCACGTGCAAGGCCAAAGTAAAAATGAAGTCTTCTTAGAAACATAACCGCAGAAGCACATTTTAGGTAAAAACAATAAAAATTAGGACTTGCATTCATCTATTTCTCTACCTTTTCATAGGCACTCTGTACAAAATCTATTATAATAAATGCGTACATTTATAATAATAATAATAATAATAATAATAATAATAATAATAATAAATGCGAGCTCTCCCAGCACTCATCCAGAGCCTACGAAGTCCACACACATTGCTTTCCCACTCAGTTACAGAAGGAAAATGCTCCATACTTACGGTCATTTTCTTCTTGAATCTGGACATTAATCATATCAATACAATTCTGAATCTCATTCCAGCTTAAGGTATCTTGCCCTTGAGACAGTGCTTCTTTTTTCAGGGAGAGTAGTGCATCTGCATAACTGTGGAAGAGAAAACAGTGATGCCACACACACGTCAGACTTCATTCACTCCCCACCCATGCCCTGCATCTGAAGTTTCACCTATGGGCCAAATGGAGATGATGTAACCCGCCTGAAGGAAGATCATTCTGAAGAAACACTTTGTGTCTCTCAATCTGACTACAGACTGCTCAAACAATGGACCCCAAAGAAATTGGAATTCATTCTGGCAGAAGGAAAAGGTACCAGCCAGAAGGGGAACTTGTCTCCTGGAGAGGTTTCACACAGTTCTAACAATTTGCCAGACCACCTTACAGGATGGGACTCAAGCCAGACAGTGATGGGTTAATGGTGGGCAGGACCACACCTTAACTGAAACTGGTTAGATGAGCATATACTTAGCCCTCTATGTAAACCTGGATTTCACTTCTAGACCCCTAAGATGGATGTGGGGTTTTTCTGGATCTCTTTGTGGCTACACTGAGTAAGTGTTCTTTTCCTGTTCTCCACTTTTAATTTGACTCTTTTAATTGGCTTACTGAGGACAGGCTGGGCAGGCCCAGCTTGAAGCATAGGTTGTGACCCCCACTGTTCGATGTCCTGAGGTTAGACAAAGAGGAGTCGGGCAGGTCAAAGTGTCTTGTACAGCCTGGTCAGCACATACTAGACCGACTTTTATAGCATTGATACTTTTCTTCTTTAAAATTTATTTTATTTTAAAATTATGTGTATGCGGGGTTGGGGATTTAGCTCAGCGGTAGAGCATTACCTAGGGAGTGTAAGGCCCTGGGTTTGTTCCTCAGCTCAAAAAAAAAAAAAAAAATGTGTATGCATGGGTGTCTGTGTGTGTGGATATGTGCCAGTGCCCACGGAGGCCAGAGGAGTTGGAGTCCACTGAAGCTGGAGAGATAGGCAGTTGTGAGTGGCCTGGTGTGGGTGCTGAGAACTGAACTTCTATGAGAACAGTATGCAATCTTAATGCTAAGCCATCTCTCCAGCCCACTGTCAGAACATGGTCCAAGAATAGAGTCATATGAGGAAAATCCTCAGTGCTTGTGAGAAAACTCTAAGAAACTCTAGGAGTCTTATGACCTCAGTTTCTTCAAAAACACAGAATTGTTCTTAGAATGTGTCCCTCCTAGGTGTAGCTGATAGGAGTGAGTTTACTTTAGATTATTCACTACAACTGGCCATTGTTATTGGTTTCTATGCCTCTATGTTTTTGCCATGTGCGGCTTGTCCTTGTGATTGTCTACAGCTTGAATTCATGAGAACTTGTGCTCAGGTGACCTCTCTTAACCCCCAGAGTATAAATTGTCTGATGTTCTGAATAAAGCTGGCTTCTGCATGAGACTTTAGTCCACTTCATCTATCAGCTCCGCTCTCCCAGGTCCCACTGCCTCTAGAGTGGTGAACACCCCACTACTGGTGTTTTTGTTTTTGTTTTTCCTTTAAAGTGCTTTTTATGCTTATGACATGTTCAGTTTAATCAAAGTTCATCTCAACCCAATCTCATACCTAATTCAAGCAAAATGAAGTCCTCAATACATGAAATGACTCTCCTCTTCTCTCCTTTTCAAAACACTGGAACTGAACCCAAATCCTTGAATATCCTAGACAAGCACTCCACCACTGAGTTATAATCCAAAGCCTCTTTTATTTCCATGTTGAGACAGGGGCTCACTAAGTTGTCCTGGCTGGCTTTGAACTTGGTATATAAGCCCAGGTAGGTCTGTGACTTTTAATCCCCTTGCCAGAAGCTTCCTGAATAGCTGAGGTTAGCGGCATGTGCCATCACACCTAATAGGCCCACCAAGAGCTCAAATTCCATGAAAACGCACTGCCAGAAGCCTGGGGGGGGGGGGGGACCACTCAGATCTTCACGGTATGCTTTCTTGGCAATGCAGTGCAGGAGCTGGGCTAGAATAGTCCAGATTCCCTTGTTACCTGTCCATTTCTCCAAGGGCTCCATGGAAATTACTCAAAACCTTCTGTTCCCTTTCCCTGCCTGGCCCTGAGACCTTGTTTCTGACCTCTGACCCTCCTCACTGGGTGCAACTTCTGGTTGACTCTGGCCAACGATTCTGTTTTTTTTTTTTTTTTTTAACGGAGGGAGATTTGAGGGGGGAATTTACCCATCTTGATACAGTACCATGAAACTTTCACTTTCGTAAAGGTCGATCTTAGCACTGAGGAGCATACAGCCAGTGTGAACTGGGTCGATCTTAGCACTGAGGAGCATACAGCCAGTGTGAACTGGGTCGATCTTAGCACTGAGGAGCATACAGCCAGTGTGAACTGGGTCGATCTATGCACTGAAGAGCATACAGCCAGTGTGAACTGGGTGGCCAAGAGTAAAGAAACTCAGGAGGTTTGTGCTGTTTCATTCTTTCTCACAAGGGAAGCAAAGGACAGTCCTGTAGGTACACAATTCACCCGGAGCCTCGACACGTACAAGTGGAGGATGTTAAAAGGAGTACCACAAGAGCCCAAACCCGTCTCCCTGGGAGTGACAGATTTCCTCAAAGTTCTTCACGCTTCAAGGTGACACCGAGCTAACTTCCACAGAATGTAGCTTAAGAAAACAAAGTTCTTCAAAACAGAAAGGGACGATGACAGATGATGGCCTCCAACTGAGGCCAACCAAATGCAGGCCTGAAACTGGCCAAGGATTATGCTTGGGATCTTTGCCTTACCACCAGGGTCACAGAGAAGTTACAATTAGTAATGTATAATGAACTGTACTGATGACACTAAGACCTGGGACAAATGGCAATTTGTTCTGGTTAGCTTTTCTTAGAGATGGAGACCGTTCTTTAAGAAAGTGCAGAGTCCTTCCGGGCATCTTGTAGACTCGATAAAAATCTAAGTGACGGCTCTGTAGGAGTGAGGTGAGAGTCCTCAAGGATGGCCACAGACAAACCCACTGGCACCCCGGATCCCTTCAGAAACACACACCGGTGCACCAAAGGGAAACGCTTTAGCAAGAGGTCAACAGAATGCCACAGGCCCTTCTGATGAGAACCAAGCTTTAGGATGAAGGGATTATGACAGTAAAATTAGGAGGGATGAGGGTAGCCCCCAAGAACAGACTGGTTGGGGTCAAAGGAGAAGTGAAAGGGATGGATTGGTGGGGTGCCTTGCCTGGCTGAGCACTGGCCTAAGATTGAATCCTCAAAGCCGTTCTGTAGATGAGGAGAGAGGTTTTGTTGGTTTCTTTATTTTTGTCTTTATAGATGAAGAGGAAAAGATTTGGTTAGAGGAGGTCAAGCAGATGATTTTGGCTTCAAGGCTTAAGTATCTCTTAGCTCCCAGCTCCCAGATGAGGTAACCTGGCTGGGGTGAGAAGCACAAAGTAATTAATGAGAACATCCTCCACAGTAGGCAATGCACTGATACTGTGCTCAGTGGAGGTGCCAAGTTCTTCATGGTAAAGGGAGCATTATAAGACAGACAGGCCAGCAGGTCCAGTGTGGCTGGAGATAGCATGGCTGAAGTATACAGTGCCCACGGAGGTCCAAAACCATGATGCTACTCAATCATGGATCAGAAACTCAACTGTGCACTAAAATAAACCTGTTCTTTTTTTTATTGTTTTTTATTTATTTTTTAAATTTTTTCATATTGAGACACAGTCTCATGTAGCCCAGGCTTCCCTCAAACTTGCTATACAGTCGAGGAGGATTCTGGACTCCTCATCTTCCTGCCTGCAGGTCCTGAATGTTGGAATCACAGGTATATGCCACTATGCCAGGCTTATCTCTGTTCCTTTTAAGTTATTATTAGATCATGAACTTGAATAATGCAAGCCATGTGACTCTCAAATGGGGTGGGCCCATTTCCTTAAGTGGTATTCATAGGTAGGGAGGCAATTTCAATCAACAGAATGGATAACCGGATTGGAAGGGGAAGGAAGGACTGTCATTTAGAGGGCACTTGGCCCGGTATGTTTCACAATTACTTTGCCAAGAGTTACTGTTAGATTTTTAACCTTCAGCGAGGCATGGGCAGCTCTGTTGAGACTTTTGCATCAAGAGGGCTCAAGGGTTAGTCAGAAAAGACTGACCACGACTGGACGGGGAGAGAAAAGAGGTAGGGGTCTTCGAGGTGGATGTTACTGCAGAAAGGGAGAGACACAACAGTAGATGAGGGTGGACCCCAGAGGAAGCCCTTTGCCCAGTACTGTGTGCATAGGTGGTTTGTGCACAGTGGATGAGGACATGAGCAGCTACCATAGCATGAGAGTTCTGGCCAAGGGAAGAAGAAGAAGAAGAAGAAGAAGAGGAGGAGGAGGAGGAGGAGGAGGAGGAGGAGGAGGAGGAGATCAGGCTGGTGTTTCTAAGCTTGGAGAGGAGTGTGACATCATTAGCATGAAGCGGGGAGTAAATGACCCGGGAACTAAGCCCTGCGGAGTATGTGAAGCAGGTAGATTTAACTAGAGTAGAACAGGATGATGCATTTCTGCAGGAAGACTAAAAAGGTAACGCTACTGACCCTCCACTTCTCAGTAACGGTGTACGTAGGCAAGTGACCCGACACTGTTCACTCAGAATCGAAACTGTGCTTAACATAGGATTAGCCATCCTGTGGATTAGGGCCAGTTTAAAGTCACCCGCTAACTTTTTGTCAAAATCTGGGTAGATATCTCCCTCTGGTGGTCACAGTGAGTCAGGGCTCACTGTTTTTTTTCCTTTGTCCTAGTTGAACCTAATTTGGGGGTTGAGTGCTTGTCTGTGTGAGGTCCTGGGTTCAGCACCCAGCAGCAAAAAGAAATGAAAAAATCTCTGATTTGGCTTCTAATTCTAGCCCTTAGTTCTCTCTCTAGATCCACCGCAGTGTTAAGAATGACTAGCAATCACAGTTATCTAGGAACCTGAAACGAAAAGTCTCAAACTAAGGTACAATCCACGGTGCTCACAGAGCTCTTGTGGTTTAAACAGCCAGAAGAGTTGGGAGTCTGGAGCCCCACTTAGGGTCCATAACTCCAGAAGTTTCCTTATCAGTGGAATGGGCACCTCGGGCCCTTAGCTACTTCTAACTCCCCTGACGAAGCCTGAAGGAAGGTAGATTTTCAACAGCTCCTCCAGGAAGCAGTCTTTGCTTAGGATAAAATCAGTCCTTAACGCAAGATGATAACTTTGTCCCCAGCAAAGGAGGGCTATAAAGAAGGCCTCTTAGAGCTGAGTAGACTAGCTCTTGAGAAAATGCAAGCAGGGTATGTGAACTTTTCCATTAAGCAAGTTGTTAATTTGGGAGGTCTGCCAAGCACACTTTTTTTTTTTGCCCCGAAAGAAGGTTTGGAAAGTGCTCCTTACCGGTCCACATGTGCCTCGTCCAGATTGTTGAAACCTATGGTGGGGCTTCTGAGTTGGTTCTGCACAGACACAAGGTCACTGTTGTCCAAGGCCTGGTTCAGCAAAGCCACAGCAGACAACATTTCCACCGCGATCAGGAGCTCCTCGTGGGCCAGGTAGTTCTGTTGGCGAACACAGGACAAAGTGAGCTCCCCAAAGCGTGCACCGCACCTACGCACTTCAGGGACGCGATGCATGTGACAATAAGCATGCCCACCTGCTCTTCACTGGCTTTCAGGAAAGCCAGGTAAATGGCTCCTAGGTTCTTTCAGATGATTATTGTGGGGGCTGTGTTATGTATAACCTACAGTTACAATGTCACAAATATCTGTATCCCATGGCTGATCTCCACTCTCAGGGGTGCTGGCTGCCTATCAGGCTCTAGGTAACCTGGTAATTAAGCCACAGGTTAGACAAAACTGGCAGAGAGGTCCAGGTAAGGTCTCAGCACAGTAAATGACTCTGTTTTCGGCCCAGGAAAGAGGCGTTTTACCTAAATGCTATAAACCTACAAAAATAAATATGATCTTTAAGCCAAGGAAGTTGACTCTAACCCCCAAAAGCTAATTTTGGTTTTATACATTGGGTAGAAACTTTAAAATGTACTATAAGGTCTGGATATTTGATGTAATTTAAGGTAAGGCTTTTTCATAAAGCAAGGAAGACCCTCCACATTTACATATTTATGAATCTACTTTATTTGGATTATGTAAAGACAGGTTAGCATTTCTGAGCATCATTTCAATATTTTCTTCCATTTGATCATTTTATATCATTTTAGTCAATTTCAAAAAAAGGATAGTTCTTTCATTATAGTGAAGAGATTGAAAAAGAATTATTTAAAAAATGGATATACATCCTTGCATTTAGAATATTATATATGCAAAATGTCATCTTTATATTAAAATGCCTATTACAGCTTCCTGGATCGTCACAGAAAAATTTAAAAACAACCTGATTTCAGAGTAATAAAGTACCATTTTATTTCCTATAGCCAACAGGAAACTGCGGCAACCACAGAGCATTTTATCTAAACGACACACATTATAAATTTACTACACAAAGAAGGTACTACAAGACAAGATTACAAGAGCCCAGTGGAAGCTTGTGGAAGAACTTCCTCTAACTCTCCCAATGAACTACCCGCTAATATCCACTAGGTCATGACAGAAGACAAGGGCAAGAGAAGAAGAGGCTGGACTGCCGCATGGATGGCTCTGATCCACGGCTGAGCTCGCCTGTGCCTCGAGTGTCTGAGCTTCAAATCTAGAAGTGAGGGGGGACAAGAAGAGCCAGAAAATAATCTGTACTACAAAATAATTATGTCGGGCTGGAGAGATGGCTCAGCGGTTAAGAGCACTGACTGCTCTTCCAGAGGTCCTGAGTTCAATTCCCAGCAACCACATGGTGGCTCACAACCATCTGTAATGAGATCTGGTGCCCTCTTCTGGCCTGCAAGGACACATGCAGGCAGAATACTGTATACATGATAAATAAATAAATCTAAAAAAAAAAAATTATGTCTATGTAGAAAATGTGTGAAGAGCTCCAGGCTATCCAACCTTTTAGGCTTCCATGAGGGCACGTGTGCACATGCGTGCAACACACACACACACACACATACGCATGCACGCACGCACGCACGCACTTTGTTTTCACTTACAAACATTTTTCACTTTCTAATCTTGACATTCACAGTTCTGTGAGCTGGCTACTCACACTCAGCCTCCTTTCATCAGTAGACAATGCTGGTTCTTATTTTTAAGATCCAGTCATTGTTCTTCTATCATTTATGAAAACTTTAAGCCAGGTGGCAGTGGCGCATGCCTTTAATCCCAGCACTTGGGAGGCAGAGCCAGGCGGATCTATGTGAGTTTGAGGCCAGCCTGGTTTACAGAGTGAGATCCAGGACAGGCATCAAAACTACACAGAGAAACCCTGTCTCGAAAAATTGAAAAACAAAACAAAACAAAAACCCTTTAATTTTAATAAGTTTTATTTATTAAAGCTGGGTCCAGTGGGACACTCCTTCTCCTGGCACCTGGGGAGCAGAGGCAGGAGTATTTCTGTGAGTAAGACTAGCTTGGTCTACACAGCTAACTCCAGGGCCAGCCATGGTGACATGGTGAGATCCTGTCTCCAAAAAAAAAAAAGGATTTTGCCTATCTTTGTGTGGGTGTTTGGCTTGCATGATTGTGCACCACATGCATACCTGGTACCAGAGGAGGCCAGAAGAGGGCGTCGGATGCCCTGGACTAGAGTTACAGAAAGCTGTGAGCCACCACGTGGATGCTGGGAATTGAACCTGGGTCCTCTGGAAGAGCAGTGAGTACTCTTAACTGCTGAGCCATCTCTCCAATCCAGAACTTTGAGTTCTAAAAATTACTTTTACATTTAGCTTTTAACCTTTAATTTTACTTTTTTGTTTTTCAGGAGGTGATGCTGGGGACTGAACATGGCTTCATGTAAGCCAGGTAAACATCTAACCTTGAGGAAATTATTCTGAGATATATGTGCTGTGAATTAACATTTTTCCGATCACCTGGTAAACACTGCAAACGATTTCGTTAAACAACCCTCCTCACACCAGCTCTTCTCTATGTGACATTCTCGGCCTTTCTTCCGGTACTTTCCATTCTGCCCCTCTCTGCTACTTACAGACTTCGAGTAAACATTCTATTTATTATATAATGTGGTGGTTTGAAAGAAAATGGCCCCCATAGGGAGGGGCACTATTAGGAGGTATGGCCTTTGGGAGGAAGTGTGTCCTGTGTACCTTCTGATCGAGATATAGTCAGCACCATGTCTGCCTACATGCCACCATGTCCTGCCATGATGATAATGGACTAAACCTCTGAAAATGTAGGCCACCCCAATTAAATGTTTCTCCTTTATTTATGTGAAAATAAGTGTATAATACTTTAGCATATTAAGAATCATAAATTTACAAAAATCAAAGCCAGGCTGCTAATGTTGAGTTGCAGATCTCTAGAAATGCTGGTTTAAAGCATATTTCAATAGTTAAAATTATTGAACATACTTTAAAAAAAAGATTTCTTTGGAATTATGTGTGTGTATCCGTGTGTGGGTATGTATGTACATATGTGAGTGCAAGCGCCCTTCCCTTGGAGGCCAGAGGCATTGGTTCTCCCTGAAGCTAAGAATTCCTGGCAATTGTAAGCTGCCTGACATGGGTGCTTGGAACAGACCTGGGGTCCCCACAGCAGCAGAATGAGCTCTCAACTATCATCTTTCCTAAACACACACACAGAGAAAATAGCAACACTTGTTCTTCTGTGTATTGTGTACACTACTTCTGGATTGCCTAACTATGCCCTTAGCATTTTCCCCTGGACTAAAAGCAAGAGGTAAAGGGAAAAATGAACCCTGGATGGGCACCAGTGGGCCACCAAGGCTGGGGCCGTGGGCTGTGCACCATCTGGAGACTCTGCACCCCTCACCCGCCTTCCCCTTCTCTCTGCAGCCACCCTTCTCCCTGGGACGCGGTATGAACACACACGCACGCACGCACGCACGCACGCACGCAGCTGTGCCTCACCGAGGTGTTCTGTTTCTGGAGGTTGAAGAGTTCGTTCTGGTACATAACAGCAGCAAAGGGATACACAGCTGGCAGCTGGGCCTCTGGTTTCTTCAGTGCGAGCAGTGTGTTCTCAGGGTCACCTTCCCGAAGGACAGCATTGATGTGGTCCACGGCAGCCAGCCCTGCGGGTAGGCGCACATACTAAGTGAGAATATGTGCTCTCCTCTGCTGGCCCGCCCACCCGGCCCTCCTTCCCAAGGTTCTAATGTAGGCAATCACTTGCCACAGATTCTGAAAAGCCACACACAGGTGGAGGTGGGCAAAGCTTGAGAAGCCAGGTCAGCGATTCTAGTCACTCGCGGGCCTGCGGCGACTTCCAAAAAGAACTACAGCATCCATGGACCTTGAGTCCTGGATCACTCCTGCTGGTATGAGGTCCCCACGAAAGCCTTTCTTTTGTGCGTCTATGATACGTGTGTGCATGTGTGCCGGTGTGTGGGCCCTTGTGGAACTCAGGGGACGGCCTCAGATGTCAGTCTTCACTATTCACCATGTTTGAGACACCGCCTCTCTGCTGTTAGCTGTTGTATTCCCGGCTAGCTGGCCCAAGGGCTTCTGGGGCTTTGCCTAGCTTTCTGCCTCTTACCTCACCATAGGAGCAGTGGGGTTGCAGACGTATGCTACTTCATCCACTTTTATACGTGGGCTCTGGGGATTTGAACTCAAGTCTTCACACTTGCGCGGCACCCCCCCCCCCCCAAAAGCTTTTCTTTCAGGACCGGCTCTTTTCCCACCTCACCCATGAGGCCTTCAAACCACTTGCGTCCTGAGGATTTCCCATCTGGTGAATCTCATTTTTAGGTAAAGTTGGATGGAACATGGTGTTCTGTATGTTTATTCTCTGCCACTCCTTGTGGGTTAGCACTCCCTCATTAAGGAGATCGTTACCATGACATGAAGACCAGGAGCCAGCCTCGTCCTTCCCAGTGGATCCGCACACAATAAGCCCACAGCAGAGCTTGGTACCCCGCTGTTCTACTCTGCATGTTCAACCCTAAATGCCCCATCTCTCCATCAACTGTAACATTCAGGCTACAAGGAGCTTCCGTTGACCGAGGGGAGGGTGCTTGGAGTGATGGAGCCAGCAGAGTTTTAAGAACACAGACACCCAACTGCTGGTCCAGCAAGGGGATGAGAGATGAGCTGTCCCCAGTCAAGAGAAAACCAGACAGAGCCTGCAAGATTTGCCTTCTGAGGAAGGCATCTGGGTAACAGGAAAAGCAGATACACACTCTATCTGCCTAATGGTATGGCCACAGGACAGCTAAAATTACTCTAACTCCTTTTGATAGGAGTCCAAACACAACTGACGTCTCTGAGGAGAGGTCACTGGCATGATCACCAAAGCTGCTGCCAGTACCATTAACTGGCTGCTATGAATGTAAATAAATGGCTTGGCATTAATACACTAACCCTCAAGGTTGGGATGAGCCTGTCGATGTCCCCACACTTTCCTTGCAGACTTCAAAGCGTACAATAGCTCACTGTCACACCATCGGCTATACTTCAGTTCTATGGGACTACAGATTTTCCAAGAGAAGAGATGAAAATTTCACAAGAACCAAGCCACCAAACATGGAAGCATCCTCATCAATTTCAGCTTGTGCTGATGGTACAAATCACCCATTGCCTGGAACTTTAAAATGGAAATGAAAGTATAGCCAATGTAGTTAAGTCTGTGGTCAGGAAGTTAGGTCATTGGGTATTCAAGTATTTATTTGTAGAAAGTTTTATTAAATACACAAAAAAAGAAAGCTGTCTTATTTATAAGCATTTCAAAAGCTACAGGACCATTTCCCCTCAAAGCCTTTGGAGCTTTGATGTTGTCTCATTGGCAATATTAATTTCTTCCTGTAACTGTCAATTTCTGTCCAAGGATGATGGAAGTCTCAACCTTCACAAACAACGGAAAGAAAACACTGAACCTGGGCTTTGTGTATCATTACCCACATGTTCAAGGCTCCACAGCATAAAGAACAGGAAATTGCACCCTGAAATTGTAAGGGTTGATGTAAACACATCAGCAATGAGTTCTCATGTAAATTCTCGAGCTTGGATGTTAGCTGCCAGACACTGACATGAAGTAATCTGCACTGGCATCCTTGATCCTTGCAGGACCAGTCACCCCAATAACTTAGGAGAAGACTTCTCAGCCAGACCTGCAGGTGTGTATTCTTTGAGTGTTCAAAGCAATCCGAAACGTTCCCAGGGTATTTAGGCAGTGACACAGAGGTTAGCTTTAGGAATGGTCTATTTGGTGGATGCTCCAATTTTAAATTCAGCAGAAGTTCACGTGATCTATTAAATGGTTCCAGTGGTTTTTCATGTATTAAGAGTTTGGGGGAAAATATGGGCTATGTAGATTAATCAAGAGAATAAATATCAAATAGAATTCCTCACTGCCTCTTCTGATGTTCAAGTAAAGATAACTTTTATTAGATGGAGGATAAGTCTAATGATTGACGGATCTAAAGTCACATTTGCTCATTTTTAACTACCTAAGTTTTTTGTTTCTTTTACAGTCTGTTCTAGTTAGCTTTAGCTATCAGCTTGAAACAGCCTAGAGTCACCTGAGAAGGGACTCTCAGCTGAGGGAATGCCCAGCTCAGACTGGACTGTGAGCATGTCTGTGGGGGACCATCTTGATTGTTATTACCTGGGAGGGCCCAGTCCACTGTGGGCAGCACCCTTCCTTGGGCAGGTGGTCCTGTATGAGAAAGCGAGCTAAGCTTCCTAAGGACAAGCCTGCGAGGGAGCTAGCAAGCAGAACTTCTCCATGGCTCTGCTTCTGGTTCCTGCTGGATTCTGGCTTTGGCTCCTCCCCTCAGTGACCAGCTGTGACTTGTGTGTCAAATGAATCCTTCCCTCCTCTAAGTTGCATGTGGTCAAAGTGTTTTTACCACAGAACAGAAGGGAAACCAGAACACAGTCACTCAACTGAATAGGGTGTGGAGAGGAACTGAACTATGAGATCCACACAGGCTCAGAAGCACAGTACTAAACTTGCTATCATGTAACTTCATTTCACCTGCCAATAGTCTCATTCAGTTGCAGTAAAGCTATATAAGCTGTTAAAAAAAATTCTTGGAACTGTAAACTAAAGCCTGTGGATGAGTAAAAAGCAGAAAGGCAGATGTGCCAGTAATATAATATCTTAAACAATTTCAGCAGAACACCATCACACAATCAAGAGCAAGGAATAATCATTAAGTTGTAATCTTTTGCTAAATAATAGTCAGTGTCAGCCCTTCAAGGGACAGGGCCAAAACGGCATACATCACAGCTGTGATGAAACCGGAAGGCAGGATGGAACCAGTTTGCAGACACTTGGACATGCTGTGTGTGGACCAGGGACAGCATCAGTGAGGGAGACTCATCAGGAGACTCTCAGAAGTTGCACACAATGATGAGCAGCCTTGATAGATTTCCCATTCCATAAGGCAGCTTTGCAAGTTACGAGTGAGGGGTTTTGCAGAGATCCTGGCAAAGAAAGCTGATACCTTATCCAAACATCCATTCCGACACATCACCCATCACTTACTATTGACTGTATTGATGTTGCTCTGGATCTCTGCCTGGGTCAGCAGCTCCTCATACGCGTCTCTCTCCTCTTCTGAAATACAGCTGTTCTGCAAAACAAAATCTTCACTGATCCCCGAGCTTCCATCCGATGTCTCCACAGCACAAAATTCAAATGATAAAGGGAGCTTGCTCCTTTTCACTTGAAATCAACAGGAGCATCTGTGGGATACCTGCTCAGTGCAGGGCTCCAGGGGAGGTACAACCAGCAAGAACTGCAAAGAGGAACAGCAGGCCCTGCCATTCTGTGAACAAGGCTACGTTTCTAATATGGAAATATTAGAAGGGATCACTCAATACGGCGACTTTTACAGAGGCAAAACAGTGAAATACTGGAAATTTCACTTGAGTCCATCTGAAAAAATTAAAACCCACAAATAATGAATATGCATAGAAGAGATCACAGCCAAATTCAATTGGAAAGAAAAGTTTAAATCGTGGTAACAACCGAGGAAAGCGCAGAGGGGGAACAGGGTAGTGAAGCCCAGGGTAAGCAACAGGCCATCGGCAGCATGGTTTAGTTAAAAAAAAGTCACACAGTTTGACCTGTTTATTATGTTAGACAAAAGATGGTCTGTGCATTACAGAGGACCCCAAAGACCAAACTGAACACTTGTACTTATTTAGTTTGTTTTGTTTTGAGACAGGGTCTCACTGTGTAGCCCTATCTGGCTGTTGACCAGGCTAGCTTTGAATTCACAAAGATCACCTGTCTCTGCCTCCTCAGTGCTGTACTTAATGTAAGTGTGTGTGTGTGTGTGGGGGGGGAACCAGGACAGGTTTTTGGTGAGGTGATATCAGATCCTAATTCAACAGAGACCTAGGAGAAAGTCCTACTGGAGTCCTGCGAAAACCCTGGAGGCCAGTGTATGGGACTTGGAGGCAAAGTATGACTTTAAGTTGGCAGAAAAAGGCAGCAGACTCTAGCTAGGAGCAGGAGAGAGGGGACATAAAGGACTCTAGACAAGGACAGGTGGAATGATTGTTCTTCTGCTGTGGTCAGGTATAAGGTCTTAGAAACACAGAGTGCAATGTCTGCAGAAGTAGAGAGGATGACATGGGAGGGCCTGGCTTAGAGTTATCAGCTGATTTCCTCAACAAGTGTATGACTCAGTGGAGGAAGAATAGAAAAAGAGCAATGTGAGCCTGGAAAGAATCCCAGTAGAAACGGGGAGAAGGAAGAGACTCCAAGAGGTCAGTGCTAAGAACTGTTATAGCCAAGACTCACGCAAGTCAGGGGAGCAGAGCCTCTTGGGGGAGCTGGGCCACTGAGATGGGGGCTGCTGAAAGCCACTACACTAGGCAAGGAAAAGTCATCAAATAAAGTATTGGAGCTCAGAACTTATTGAGAGAAAAGTTGATGCTGAGTAAACATTTCAATGTAGATGAAGTTATCAGCAAAGACTATGCAAGAAGTAGGTGGGTTTAGAGTTAGGATCAGGAATAGGCTTTCTCATTAGGAGAAGGGGATACTTTCAAATCAGATGGGTTTAGTATTGGGAAAATGTGGAGAGGCATGAGAAAACTTCCTCTCTGAATATTTCCTTGTTGAATTATTAATGTCTGTGCTAGACACACCATTTTCATAATTGGCATGGAGCCGGAAGATGATATCAAACAAGGATGTTCTGAAGCCGCTGTCTCTATGCCTCTTGGGTTGAACAGTATGTCAATAACACGATGTCCAGTCCTAACTACATGATGTAATTTAGGGTTGTTTAGCCTTCCATCCCACCTAGATCAAGACACCATAGCCAGTTGACTTACAAATCATTGTGGTCAACTGTAGTAGGAATTCTTAAAAGTTCTTTTTAATAAAATCAAACCTGAGGCCCGAGTTATTGGGGTCCATGCTGGTAGATCAGAGAGACAGAACAAGCCACAGTTATCTCACCTCGCCGAATCCTCAGCTGGTCTTGTCTCCTCAGACTGGAGGCCTCTGAGTCCTCATCTGGAATGGGTCTCAGCTGAATTACTGCTCAAAAGCCTGAAGCTTAACCAGGCCACATGTTTAACCAGCCAAATGCTTAACCAGCCAAATGCCTCTAGTTTCTGGTCCTCACGCCTTATATATCTTTCTCTTTTCTACCATCACTCCCTAGGATTAAAGGCTGGCTTTCTGGGATTAAAGGCGTGTCACCATGCTTGGCTATTTCCAATGTGGCCTTGAACTCACAGAGATCCAGAGGGATTTCTATCTCTGGAATGCTAGGATTAAAGGTGTGAGTGCTACCATTTTCTAGCCTTTGTATCTAGTGGCTGTCTGTTCTCTGACCCCAGATAAATTTATTAGAATACACAATACCACCACAGTCAACACTAATGTTCTTCCTTTCAGAAACTCATAACCACATCCGTTAGCACGTGGGTCACTTAGACGTTAACTAAGTACCTTCACTTTTGCATTTTCCTCTTTTTTCTTTTTGGCTTCCCAGAGTTCCTTCTGGTACTCCTGTGAGAGGTTGTCATCCACGAAAGTTAAAACCGCATTTGGGTTTCTTAGTGTTATAATGGTCTGCTCGGCCACTCCTTTTTCAATAGCCTCATTAATGGCTATGACGGCAGCATGTACTGAAAAGTAAAGAGAAAGAACACTTTTTTTTTTAATTAGCAAAAGACACTGACAACACTGATACCCCATATACTCAAGCAGTTTTACTGTCTTATTTAACTCCCAGTAAGTAAAAGAGACCTCCGGTGTGGGGAGATAGCTCAGTTGGGAAGTGCTTGTCTGATGACCAGCATTTATGTAAGAAGCCAGGCATGGTGACATGCGCTTGTAAACCCAATACTGGGGAGGCGGACACAGGTGGATCCCTGGGGTTCACTAGCCAGCTAGCCTAGCCTAATTATCTAGCTTTAGGTCCCAGATAAAGACCCTGTCTCTAAAAACAATGGGGACAGCTCCTGAAGAACAAACTGACTTACACATGCAATGCACTCGTGTGTACATGCATATCTGCATGCTCTCAGCACAATAAAAAAAGAGACCTTGGACATATCATGCAGTACCTGATGCTCTCTCTGCAAGCTTGCCTGTCACTGGCCTTGCTCACAGTGTCTCTGAAATAATCCCTATCTATCTATTCAGGCAGAGACGAACCAGGGCCTATGCCAGCCACTAGGGCACAGAGTCGGCCCTGGCTTCCCACTCAGGGCATCACAGCCTTACACAAGTGGGTTCTAAGAGATACCTGATTTAGCTTGCAACATCAAAACCACTGAAACCCAAAGACACAGCAAGTAGAGATTATGTTCGGTGGAGCGAAGACATTTCTGAAATCTCTACATTCACATCACACAGATGCATGTCTAAAACCCCAAAGCAATGACTTGGCTATGTTCAAACACCCACAAATAATTATAACACTAAGGATAAAAATGTCAGGGTTCTTGGTGTTGACAGTGCTCCTGCAAATGTGGCGAGCATTCCTGAAAGCTGCTGGACTTTCTATAAGGAATGTGGCAGTGTCCAGCCCTATAAGGTGACACAGGACAAGAAGGGCAAGGATTCTCTGCTCAGGGGGAGTGGCATGAGACAGGAAGTGGAGGGGCTGCAAGGGCAGACTAAACCTATTGTGCCCCCAAAGGTTCAGTCTGCAAAGGAGATCACGCTGGAGCCTGCGGTGCCCAACTGCAGAGCTCAGAAGATGCTGCCTATTAAGAGATGTGGCTGCTTTGAACCAGGATGTGATAAGAAGAGAAGGGGTCAAATGATCCCGAGCTAGGTTAATTCTGTGATGAAGACAATAAAATCATTTGGTTGCAGCTGGTCTTTTGGCGGTGAGCAAACTAGAATTATCATCATCATCAACAACCCCCCTTGCCCCCGCAAAACCTTTAGGGTTCTAAAGTATCTCCTAAGCATCCTGTTTTGTGCCATTGACATCAGCACATACATTCGGGTGAGTTGCAGGCCAATGGCATGCATGGATATGAGGCCGACTTACATGCAGCTTCGTCCACAGACAGTTCGTTGGCCAAAATGCCACCTATTTTGCTGAAAGCTGGCATCTGTATCCCATACTTCTCCAGTTCTTTCCTCATGTTACTGATTTCCTCCTCTGAAAGGACAACAGAAAAAATAAAAATTCAAGGAAGCTGCCAGAGGCGAAGGCAGGAAAGAGACACTCTTCCTAGGGAAGGTGGAGCCATTTCCAAACAATCTGCTTGAGTCTTTCACTCCACAAGTATGGGGGAGGGGGTCCAGGCAGGCACAAGCAAGATAGGTTAATGTGGTGGTTAGTGTTCACTGTCGGTTCGGTAGACTCCGGAGTCACCTGGGAGATGGGCATCTGCCTGCGGGAAATGCCCTTGATTACCTCAGTGGAAGCGGGAAGAGCTGCCCTCTGAGTGCGGCACCATTCTGACAGGGATTCTAAACTGTATAAATGCAGAAAGGGAGCGGGGCAGCAGCATGCATTCACAGCTCTCTTCTCTGACTGTCGCCATAACATGGCCAGCTTCTTCATGCCCCTGAGGCCCTGACTTCACCACCACGGCAGACTGAACCTTGTAATGTGAACTAAAATCAACCCTTTCCCTCCAGCTACTCATGTCAGGGTACTTTATCACAACCCAGGAAGAAAACCAAGATGGCAGGCTTTCCCTTGTTGGTACAGAGCAGTGATTCTCAACCCGTGGGTCGAGACCCCTTTGCGGAGTTGAATGACCCTTTCATAGGGGTCACATATCAAATATTTACATTACATAACAGTAGCAACATTAAATTAAGAAGTAGCAATGGAAACAGTTTTACGGTTGGGGGGTCACCACACATGAGGAACTGTATTAAAGGGTCTGCAGCATTAGAAGAGTGAGAAGCACTGGGATAGAGGAAGGGGGGAATGAGTAACATCAACAGGAAGAAGAAAGCACCTGCATGCTTTCTTAGTCACTAGATAGCAGAGGAGAGAAAGGCAAAGCGCAGTACCTGTGAAGTCCACTTTTCCCAGCAAATCCTGGATCTGGGGGGCAATCCCCAGTTTAAACAGATACAAACTGAAAGACAAAACATGAAGCCATCAGAACCTTTATTATCCTAAGTCCTACAGTGTCATACAACTAAAGAATGCTTTCCACTGACCAGGGTCCAAGAGAGCTCACATAGCCCAAAGTGCCTCACACGATAGCCAGTCAGTCCCAGGTGGGCAAGACCAGAACTCCAGGCAGTGGCCCAAATATCAGTATTCTGCAGCTCAGGGGGCCTTTCCCTGGGATCACCACCCCTCCATCGTCCATGTATAACAAGAATAAAAACACAGCTAATGGGCTGGAGAGATGGCTCAGTGGATAAGAGCACTGCCCGCTCTTCCCGAGGTTCAATTCCCAGCACCCACATGGCAGCTTACATGTAACTCCCATCCCAAGGGAGTTACAGTGACCTTTTCTGGCCTCCAGAGGCACTGCATGCATATGGTCCACAGACATAAGGAGACAAAATACTCACACACATAAAATTAAAATAAAGGTTAAAATTAAAAAAATAAAACGACAGCTAATGTAAAACAGTAGGCAATAAACACAGTTTCTATGGATATTCCTTAACTGATTGTCATTTGGCTGAAAGGACAGTTTAACTTGGAATTCTTTGATAATCAAAATATTTGTTTCCTATTTCTGAACCATTAGGCCAATAAAACTACGGTATGACATTACAAAGCCAGTATGGTGTGCGCATATCACTAAGTAGGAGGCAGAGGCTACATTGTAAATGTCTAAAAATAAATCTCTTAAGCAATTAATGATGCCACCCATTAACCTACCCATAACCTGACAAAAGGCCCAGAGAGCTAGCATCTAAATCCTATCAAAGAGATGTCACTTTGTGTCTCCTACTCAATCCTAGTCCCAGCCAGCTTCTGTTGCACATTTCTACCAACCTCTCCAAACCCAAAGATAATTCAGGGAATCATCTAAAAAAACAAAACAAAACAACAACAACAAAAAAACCAAAAACAAAGCCTGTTTTTTCTTTCTTTCTTTCTTTCTTTCTTTCTTTCTTTCTTTCTTTCTTTCTTTCTTTCTTTCTTTCTTTCTTTCTTTCTCTCTCTCTCTCTCTCTCTCTCTCTCTCTCTCTCTCTCTCTCTCTCTCTTTCTTTCTTTCTTTCTTTCTTTTTTCTTTTTTCTTGGAGACAGGGTTTCTCTGTGTAGCTTTGCGCCTTTCCTGGAACTCACTCCGTAGTCAAGGCTGGCCTCGAACTCACAATGATCCACCTGGCTCTGCCTCCCGAGTGCTGGGATTAAAGGCATGAGCACCACCGCCCGGCTTTTTTTTTTTTTTTTTTGGTTTCACTTCCTTATTCATTTGATAGGTTTAAAATCCATGAGACTTTAATTAGATGTGAGAAATTAAAGAGAACGGTCTTGATGACTTGAACATTTTAATATGAATTTGCCCAATGTTGATGTTAGATGAATCCCAGCAGTTTATAAAATCCATTACATTTCAAATAAAAAAATTCAAGACGAAGTTTTCTCAAAGGTAATAAAATAAGTTCTTAAATATATGTTTAGTCAACATAAGCAGCTTGCACTGAAATTGATTTGATTGTAATCCATAGGACAGTTATTTATATTAAGGTATGGTAACATCTAAAAATGAAAGATTGATGGTTAAAATATTAGAAAGAAAAATCACCACCCACCCAGGTGGGTACAGCCAGGGGCACCTACAGAACCAGATGAACAAGGACTGAGAACAAGGGGTGTAAGGCTAGCTGAGGCAAAGAATGGGACCCCGCCATGGAAAAAGGAAAGAGGGAGGAGAGAGAGGGGGAGGGGGAGGGAGAGGGGCAGAGAGAGAGAGAGAGAGAGAGAGAGAGAGAGAGAGAGAGAGAGAGAGAGAGAAGGGAGGGAGAAGGGAGGGAGAAGGGGAAGGGAAGAGAGAAGGGAATTAATCACTCAGTTAAAATGAAATATTTTCATTAAATTCCCTTTAATGTTGCTTTTATACACACACACACACACACACACACACACCTCTGTAGAAACCCGTTAACTAAATCCCCTAAACAAAATTCCAAGGTTAAAAAGGTAAACACAGAACAAAAGCTTTCAACACACTTCCCCAAACTACAGTCTTAAAAGACATGGCATGGCTGCGTGTACTGGCGCACATCAGTAATTCCAGCACTCCAGAGATGGAGGCAGTTGGATCTCAAGATTGAGGCCATCTGGGCCTACATGTGTGAAGCTAGTTTGGGCTACATGAGAGAGACCCTGTCTCAAAAAATAAAAGAGGGAAAAGATTGCATTCATTTATTCTCTGTGATTAAAGGGTTTTTAAAAATTGTTACATGGCTGGGATTGTTGGCTTAGTTATAGAATACCCGCCTCATGTGTGCAAAACCCTGGGTTTAATCCCCAGCCCTGAAACAAACAAACAAACAAACAAACAAACAAACAAACTCCTAGCCCCCCAACAAAATCCCTTTTCATTTCTGCAGGACATTTTGAATTTGGTTTGACTTTCTAGCTGTGTTCTCTGGGAGTTGATTCAAGTCTACTATTAAGTAACCTTGTTACAAAGCAGTCCTAATCAGGACTGTGGTTCTCAACCTGTGGGTTGTGACCCCCCCCCCCGGGGGGGATTGCATATTAGATATCCTGTGTATCAGTAGCAAAATTGTAGTTATGAAGTCGCAACAAAAATATGGTTGGGAGTCACCACAATATGAGGAACTGTATGAAAGGGTCGGAGCATTGGTAAAGTTGAGAACCACTCTCTTAGGAGAAAAATAACTTGTGAGTTGTACCTTAACTTGAAGGAATTAGTCAATATCCAACAAGTACCAAACGTCTGAGCATCCTTGAGTTCAGTGACCTTTATAACTAGTGTGTCCTCTGCAAAGAACTGGGGAGCAAGGCCTGGGGCTGCTGTAACAGGTATTAGCTGGCTCTGCGTGGGCATGAGGCTTCTAAGTTCGGGAGTCTCAAACCCACCAATGTGGCTCACTCTTTAGCACTCTCAATCACCTGGTGGACCACACAGTCGCTCCTCACAGCTGTGAGGAGGGCTTTGCTGGGTACTATACAGTACTATACCCTTCTGGGAGGAGTCAGTGCCAGCCAGCACCCCTGGCGCCTAGCTTCTTTATCCTCCCCGGGAACTGCATCTGATATGGGTTATGGCAACTGTACGAAGCTGACTACTCAGTTGAACCTCAGAACCCTCCGATGGGGAGGGGCGTAACCCACGCTGCCAGCAGTCTATGCAAATGCATTTTCCTTATCCCCATGTCCTTTCAGAATATTATCAAAGAAGACTTCCCAGGGCCTGCAGGTACAGTCAGTGGGTGGGTTCAAGGCCCTAGGTTCGACCCCCTGTACTGTGACATTATCAAGAATAGGGGGAGAGGAGGGAGGGAGAGGGAGGGGAGGGGCTGAAGGAGGAAAGAGGAAGAAAACATTCCCAGCGTGATAGCAATACCATGTTAAGTCTGCCTTCTGTTTGTCAGTGGTGAGGATAAATAGGCTTTTTTTTATACGTGTGCCGCTCATTTAGAGTTTTTCTAGGAAATACTTATTTTTTATTTATTTTTTTTATTATTTTTTTAAATATATATTTTATTTTACAATACCATTCAGTTCTACACATCAGCCATGGGTTCCCCTATTCTCCCCCCTCCCACTCCCTCCCCTTACCCCCAGCCTACCCTCCATTCCCACCTCCTCCAGGACAAGTCCTCCCCCGAGGACTGTGATCAACCTGGTAGACTCAGTCCAGGCAGGTCCAGTCCCTTCCTCCCAGACTGAGCCAAGCGTCCCTGCATAAGTTCCAGGTTTCAAACAGCCAACTCATGCAATGAGCACAGGACTTGGTCCCACTGCCTAGTTGCCTCCCAAACTGATCAAGCCAATCAACTGTCTCACCTATTCAGAGGGCCTGATCCAGCTGGGGGCCCCTCAGCCTTTGGTTCATAGTTCATGTGTTTCCATTCATTTGGCTATTTTTTTTTCAATAATTGAGTAAAACTGAAATTTATTATATGCCACAGTCGTCCTAGGGACCTCCATGCTATATATATAGCCTCTATGGTTCTATGGGTTGTGGTCTGATTGTTCTTTATTTTATATCTAGAATCCACCTATGAGTGAGTACATACCATAACTGTCTTTCTGGGTTTGGGTTACCTCACTCAGGATGATTTTTTCTAGTTCCATCCATTTGCCTGCAAATTTCATGCTTTCATTGTTTTTCTCTGCTGAGTAGTACTCCATTGTGTATATGTACCACATTTTTTTCATCCATTCTTCCGTTGATGGGCATCTAGGTTGTTTCCAGGTTCTGGCTATTACAAATAGTGCTGCTATGAACATAGCTGAGCATGTATCTTTATGGTATGAATCAGCATTCCTTGGGTATATGCCCAAGAGTGGGATGGCTGGGTCTTGAGGTAGTTCGATTCCTAATTTTCTGAGAAACCGCCATACTGATTTCCACAGTGGTTGTACAAGTTCACATTCCCACCAACAGTGGAGGAGTGTTCCCTTTGCTCCACATCCTCTCCAACATTGGTTGTCATTGGTGTTTTTGATCTTAGCCATTCTAACAGGTGTAAGGTGGTATCTCAGAGTCGTTTTGATTTGCATTTCTCTGATGATTAAGGATGTTGAGCATTTCTTTAAATGTCTGTCAGCCATTTGTAGTTCTTGTTTTGTGAATTCTCTGTTTAGCTCTTTAGCCCATTTTTTAATTGGACTGTTCAGTACTTTGATGTCTAGTTTCTTGAGTTCTTTATATATTGTGGAGATCAATCCTCTGTCAGATGTGGGGTTGGTGAAGATCTTTTCCCATTCTGTTGGCTGTCTTTTTGTCTTATTGACTGTGTCTTTTGCCCTGCAAAAGCTTTTCAGTTTCGAGAGGTCCCATTTATTAATTGTTGTGCTCAGGGTCTGTGCTGTTGGTGTTTTATTTAGGAAATGGTCTCTGGTGCCAATGTGTTCAAGAGTGCTTCCTATTTTCTTTTCTATTAAGTTTAGTGTAACTGGATTTATGTTTAGGTCTTTGATCCACTTGGACTTGAGTTTTGGGAAATACTTATTAATGAATGTTTTCATTTCAAGAATTCTGAGGAGAGAATTATTGACCTTTCTCATTTCCTCCTTTTTCCCTTCAAAATCATACCAAAAGACAAGCAACAAGTGGTAACCTTATTATATGGTAATTTAAATTTAGCACCAAATTCTATATTCATATTATTAGGATTCTGATATTCATCTTATCAGGAAGGGGATATTGAACGCTTAACAGTTTTTTCACTGTGCGGTATCACATACTCATAATTCAGAGGCTGGAAGACAGGACACATTCTCTTAGCTTAAGGTCTACATCTTTTGAGATTATCAAGAATCAAAAAGTGGGTGCAGTCACCAAAGTCTGTTAGCAAAGGTCACACCAAACAAGGTCATTAGGAGACCATGATGACATTTAGAAAGCCATACTATGTTATAAAGCATTTCTTACTTCATTATTACATGGGGGAAAATATTGCCATTCTGGGTGGGAAGCCATGGCTGTGAAGTGCTTAGAGGTAGAGCACTTGCCCAGCACACCCCAGGCCAAGGAAGATCAACATCTACAAGGGGACTCCTATCAGAGGGGCCTCCTGAAATGCCAGCCTCTCACTTCTCCTGGAAACTTCAAAATTAGGCAGAATTGAAACAGTCTGCCATAGCTTCAAAGATATGTCAGAACAATAACCAAACAATCATTTAAGAAATGGAAAAAATAATAAAAAAAATATACCATGGTTATCACTTCAGTTTGATTTGGAGCATCGATTTCTGTCTCCCACCTCCCTCCACAAATTCAAGTTAGACCTCCCCCCAAAAATGGTAAGAAGACTAGTGAGAAAAATGAGAGCCTACGACAGCAAAACATAAAGAGGAGACGCCCATAGACTATCAAGTAACATGACAGCATGCTCTCTTTAAGGCATATTATTGCATTAATACTCTGCTAGTTTAATGTAATTTTAAAGCTACGTCTTCATACCCAAACCCGAGCTAATTAGTAACCCTTGCTCTTAATAGAGGTTCACTTCTATATCTCTACTGATACAGTTTTGAGACAGTCTACAATTTTAATTCTATGTCTTTTGTTTTTATTATTTTGCCTTAATAGTTTAGATAACACATTTTACTAATTTCTTTTCTAATTTCACTATACCCAATTTTCCTTTCTTAATTTTCCCCCTTGGGAATTTTCTGCTATGTTAAGTGCCCATTAACTAATTTCTGGAATTGCTTAAATTGAGTGAGTCTTCAGCTATTCAAATATACTCATTTTTTTTTTAATTGATGTTGGTACTCTGTCAAATTGAATGTTTTCTTCACAGAGTCACTTTTCCTTAAATATCTGGCATCTTTTGATTTGAGGCTTGTCTTGTTAGGGTTTCTATTGCCATGATGAAACACCATGACCAAAAATCAAGTTGGGGGGCTGGAGAGATGGCTCAGTGGTTAAGAGCACCGACTGCTCTTCCAGAGGTCCTGAGTTCATTTCCCAGCAACCACATGGTGGCTCACAACCATCTGTAATGAGATCTTATGCCCTCTTCTGGCCTGTAGGGACACATGCAGGCAGAATACTGTATACATATTAAATTAATAAATCAAGTTGGGGAGAAAAAGGGTTTATTCGACTTACATGTCAAAACTGCTGTTCATCACTGAGGAAGTCAGGACAGGAACTCAAACAGGGCAGGACCCTGGAGGCAGGAGCTGATGCAGAGGCCATGGACGAGTGCTGCATATTGGCTTATTTCTCATGGCTTGCTCAGCCTGCTTTCTTATAGAACCCAGGACCACCAGCCAGGGATGAGGCCACTCACCATGGACAGGACCCTCCCGCATTGATCACTAAATGAGAAAATGCCTTACAGCTGGACCTCATGGAGGCATTTCCTCAACTGAGACCCCTTCCTCTCTGATGACAGGTTTGTCAAGTTGACACACAAAACCAGCCAGTATAGGGCTTAGGTCAGTATTCGGGTCTTGTGGTTCACCCACTGTGGACTGAGGCATCCGAGACCCTGTGGCAAGCAAGGGAACTGACAGAGGGAGGGGGTCAGTGTCTCCTCTCACTGATGTCTTTCTGTCTTTCTTGGTGTTGGTGGCTGTTTCAGATAGCTAGGGTCCTCCAATATAACCCAGGTTAGTCTGCAACTCACAATCCTTCAGACTCAGCTCCCAAAGCTTGGGTCACAGGGGTGTGCCACCATGCTTTGCACCCCTGCCCCTCTCCCTAGCCTTTAGCTGCCTTGGATACTGAACGCTCTTCCGCCGTCAGTATCTGCATTTGCTCCTCTGAACAGAGCCGGAGGCTCGGCCTGTCCAAGCCGATCCCTCCTTGCTTCGAACCTCTGTGTCTACGTATCTGACTGGAGCCAGGTCTGGGACGGCCCCCAGGCCTGCCATGGCCCCTGTTGCTTTGGGCTGCTCCCTGTTCCCATCTCATTTCTTAATCCTGTCACAACTGTTTGCTTTAGAGGGGGAGCTGTTCACAGTTCTGGCCACTGGGTGACATGTCTGATGTCACTTCAAAACTGTTTTCTTTAATTATTGTTTTAGGCAGGTCGTGTTCAGGTGACCCCGGCTGCTGTGAACGCGTGAGTGTGACAGCCATGTCCTGGCAGAAAACAGCAGTTTACAGCTCCCTCCCCACCTTCTGGCTCTTACATTCCATCTCTTTGTCCTCAATGTTCCTTGAGCAGTGATGGTAGTGTTCATAGGAGGGGATTTGTTTGTTTGTATTTTTAATGATGTGGCCACTGATAGGCCTCCCATGTTCCAGGGGATTATTCTGCACCCAAGCACAAATTGGCAGCACTGGACTTAGTGGGTTTTAAAACAACAACAATAACAAAAACCCAAACCAAAACAATGACAAACGTTGGGGGGGGGGCAAGTTAGGGAGAATATGGAGACAGTTGGAGGTAGAATATGGAAGATGGGAGGTAGATATGATCATATTTCATCATTTACATTATAAACTCAAAGTAAAGACAAAATTTTTAATTACCATTGTATTAATTTTATGTCAGTTATGAAAAAGTTAATGAACTGTACTAAATGACTTAGATGCAACTATTTTTACATTATATTCTTGTTCATTCATTCATCTAATTGCTACTGATAGAATGTATCCTCTGTATATTATGTTTTTCTTAAGACAAAGCTGGTTTGGATGCCACAAACATAGCTTTAACTGGGTGCAGTGGTATTTGGGGATAAGGACTTCAGGACTCCATGAGTTAGGCCAAGCTAGGCACCATACCCAGCCCTTGTCTCACAAACTAAGAAAAAACTTGGCTTTGCTACAATATAAACTAAAAGATTGTGCTAAAGGAATGTGGTGATTTTCACACTCATGATAAAGAAAGTAGGTGCTATTTCCAACTTCTGTGTAGGGTAATGGTAACAGAAATTTCACAGTGAACAAACATTCTGATTAACTACAAGTCACCACAAGGTGGTGCTGGGAAATTAGCTTGCTGAATGGAAATGTCTGCTTTTAAATGCAAATCTGATATTTTCTTAAATTGGTATGATGGACTAGGTAGACAACTGATTTGCATCTGGTCTTTCAAACTTCATTGCCAAAGAATTAAATATATTCTACTTAGCTCCAACTTTCAACATTTGGCATCACTGGCATTGAAATTTCGTGTTAGTTTTAAAAGGATTACTTCTTCCATGGTGGGAGTTTCTACTCAATCTCTGAGTGACACCCGTTACCCAGTACATGCGGGGCAAATGCCAATCTGGAAGCTGCATTTATCCATCATTCTCATGCTGAAAGAAACCATCCATTGAAAAGTGCTCTTTCCCAAGCATTGAAAGTCTATTGAGTCCAACTTGTACCTGACATTCATAGGCAATTGAGACTTGATCTTATAAAAACAAATCCATTGACCATAACAAATGCTGTTTGCAGCTGGCTTTCCACACTGAACTTTCTATGCACCCTTTACTGACTAACATATAGCACAGCATTCCAGGAGCATTTCAGAGGAAGCGCTGGCATTAATGTTACCAGCACTACCCAAATGTCTAAGACAGCACTCTGTGTAGAGTAGGTAGCCTCTTATCCCACGAAAAGGTAGACCACATCTGTATTGCGAAGGTAGGCCTGCAACGGAGGGGTGACTTGGAGGTAACTAACTTTCACTAGTCCATAAGGTACTAGTTGGATAAATAGTATCAGCTGAAGTCTGGGAAGTGAAAATGAAAGTTACAAAATAGTATTAGTTTTAAAAATTATTATTAGTTTTAATAAGTACATTAAAAATTCTGTGGTGATGAAACTCCAACTTCAAAGGCAGGATGGACCTGAGTCCACTTCTGAGTTCCTGCATCATATCACAGCAACCAGCTCACTTAGGGCTGTACCAAGTGCAACAGACATTTGTCATGGCAAACTAGAGAGACCTAGGACTGTTAAGGGCTGGGTGTGTGGCCCTGAGCAAGGCATGGAAATGAGCTTTCAGTGGAGTGAATGGCCAGGGCGTAAATAACTTCCCAGGGTCCCTCCAGTTCTCAAGCTCCAGGATTCTAACCAGATCAGAGGCCTGGGCTGAAGGGCAAGTCTGACACCACTGTTTTTTTAAATTTTGGTTCAAAGCAAGGGAATCCAGCGGCAGTCTTTCCATATGCAAATTACGTCAGGTAAACTTCCTGAACAGTTAAAAAGACAACTCCAAGGGGCTTTAAATAGCAGCTTAGCGGGCATCTTTCTGTGGTAGATTTCAGGAGATGGTTGGCAGGCTTAAAGAGTTTAGCTTTCTGTGAGATGGTCATAGCCATATAGTAATTCAGACAGGAGGAGGAAGGGGAACATGTCATTCAGACCAAGCAGAGAATTTTGAACAATGAGGAGTTTGAAAGCTACAGTAAGGAGCAAATGCCATCCTCAATTTAATCTCCAATACTGCCATCTCCATCGGCCCCTCCCAAGACCCGAGGATTAGAGTCAGCCTTTTAGGCCAATGATCTATCTCTAGAGGTTTTACTTGTAAATTCCAATGTGCACTGCAAGAATTACAATCTTAAATGGTAGTTTAGAGGAACGTTCAGTAAATTGGTTTCTTTGGGACAAAGAAGACTTTAAGAGAAAAGAGTGTTAAGTCAACGAGGGTTAGACATTAATGCCTGAGCAGCATGTCTACCATCTCTGTTGGTGGGTCAGGTAGCCACTGTGGGAGACCTGGGGAAAAGAGCCCCCTACAAAGCAGTCAGGAAATATAGGACAACTGGTCAACCCGAAGTAGGTCTGCCACCACCTTCCTCACAAATGCAAGCCCTATCAAATGCCATTTATGCATTGGCACCATATTTGAAAACCAGACAGTGGGACACAGTTACAGAATCTTGAGCAGATGCAGTACTGCCTACACTCAGGGGAGCCCCACAGGCTTCCAGCTTGCAACAGAATTTTAATGGCCCCATGAAGGACACAGTAAGAAAAGTGGCATCCGGCACCCTTATATTGCTAAACTAGAATAATCAGCAGTAATATGTGACTCTGAAGGGATTCCTTGAACAGTAGTTGATTCCAGGTCTTAAAGCAGTAATAATGAGAACAGGACAAGGACATCTGATTGTGTCCAAGGATTTTTCAAAGAAGATTGTGTACAAGGATTTTTCAAAGAAGATTGTGTACAAGGATTTTTCAAAGAATGCCAAGGGCAGGGCTACAAGGACAACGGGGCTGCCTAGGCTCCAGGGGGCTACAAGGACAAAGGCAGAACTCTGACTAACCAAACGCAATCTATTCCATGCAGAAGGTATTAAACAGGCAGGGTGGTCCACACATGTAATTCCAGTACTCAGGAGGCTGAGGTAGGGGGATTGTGAGTTCAAGTCCAGCCTGAGTGATACAGAGATACTATGAATGAACAGGAAAATAGTCACTTTGGTTCAGTCTTAAACAGCGTATAACACACAGTGTACAAAGGGAAAGTTGTTAGAGATGAGTAGTCCGTGCACAATTCTGTGTTTTGCTTTTTCAAAGGGGGCTTATTAAAACATGGGTACTTTGTTCTTTATCTGTTTGTGAAGCAAAGGTAAGTACTTATGTTTCTACTACACATACTACAGGAAATGATAAAGACCAGGAATTCTGAATTAGCCAAAAAGTCTCCTCAAAGCAAAACAAGTGTCCCAAGGTAAGGAAGGACTGCAGAGCACAGGCCATGACAGAAATAACAGGTAGAAAAGGGGGTCCAAAAGCACTGAACGGTCAAGCAGCAGGGGACCCAGGAACCTGATCTGAGGTGCTAAATCAGCAACGGCCTGAAGAGCATCGAGTTTTCCCCCCTCCCTTGTCTCCTAGGAGATGGAAACCTCTAGAAATCCCAGCTATAATTTTAAGAAGAAAATGAAAAAGGCATACATATGCTTCTAATAACAGTAAAAGGCCAGGCTAATGCATCACTATGACAGGACAATGTGTAGTACAACACCAGCCAAGTGACACTTAGGGAATGAGTAGGGCAATGGGGAGGGGTAGACAGTAGAGAAAACCTACCTGAAGCCACAGACCTAGAAATGAAAATGGTGTTGACTTACAAAATAGGTGAATTCTAACTTGATGCTGGCAGACAGGTTCTGACTTACCTTGAGACAAGAACCCAAAGAAAGGCCATGTTCAACAAGGAACAGGTCAAAAACTAGACTTCGAGGGGTGCCCTTTTATTTCTGGTGATGCTAAAAATCATGTTGCCCCAGGGTAGGTGTCATGACATGATCCTAACGCCAGGGCAGGTCACATTAGTGTGTGAATAACGGAACCAAGAGCAAGCCTGCTCTGGATCTTTCCCAGCAGATTTCAGTGGTGAGCGAATAGCCCTGATGAACATTTCATCTGCTCTGAAGGTATAGAAGGAAATCGCATTGTTTTAACAATCACATTATGGTTTCAATCATTTCAACATATTCAATTTTATAACTGTTTAAACATTTAACAGTTGCTGGATGTCACTTGTTATGTCTTTATAAACAGCGCATGAGACAACATACACAGTGTTTTTCTGTGTATATAAAACGGCCTCCAGACATTTAAAAAAAAAAAAAAAAAGGTGTAGTAACTCAGCTAGGCTTCCTGAACGGATTTCTTTTTGTTGCATAGGCTTTAGAACATTCCAAAAGAAGCCACAAAAGGAAAACATGCCCCATACAGATTTCAAGTCCAAAGTCACCAAAATAGTAACCGTGGTTTTTGTGTGATTTGGTGATTGTGACTGTTTTAGCTTTTCCTTCAGTATTCTTTCTACGTTTTCCAGTTTTTCCCTCCACAGTGAGAATATTCTAATTTTTTTTTTAAATAGGAAAAGAGGATAAATATTTCCTTGGAAAAAGAGGAGGCCACCCACCAAGAAGGCAAGTCTCTCCCAATTAGGCCAAGTTTGGAAACGCCAAGCTAAGCTGGTAAAGGGGTCATGAGTGACAGGCAGTAAGGCTGGGATCAGGTGCCAGACAAAAAGGTAAAAAAAAGGGGGGGGCGGGGAGAGCAAGGGCAGGAACTCAGGGGTGCTTGGCTGTTAGCCCCACATCAGACTCCAGACAGGTTTGGTCCAAGTCAAAGCTAAATTTGTAGATCAACCAGCCCACAGGCTGGGGCAGAAGGGAGGCAGTGCCTGACAAGCAAAGTTACCTGGAGTGACCTTCTCTCCTGGCTCCTGACCTATCACCAGAACCTCTGACCTGCCCACTTCTCTACCAGGTCACGACAACTCTGCTCCAGCCATGCTACGGCTGTTGTAACCACGCTAACACATCGCTTCTAACTGTGTCACGAGAGCAAACTGCACTCATTAAAGGGTTCCTTAAAGCTGCTCCCTGGCTGCCTTCTGAACGTGTCTTGCTCAGCAACACAGAATCCCCGCCTCCTGGGAGTGACTGACAGCCTTCGAAACTACAGCTTCAGACACCCTTGGGATTTCTCAGTTCTTTCTCGAGAGGCAGCCACATAACATGAGAGGACAGAGAAAAGTGAAAGAGGGTCATCCATGGAAGAATGTGGTCAGATGTGTGACATGCATGACCACACTATATAACCTTTCCTGGATGTCAAAATAGACATGGAGGACGGCGCCGCAACCCCCCCCCCCCCCCCCCCCCCCCCCGTGAAGAGTTATTGATCAAGACCCAGAACCATGACATCAGCATCGGCACACACATAGCAACAATAAGTAAGAAATGGCTTGTTTGTTTGTAAGCTGATCAAGTTATTATTTCATCTATGGTAAATGTACATTTGTGAGCCCCCATGCCATTCTACATAGCTTCTTAGGAGCAAAGATTTCACTCGAAAGGAACTTAGCACACTAGCTCTTTGTAAGCTGGAGAACACATGGCCCACGTGTCCACTTCAGAAAACCAATTTAAGCTCACACACGTTGCTCTGGGAGCACGGTATGGAGATCACCACTGTGATATGTGGATTTAATATTAGCCGGCTTAGCAGGTCACAAAAACAGCACTAACTCACAGTGTTAAGTGGCTGCCCCAAGCTTTGACGAGAACCCTCTGAGGAACACAGAGCAGCACATTTGAAAGCATATCTCAAGAGAAACACACATGGAGCTTTAAGAAAACCTATTGGGCCAGGCGGTGGTAGCGCACGCCTTTAATGCCAGCACTTAGGAGGCAGAGGCAGGTGGATCTCTGTGAATTCAAGACCAGTTTAGAATACAGAGTGAGCTCCAGGCCAATCAGAGCCACACTGTGAGACCCTGTCTCAAAAAACAAAACACCCCCCCTGCCACCACCCCCAAAAAACCTTACTGGTACACTGACCCTCAGGAAGAGGCAAGCACAAAACAGGAGATTCCCCCTCCATCACCTCCTGCAGAAATAACACCTTATTTTACTTATTCTTTTTTAGATATTCTAAGTTATTACAAGAAAAAGAAAAAAGGAAGGAGGCAGCCTGGCCAGGCTTATCTATAGCCCCATAGCCCCTGTAGGGAGGCTGAGGCAAGAGGATGGAGAGTTTGAGGCCAGCCTGAGCTGTACAGTATGACCCTGTCCTAAATCAATAAAAGTAAAGAAAAAAAATAAAGAAAAAGAGGGTGACAAGATGGCCTTGCAGGCCAAGGCATTTGCCACCAAGCCCCATAACCTGAGTTTGATCCTGGGTACCTATGGGGTAGAAGGAGACACCCGACCCCTTCACATTGTTCTCTGCTTCCGCTTGTGTGCAGTGGCACATGTGTACCCAAGAGTGTGTGCACACGTGCACACATGTACACTGAAATAAAGAAATAAATGTAAAAGGAAAAAAAAAAGGTGAGGAACCCACCATGTGGCCTGTATCTCAGCAGCTGTCATATTCCAAAGCCAGCTCAAAAAAGAAAAAAAAAAAGCTGGCCTCGGGGTGGGTCGGGGGCTGAATGCTATGACATAATCAAAGTCTTCTCTGGGAGACGAGCTTTGTAATGAATTATTATAAAAACTTTTTCCTTTGCAGAAGGAAAAAAAAAAGCCAGGAAGAAGTTAATATAAACCCCAAGACAGAGGGTCCTGCCAGGAAAATGACTTCCAGTGATATAAACACAAGGCAGATGTTGTAAAGGAATTTAAAACTTCATCACACATGAAGTCTCCCAAGCTTCACCTGGGTGCACCAGACAACAGCCCCAACTGGCTTTTGACAACGGCTCTCGTTGCCATCTGAAATCCCCAGCTTTCCCAGGCCCATTAAAAAAAAAAAAATCATCTGTGCATTAGCAGCATTTCAAGATTTTCAAAAATTATCAAGAACATTAAGTATATCTTGATCAAATTTAAAAACAATTTTTTGTGTTTCTTCTTTCTTAGAGTGTAAATTCTATTGAGTGGAAAGCTGAAAGAAATCATGCTTGTGCTACATTTTCTTATTGATGGGCTGAGCTGAATACCTGATAATGAGTCTCCAGAGCAATCACAACTATGGAATCTGCTCACTGCCATGTTTTAGTGACGTCTGCACACATAAGCACAACATTACTCTTTCCATTTTAATTCTCCCCTCCTTTTACTTAGGTCTTTCATCCATTTTTTGTGTCATATTTTCAATAATATCAAAAACTTCAGAAATGTTTTTCACGTTCAATGGCAGTGTTCCGTGGCAATTACTTTCAATTACCTTAATCTGTAGCAACAAATTCAAAACCGAACCTAATTTTTAAAGTTCTTGGGATTATGAAAGTTACTTCGGGTCTTTTACATGGAAACTGAGGTTGAAATCTGTTTGCGTTTTCCCCACCTTAGTGCGTGAATGCAATATATCATCCTTGGTATGTTTTTCCGATCGTAGACATCTGTCGTTTCTGGGTAAAATATCTGGAAAACAAAAGCGACAACTGCTTACGATGCTTTACTTCCTGAGGTATCAGCTCCCCAGACAACCAGACCCTGGTTACCTGCGCTGGTCTGTAACCATTTAAATGCAGAGGCTTCTTCTCTTCCTGGTTGCTTCCCAAAGCTCTACCAAGCAATCCCAGTGTATTAGCCCCTGCCGGGTGGGTGGCACGCCCCCTAGTGGCCAGCCTTATAGCGGTGGGGTTCACCTTTCTAGAAGGCTGGGGGTAGCAGCGTTTCACTGGGTACCCTCACACCTGTGACCTCCCGAGGGCTTATGAGCCCAAGAAGGAGACTTTCTTATGGCCACTTCATTACACTGTTAAAAACTTGGACATGTATATATGATTCATGCACATATATTCAGATTTTCTTCTGCTTAAGAGTACATGAAGTCTGGGCTGGGCGGTGGTGGCACACGCCTTTAATCCCAGCACTCGGGAGGCAGAGCCAGGTGTATCTCTGTGAGTTCAAGGCCAGCCTGGTCTACAGAGCGAGATCTAGGACAGGCACCAAAACAACACAGAGAAACCCTGTCTCGAAAACCAAAAAAAAAAAAAAAAAAAGAGTACATGAAGTCTGAAGGAAAAACACCTTTACCCCATCTTTCAGACTGTTACTATTAGCATTCTGGTATGTGTTTGCTTCTTTCATATATATGTATATATGTATGTATGTATGTACACACGTATATTATTTTTAAAAACTTTAAGCATGTGTGAAAACCAATGTGTACACAGTATAAACCCACTGAAAGAACTTGCTCGAAGCTGAATATTTTCCATCTCTTTGATATTCTATACGCACATAATTTCTGATAAATACTAATAATTCTTGCATTTTTGAACCACAGCCTAACCATTCCCCACGGCTAAACATTTATTTGTCTCTCAGTTCTTTTCCTGTTGCTGCAGTGAGCAACCAGTACCGGAACTTTCAGAGCATCTGATTCTTCTCCTGGGCGACCATCTAGACATGGAATTACCAGGCCAGATGGTTTGAACATCAAGGCTTTTACATACACATCCACGCTGCTCTTCCCTAAGCTCGACGCTAAAAGCCTGATAAGAAACAGATTTCAGACTGGGGTACCGAACTTTGTTTCTTAAAAAAAGAAAAAAGAAGAAGAAGAATTGGGCTTGAAGTTTCTAATATTAAGATAAGCACATTATCATCACTTGCTTTCAGTAAATATTTTATACAACTTTGACATTAAAACTAAAATTAAATCATGTACCATATGGTAGTACTTTGATACACAAGTGAAATTTTTCCACTGGACATTGGGGGGAAAAAAAAGGAGACGAGTGTCTCTCCAGCTAACAACGTACTGTACAGTTGCCGTGTGCTTGAAGAAACGGCTGCAGCCTGGGAAGTCTCAAGGCCCTTTCCAGCTGTCCTGTAACATATTTGCTGTCAAGAAGGTGTCAGCGAGACAAGCACTTCAGATTCAGAAAACCGAGTTTGGGTTGAAAGTTCTGACGACCATGGCTCTGGCCTCACACCTCACTGTATTATCTGCCAACTCTCCTCAGCCCCCTTTTTTCACACAAGAATTTCTCCTTGGAAAATCCACAGGTCTTCCTGCACCAAGGAGGTGGAATCAACTTACAGGTCACCGGACTCTTGCGGGCAACTCCATAGTTCTAGTGCTTCATGTGGAGCTGAGCACAGACTGAGCCCTTAATATTGATAAACGAAGGGATTCATGGCAGCTCCCTAAAAGTCAGCTCAGGGCATTTAGTCTCTTGCCCTTGTAACATCTTCTGTCAGAGACTTCATGGAGAAAGTCAATGTTGAAATGGCTTGGAAAGATGCAATCATATCTTTCACACATCATGAAATTGTCCTAATCAGATGATGTTTCTTCACCAAAAAAAATTCCATTTGAAGTTCTCTCTTTAATTTTTTTTTTAACCACCCAAGCCCTTACTTAGCACTTGATAAGTCAAAATTAATTGATTTTATGTGGCAACGAGTGTTCAGAAGGGAGCAAGCAACATTTATGTTTTGGGGACTAGTTGGTGGAAAATGGCAGAATGAATTAAACGCTGATAATTTTGAAGAAAATGAGACTGAAGTAAAACAGGCACGAGAAAAAAGATGTTGAAAATACCACGTGGGTACCGGGAACTGAACCGAGGGGTCCTCTGAAAGCAGCCAGCGACCTCACCTGCATCCCTCTAGCCCTTACTGTGGTGGTGTTTTCGAGAACTGAGGCCAGGCCTTCACATGTTAGGCAAGCGCTTGACCACTGTATTACATTCCCAGCCCACACAGTTAATATTTTTAACGGCAAACCTGGATTAATAATAAAATAATAACAGGGGTATTTATAAGCCAGCTTATTCCTTTGCCCCTTGTCTTCAAGATGACATCTTATAAATAATTTCTTTAAAGTAGCTATATGCCCCATGTAACAGAGGCCTTGAGCCAGATGAAAATGTGTCGCAAGGACAGGAAACTTAAGTGAAAAAAAACCAACCCCCAGAGGTTGCTCACCATATGATTCCAATAAAACCCCAATCTCAGACCGACAAAAATGGCGATGATGGAGAACAGTTAGTGATTGCCAGGGACAACCTGGGGGAGGGATGCAGATAAAAGCCCATTTCCCTGCGCTGACTGCGTCTGGATAGGGGCATGCAAATCCATTCATGGAATGCCACTGCCCAGACCGAGACACTCACACTCACACTCCTGCAAACAAATGCAACGTGAGAAGAAAAGCTGACTAGCCGGGCGGTGGTGGCGCACGCCTTTAATCCTAGCACTCGGGAGGCAGAGCCAGGCGGATCTCTGTGAGTTCGAGGCCAGCCTGGGCTACCAAGTGAGCTCCAGGAAAGGCGCAAAGCTACACAGAGAAACCCTGTCTCGAAAAAACCAAAAAAAAAAAAAAAGAAAAAAAAAAAAAAAAAAAAAAAGAAAAGCTGACTAAAGCCAGTGTTCTAGTTTATATTCACACCCCATGGCAGCTGGGTTTGTGTGGCTCCTGCTGATAACCCCACTATTCAGAAGCTGAGGCAGGAGGACTCCACAAGTTTGAGGCCAGCCTGGGCTACAAAGTGAATTCCAAGGCAGCCTTAGTTACATAGAGACCCTGTCATAAAGAAGGAAAAGAGAATATCCCACATAAAACACTCGAAATTCTAGCTAACACTGTACTACAGTTATAAAAATGTCAGCACTGAGAGAAGCTGAATGATGGCTACACAGAGACACGCTATTTTTGAAAGTTCCCGTGACTCCATAATCCTTTTGAAATAAAAGTAGTCCTCTGATTTCCATCAAATGTAATTTCCTCATTTCCCCCCATGTGTCTATTTCTTCTCTCTTTGAATTTACCAAGTGCTGAATGCTTACTGATTGAATTTTACTTGGCTGATCTATTTTAGGAGTAACAGCTACAAGCCTCTAACCTTCCAGATTTAAAGTGATACCATGATGATTTCTAATAATAATTATAAAAATAAATATGTGGGCCAGGGAGATGGCTCCGCAGAGAAAAATACTGGCTATGCAAGCCCGATGACCTACGTTTGATCCCCAGAAACCACATCAGAAGCCAGATGAAGTGGAATGCATCTGTAATTCTAGCACTCTGACAGTAAGACAGGATGTGAGACAGGAGAATTGCCTGGAAGTTCACCAGCCAGATAGCCTGGAATATACAAGACAAGAGATGCCTTGCTGCAATGGGGTGGAAAGCAAGAAAGGACCCCGAACGTAGTACTTTGACCTTCACACGCCCTGGCTCATGTGTACTTGTGAACATGTGCACATGCACACAGACACATAAAACAGATAAAAAAAATTAAATTACAACAATTTACAGCAATGTACAGAAAAGAAGCTGACTGTCTTCTGAAGTCAACCATCAGCTAAACCTGGTTTAATTTAGACACACTTTCACCTGTCTGCTCTATAGCTATGCCCCTACTTCATTGGGAATTTTTGCCATGTGTATTTTTGTGCAGGTTTTCCCATGGGCTCGAGTCTGCAGAGACATGTCTCAGGCGGCCAAGTCAGTTTTCATAGCAAGGCGTCTGTGCATGACTTTTTGGCTTCCCCGTTTACCACCTGCTGTGAGAAAGCTTACCTTGGGTAGTCCGATGGCCTCCATAGCTCTTAACCACTGCACGGTGTTATCTGTGTGTCGAAAATGAAGGCCAGATTTCTAATATGACAGGAGAAAGAGAAGAGGAATGTGAGCTCACAGAACAAGAGAGTCATCTGCAATACATATTTCCATTACTAGAGTGCCATTCCATCATGCTTCTCCAAGAACAGTCATTAACACTCATATCAAACAAACCCAGATACAAGAGAAAGATTAGACGTGACATCAGCAACACTCTAGTTATCTGTGATGGGCTACGCTAGTCTCTACAGTTCACATTTTGAAGTAATTCTGAACTTGAATTTTGAACACCACATAATGACTACCATCCACCTCAGGATGTTTTGTGAAACATGTATGCACAAGTTCATGTTCACATGTTGTCAAGATCTTAGTAATTATGACTGAGAAGTCTAGCAATTTCAGGTAAACTAGATGGGATTTTCATTTTAAGTTATAATTATTATTATCTTTGTCTTTTTCTTTTCATTGAGACGACTATGTTGCTCTAGTGAGCCTGAAACTTGATATGTATCCCAGGTTGGCTTTGAACTTGTGGCACATCTCTGGCCTCTGCTTCCTTCCTGAGTGCTAGAATTATAGGCACGCACCACCACGTCCCAGCTCTAAACAGGATTTTTTAGAAAGCTAAATGCGCCCCCCACCCTTCTCAAGGATGTCTATCTCTACAGGAACCCTGGAAGGTAGAAAGAAGAAAGCACAAACCATTCTATAATTCAGGGCTAATTTTAATTTACGTTACTCATTTTAATATTAATCCTGGCCTTGCATAAGAAGTAAATATTCAGCAGAAATGCCATTTGACCTTTTTCTACATAGTAAAAAGTCTTTCTGTGTGCCTCTCATCACAGCACACAGGTTCCAATCAGACTGCCACTTCGCGAAGTTACATCAAGTAATGAGCCACAGAGCCTTAAACTGTCTTGCATTTCTCACCTAATGCATAATAGAATGTTATCTATTTCACATTAATTTGAAATGAGTATGCAAAAAAAAAAACTATAGCAAGCTTTATCATGCAATTAACACCCAGTGGTAGATAATTACATTCAACAAGACTGGCTCTTCCTGCCTTCCCCGAGCTTCCAAAACTGAACAGTTTACTCAATCAGAGGCATTCCCATTGCTGTTACAAATTATAAACATAAGCAATTTAATATTCGACGAGTGCTTAATAAGAGTCACTATTTGTGATTGTACAATGTGTTTCAGGTACTTTATGTAAATTATTTCTAATTTTCCAAATACCTTTCAGCATACTCACTAGTTCTACTTTTAAAGTATAAGGGAAGCCAGATCAAAAAGATAAAATGATTTGTCTAAAGTTCCATAGCTCTAAGAGGGAGTTGGGAGCCATGATGGGGTCTCTGAAACCTTCTGAGTGCCAACACTGCCCTGCCCCAGGGCAGTGAGAGGGAGGGGAGAGAGGGTCTAATTATTGCTTGGTTACTCTTCAGAAGGAAGAAAGCAGGTGTTACAGATAAATTAGATAAAAAAGAGGGAAATCATAGAGTCTAGAGTTCACGGTCAGGCCACAGTGTTTCTTTATAACAGCGTGAATGTTTGCAGAATTCCAGCAGACATTGGACGAGAGCAATCTGTGGCCACAGGAGAACAAGGCAGACACAATCTTTGACTAAGTCTGAGTGGAAACGGAGATGAGGGCCACCAGCACACAACTTCATTAAATGTTTTCCTATCTAACATGGTAAGTGCCTTCGTGGAACACGGCTGGCATGTGATGTATTCTGGTTTGTAAATGACAATCTAGTTCCCATTCAGTCTTCTATCTTCTTTGTAAAAATGACCACGACTCTAAATGGATGCCTCTTCCTGACAACACCCAAAGAAAACCGATCTGCATCTTCCTAAATCCACATTAAAATCACCCAACAGAAGCCCTGATCGGTGTGCTAAGACCCTTCACCCGCTCTCCTCTCTGTGACGTTATGAATGTCCATTTCTTTTCTTGTTCCAATGAGTTAATTAAACGACTTTCGTTAGCTCGAAATTGTGTTCTGGAGTCAACAGTGCTTTGACCTTCAACAATCCCAAATCACGCGATGAAAACCACTATTTCTCTTTAGTGGTCTTGTTAGGTAAGGAATCTCAGACAAACTGCAAATCCCCCTGTGCCTTCCTTTCTCAGCCCTAAGATGCTCTTCTGAGCTGGGGAGACCACAATGGGAACACAGAAAGTCCCTGGTTGCAGAGTCTAGCTGGAAATGCAGAGGGCGCCACTCCAAGCTAGGCTGGTAACTTTCCCTCATCTGTAAGGTCAGCAAAAGGTCTCCACTCCGTACAGAGGGATGGACTGAAAAGGTGGGTACTTCCTTGGAAATCTAACGAATTTCAGATTCTTCATCTCAAACAACCGAGAAGCACTGACTTCAGAACCCTGAGGTCCATGTCCACTTGTTTAAAAACTATGCCTGTGTGTGGGCTGCAGCAGGAACAGTCTCAGTCTATGGACTTGCTTCAATTAGTGTGAAAATTGGGTTTCTAAATGGACTCAAGATAATCTCATCCATTGTAGTTCTTTTTGGAGTCTTTTTAAAATCAGTCCTAAATATTAATATGAGATGAAATAACATGACTATGATCACATTTATCCAAGTCTACCTAATGTGCTTATATTTCATGTGGAACAATATATTCTTTCTTTTAATTTCATATTACAGGTATGTGCTCATTCTCTATTACTGATCTGTTTCACCACAAGCAAATGAAGTTCATCCTGTTTCAATTACATAGATGAGAAATTATGCAAATCTTCTTTGGGTCTAACTTCCTGCCTATTAGAACCACCAGATCTACAAGATAGGTCAGGACTCCAATATTTATCCCACAATGCTAATTTTATAGATGAGGAAGCTGAGGGTACTAATATGTAAGACACTCCAACCATTCATGCTTAACATAACAGACCCGGAGTCAGAAGGCTTTCTGAGGGCCAGCTTGTCACTTACCACAGTCTTTAATCACCTGGTAAGAAAGTTTCAGTGAGAGATTACCTAGATTATCTATCTCCGCTGTATTAGTTTGACCCACGGCCATGTCTGTAGGGGTCTATCTTGATTCAGTTAAAGGATATGGGAAGACTCAGTGCTCTGTGGAAGGCACCCTTCCCTGGGTTTGTGTCCTAGAGAATGGAGAAGGTGAGCTGGCATGGATGTATTCAATTCTTTCTATTCTTGACTGTGAAGTCCTTGACACTTTGACTTCCCTGCTATGATGGACTGTAACCTGGAACTGTGAATGAAAACAAACCCTTCTCTAAGTTGCTTCTTGTTGGGGTAGACTATCACATCAACAGAAGTCATTAAGGTAGAACAGGCTCTTCTCGGCACCCCAATTCCAAGTCCAGACACTGTCCATTCTGCTGCTCACAGTGGCTAAGAGCAAGTGTGGCCCTCAGTGAACGTACGCCAGCTGTTCAGCTGTGTGCCTGTGACTAAACTTTCCTGAGTCTTTTACCAAGTTCCCTCTCAACATGTTCTTCCTGCTCTCCACCCTGACCACGCATGGATGATGTGCAAGTTAACACTGACTGTCAACTGGGCAAGATCTAGAATCCCCAAGGAGACAAAGCTCTGGGCATCTGTGAGTTTCTAGAGTGGGGTTAACTGAGATGGAAAGACCCACCCTAAACATCCCATGGGCTGAGAGGCTTGGACTGAATAAAAAGGAGAAAACAAGCTGAGCTCCACAAAGTTCTCCCTTTCTCCCTCCTTCCTGCAGGAGTGTTTCTGCCATCTTACACTTCTGCCGCCATGAGCCTCTTGCCATGAGGGACCACACCCTCAACTGGGAGCCCAAGGACACCCTTCCTTCAGTTACTTTTTCAAAGGTATTTTGTGGTAGGGACAAGAAAAATAACTAAGACAAACATTTCTCCTCCTTCTTCTTTCTAATCTCAGGGTAAACCTTCCAACGAAGAAGCTCAGCTCCTACCCATTGCCATCTGTCAATACCAACTACCACGTTTTCTGTACGGGCTGGTCACAAGTTACAAATGCACAGTGATAGTCTACCTAGCCATGAGCACCATAACATCAGAATTACTCTGCTATTATCACCTAGAACAGTGCTGGGCACAGGGCAGGTGCTGGGGAGTGTTGGATGGAAATGAACTCTACTCCGTACAGATTGGACATCCCTGATCAGATGTCCTTGTGATCCAAAGGGTTTCAGATTTCAAGGTGGTACAAATGCTGGGATGTTAGTATAGACATTATCAGTTGAGCACCTCTAGTCCAAAAATCCAAATCTAGATGCTCTGATGTCCAAAACCCTTGGAGTATGGCTGGCTCTTAGAGTTTCAGACCTGAGACCATTTCAGACTTCAGATTTTCAAACATGGATATTGACTGCATGTATTTCTCTCATTGCTCACCTTCACCTTCTCTTTCTGTATTAACATTGCTTTCAAATCTTCATACAGCCTAAGACTCTCCTATAGGTGAATCTCAGAAAACCAAGTGATAGGACTCAATTCAGCAGTGAGGGGCAAGAGTTCTGTTTGTACACACACTCCTCAGGTAGCCCTGCAGTAGGTCCTCAGAGGCAGAAGGTCAGACTCTAAGCACCTGGAGCAAGTTCCAAGGTGTAGTAGCTTGAATAAGAAATGACCCCCCCCCCTCACCAACCTAAGACAGAGCGCCTGTGTGGCCTGGGCAGGCGTCTCCATGACGGGTAAGGTGACCTGCTGACGTCCCACGCAAACCAAGTCAGAAGCTCATTTTTTAATAAAAGGGGGACCTGCAGGGCCCTGGCCCCCGTTTTGGGTAACTGTTGCCTTGCTTGCAGACCTTGACCTTGATATCCTCCCTATGCTAATTCCCTGCCAGGTTCCACCCTCCTGAATGTTTAAGGGAAGTTCCTTGTCTGTGTATCCTGAATAATGGGTGTTAACAGCTTGATGCAAGATTGTAAAACAGCAGTAGTGAACTTTTGCCCTCCGGGGTCCTCCCATTGTGCTGTAAGCCTGTATTTAAGACCTCCTACCCCCTTCAAGAAATTACATTTGACATTTAAAATTATATATATAATTGAAAAAAAAGAAATGCGCCCCCCCCACACACATAGGCGTAGGCATTTGAGTACTTGGTCCCCTGTTGAGTATTTGGTGGAGCTGTTGAGGAGGTTTAGACGGTATGGCCTTGCTGAAGGAAGTATGGGACTGGGAATAGGCTTTAAGGGTAAAATGCCTTGCCGTTTCTAGTTTGTTTTCTCGGCTTCATTCCTGGCATTCAAGACATAGGCTCTCAGCTTCCTGTTCATGCTGCCATGCTTAATGCTTGTTGCCATGCTTCTATTCTGGCATTATGGACTCTTTTCTGGAATCATAAGCCAAAATAAACTCTCTTCTATAAGTAGTCTTGGTTATGGTGTTTTTTTTTTTGTTTTTTTTTTTTAATCCACAGCAACAGAATGACAACTAATATAAAAGTTGGTACCTGAGAATGAGCTGTTGCCATGAAGAACCTGACCATGTTTTTTTTTTTTTTTTTTTTTTTGAGGAATATGGAAGGCCTTGGGACTAGACTAGAAAAGAGGACTAATGCTTCTAAAGTAAGGCTTAACAGATTGCCCTAGTAGGAACCTGGAACACAGTGCTGGAAGTGAAGCAGACAGTAGAGGCCTGGCTCAAGAGATTTGAAAGCAAGGCAAGAATTTTAACAGCAACTAGGCTAGAGGCCTATGCTGGCTAGATTTCATGTCAACCCTACACCGGCTAGAGCAATGTTGTAAGAGGGAACCTCAGTTGAGAAAATGATCCCATCGGACTAGTCCACGGGCAACCTTGTTGGGTATTTTCTTGATTGATGATTGTTGTGAAAGGGTTAATCTCACTGTTGATGGTGCTACCCTGGATAGGCTGTGTCCTGGGTGCTACAGTAAAGCAGACTGAGCAAGACACAAAGAGCAAGCCAGTAAGCTGTACTCCTTTGTGACCTCCGTTTCAGTTCCTACCCTCCAGGTTCCTTAAGTTCCTGTCTTGACTGCCTTTGGTGGTGGACTGCGACCTGAGATTTGTAAGCTGGAACAACCCTCTCCTTCCAAAGTTGCTTTTGAAAATGAGGTTTTATCACAGTAATAGAAGCTCTAACTAAGACAAGGTCATTCCTGTGATATTTTGCAAAGAATCTAATTGTGTTCTGCCTGTGTCCTAAGAACTTGTTGCAGGCTAAGTTAAAAAGCAATAGACAAATTTCTTCAACAGAGGCAATTCAAAGGCAAAATAATATTGACTCTGTGGTGTGGTTATTAATCAGTCTTATGAAGGTCTACAATGAGAAGTAACAAGTGGGGCAGGAAGAAATATAAAATGTACAGTCTGAAGTGAAACAGAGCACCAGGAACTAAAACCAAGGCTTGTGCTGAAAGAGATCAGATTCTCACCAGTTAGCAGAGAGGCATGCCCTGTACTGAAATAAAGGGAGGGGTGCTCTCAAGGCAAGGCCACACCTCGCTAAACTTTCAACTTGTCAAACAGCCTAAGGTGCGTTTCTGCTCCTAGACATCAACAGAATAAAAGCTCTGATGCTAATGTGGTTCAGTGGGGGGTGGAGTCCACCCCAGTCTGGCAGCCATACCGGGCAGTGTCAGTCACAGGATGCTGCATCAGAGGCATAGAGGACACAAGAGTGGAGGGGCTGTGGTTTCTCTCTCTGCAGTTTTAGAGAGAGCTACTGAGGGCGGGCAGCATGTGGCAAGGGAGTAGCTGAATGAAGGCCCCGAGAGGTCATTGTATGAAGCTGTAAAAATGGAGCCCAGGGTTATAGTGGAGATCCCAAAATGGTGGAGATGGCAAAGTTGTTGGACATCTGCCAAGGAAAGCTACATGAAGGGAATGGAATCAGCATAAAAGAAAGATACAGGTGTGGGTAGCAAAACTTGAGAAGAGGCTCTACCTAAGCCCTTTGAAATTAAAGTTTGAGACATGGGAAACAGAACTATAGTATCTGGAGTTTGCCCTGTTGGGTTCCAATCTTGCTTTGGTCCAGTATTTCCTCACTATGCCCCCATTCCTCTTTTTTGGAATGACAATGTATATTCTGTGCCACTATATGTTGGAAGGCTATAATTTGCATTTTGATTTTATAGGGGGTGGGTTACAAAGATGAAATTGTCTTGAATCTCAGAAGAGACTTTGAACCAGTGCCTAGTCTGTGGAAGACTATGGGAACTTTTGAAGTTCTAAGTTGCCACGGTCATGGTGTTTTATCACAGAAACAGAAAAGTAACTCATACACAAGGGAAGCACACAGACATGATGAAGGCTTCTGGCTTACTTGAAGCTGGCATATAGTCCTTCATCTATTTCCCAAGCCCTGCCATGGGCCAACTTCTGCACTACTCACTGTGGACTGCACAATGAATACAGAACAATCTTCAAAAAGTTATTTTCTAGTGTGTGTGTGTGTGTGTGTGTGTGTGTGTGTGTGTGTGTGTGTGTGTGTTTGCAGATGTACATGCCATGGCACTTGTATGGAGGTCAGAGGACAATTTTGCGGGAGCCAGTTTTCTCTTTCCGCCATATTTGTTTCAGGGATCAAACTTGGGTCATCAGTTGTATTTGGCAGGAAGTACCTTTACCTACTGAGCCACCTTGCCAGACCCTTTACCGTACACCGTGGAGTGTCCAAGGGAGACAGTAACAGGTACCATACCACATATAGTGTGGCCACATATCCCAGTACAGAGGATGGCGTTGCCTACGAATGGAGTACTCATACCTGGAAGGCTCATATGTAGTACCCAGGACATCTTTCTAACCCTAAATCAGTGAGGCACCAGCATTCTATGCTTGCTGCTGAAAAGACCAAGCAGACGCCATAACAGGCTGCTCAGTCTTCTTTCAGAGATTAGGCCTCAATTTCAGTTTCCTGAGACTTGAGCAAGTAGTTTCTGGAAGGGCCATGAACAAAAGACAGGGTCCTTGTGGTAGCTCCCTTTCTGCACATACTCTGACTGCTCAAGGTTCAGCCAGTTGTTTATTGTCTGGGACCCCTCACCAACTTAGAGCTACGTGCATGGGTCAATGTGAAGGTGTGAGGCCAGCCAGCCTCCATGACAGCTCAAGGACAGAGCCTGGGCCACTGAGTCAGCCCCCACAGCCAGTACGTGCTAGGCCAGCCAGTATCCATGGCAGCTCAAAGACAAAACCTGGGCCTTCTCCGGGCCTGCCTAAATATGGATTACTGTAACCACCCAACTAACCGTAGCCAATTAAAAGTTACTAACATGATTGCCACTTGCATAAACCAATCCTGAGTCTGTTCCTATGCAGTCTGTAGACCCCCAAGCCCCGCTTGCTTTAAAAACCCTGCTACTCCGGGTTTCTCCTGCTCTGCTGCTGCGTCAGATGGACAGAGAGTCCCGAGTTAACTCCTAACAATACAAAGACTCTTTGCTTTTGCATCGGATTCGGTCTCTTGGTAGTCTTTGGGGGACCACCTGGGTACAATGATGTCCAACAAAGAAGATGAAAGCTGTTGTGCCTAACACCGTGTCCTTCAGGAATCAAGGACGTGACCTACCGTGGGGATGCTGTGTCTAACTGGAGGTTGTTTCACAGTGCACCGAGAGCCTGTATTTTCGGAACTCATGGTTCTCCAGGTGGCACACTGAAGCATCACACTCATGTTAGGGGGCATCCCTCATGTTAAACATCCTTATTGTCACCTTACAATTTAGGGATCCTTGAAGAGACCACACAGTGGGCTCTTGCCCCAAAGCACTCAAGAACAGGAAGTTGTATGATTTACTCATGAAGGTTTATCTTTTTGTTACTGTATCAAAGCCAAAAAGACTCTAATGTGAAAGTTTATGATCACATAGAAAACTAAGAATTTTTATCGTGCAAAACCTGCTCTCCAAAAAAAAAAAAGCTGCTCTCCAGAGGTTCCACTGAGCGCATCTACCCCCATATACACCTGTATATACGCAAACACACATACCCCCCCCACACACACACACAAAGGAAGATCAAGTTTCCAAGGAGCTTTGAACCCTTGACTTGCAGAGAACAGGCTATGGCATCTTCTGTGACAGACCACCACACGTTCTAAAGTGGCTCTCGCAGATACATCTGTACACACGAAGGAACCTTCCAGCTTGGTGTCTGCAGCTTCCCCTCCCCCTCTTAGTGGAAAAGCTCAGACACAAAGAAGACAGGCTGGTGGAGTGAACTCCCACTGTCTATCAGCCGGCTTCCACAGTTACACACTCATGGCCAGTTTTACATCATCTACCCTCCCTTTCCCCAGTGATCTTAAAAGAAAATAGCATTTGATATGTAAATATTTCAATCTCTCTGAAAGAACAAGATTTTTTTTTAATATAAGATTGATATTTACTATGATTTTTGTCTCCCTAACCCTACTCCTTTCAAGTTTAAATAAGAGCATTTTCATCCATTGGGGTCATTTCCATCCCTCCACCTCCAAAGGTAACAGTAATATTTATTTTCTGATTCTTCCCAAATCAGTCATGAAAGAATTCTTAAAACTACTTATGTACAAAAAGGTTAGCCTTTTTTGTGTGTGTGTGGTTGTTTTAAACACCAAATAGATAAATGTTCCTATCTGACTTTTCAATATCATTTTGCCCTAAGTGTTCAGGACCACAAGTTCAAAGAATATTTCTTTGATGAAACTTTTTTAACAACGACATTTTATTAGCATATGTTAAAGATGTATACTAAGGCAGTGAGTGGTTCTCAACATATGGGTCAGGACCCCTTTGGAGGGTCAAATGACCTTTTCACTGGTTCTTATATCAGATATCCTGCATATCTGATACTTACATTATAATTCATAATGGTAGCAAAATTACAGTTATGAAGTAGCAATGAAATAATTTTATGGTTGGAGAGTGCCACAACATGACGAACTATATTAAAGGGTCGCAGCATTATGAAGGTTGAGAATCACTGGACTAAGGGATTTCATTATGACATTTTTATAAAATTATATAATGTATTTTTATTATATTCATCCCTATTTCCTTCTCTCCCCTTCCCCCAAATGCTCTCCTCCCTCTTGTCAACCTATTTTCATGTCTTATTTTTGGTCTGTGACCCTATGAGTCTAGAGTTACTACAGGAGCATGGGTGAGGGACTAGTTAAGGTACACGAGCCACTTACCAGTGGTCACACTACTGCAGAAAAGCATCCTCTCCTCTCCCAGCCACCACTGACTATGACTCCCCAGGGAGGAGTTTATTTTGCATATTTTCCTCCTTCAGGAGAGTTGGAGGACCAGTACACTGTGAAGGTGGTAGAAAGGAGGCAGGACAAACTCTCAATTTTATAGTCATCGACACTAATACAAATGACCTCCATGAAGGAATAACAGCGGAAGCTTTGGGAACCCCCAAACAGAGACCTCTCAGCCTTAGCCTGGAAACAGAACACATTCTTTCTTAAAAAACGCTTTCAGCCTCAGGAACTGTTAACAGGCTCCAAAGACCAAGGACACCCCGCCCCCCCAAATCCTTACAGAAACAGTAGGAATGTAAGAGGGCAAGGAAAAGACATGTCAAATCTGCATTTTGCTCGAAGCCAAAACCAGTTAGCTCCCGGGAGGTCGGTTACCTTATAACGTGTCTGTTCCACGTCATAGATCTTCTTCTCCGATACCATTTTTGGGGCAAAGAACTTGGCTAACTTGGCAAGGTAGACTCCATTCCGGAGCCCTTCTTCCAGTTCAGTGGTTGGTGGCAATTCTTCAACTAAGCAGACTTCCATCCATCTGAAAAGATCGGAAAACACTGAAGTGAATCCAGGCAGGTAACACTCCGTAAAAGTGACACACAGTGCTTCGCTGTGTGCTGGAGGCACCACAGGCCTCAAATATCTTTCTGGAAGGGTGGGATTTCCGGGCCGAACAAGGATTCAGGACACGAGGTGAACAAGAGGGTTTAGTTTAGAGGCACAGAGCTCACGAGTATGCCAGAGCTTGTCAATTTCACCTTCGTCTGAACCTTTGCCAATTCCCGTCAGTGCCAGAGGGGGTGGGGAAGGCCAAACCATTTTGTCAGGGTGCAATTAGTCCTGCTGGCATTAACGAAAACTGACTTCAGGCTTATGAGCTGCAGGAGCTGTGCCTTAGGGAGGAGACAGTACCAAAGTACCACACTCAGGGCAGCTGACTCGGTGCAGAGCGGCCCCCAGGAAAGTCAGGACCATGGGAAAGTCAGCAAGTGCCTCAGGTTGCTCAAATACTACACAGAAAACACTAAACATACCCACAGTTTGAAGGAAGATATAGCACCCACTGGGCTCTAAAAACATTTTTTTGAAGATCAGATTAAATCTTAGGGCCCCGTGCCAGTTCTTGAGAAAGCAGAGCACCAAGGTCGTTGCTGGCCTAAGGACGCACGGCGGGCAAGAGGCCAGGCTAGCTCATGTTTCACACTGTGTGCTGAAAATCCTAAGTATGAAGTCAATGCGCCTTCTGTGCCTTCCTGAGTCATACCTGCTAAGACTCACCATTCTCAGCAGAAGAGTCCCGTCCCGTCCCCCCCGTCCCCCCCCCATCACCCAGCCACTGATCCACACACAAATCCAGCTGTTGGTGTGAGCTCTCGACCTTCACAGGCTGGTTCCTGGAGACTATGGACCCAGCAGCCTCAGATCCCCTTAACATGAGGGAGACAGGGAAGCACTAGGCTGTGATCCTAACCCTGACCTGACCCAAACTGCAAATGCTGGAAATATCTGCTCTGCCTGTAGCTCTGAACAGCAGCTTTGAAAAACTCAACAAACTCCCAATAAGTAAGGAGTCATTATTGGCTGGTTATTAGGCACATAGAAAATAGAATATATGAGAAAGGACAAATAAAAACCCTTGTTTGAAGAGCAAAATTTGCAATTCATTGCCTAGCTTAGGCTGATCCCTGTATCATTTCAAAATATGCATATACTCACACATACATACGTAGGGTATATAAGCATATGTGTATATAATTATACACACACTAATTGAGACGACAATGCATTACCAAGGAAAAAGAAGAGAACCGTGTAAAAGAGGCTGTGACTACTGCTACATGGTGGGACACCATAAGGAAGTGTCGGGATGGATAAAGGGCAGCGTGGGGTTATCCATGGAGTAACCAGGATAAACTTAAAGATGGGATAAAGAACTGACTTGGCCTACATAAGCAGGCAGGGAGAACGTGTACAGCTGGGCTTTGGAAGAACCCTAAGCATAAAAGGAACCTGTCTGACTCATGGGGGAAGCTCAGAGAAGCCTCTGGGCCCTTGAGGCTCACAGGGAGGAAGGGGAATGAGACTAGGTACATATATATCTAGCACACTGGTTTCTGGAAGACCTCGAGCAGGAGACACGATGACATCTGTTGCCATAGGCAGCAGGGAGCTCCTGGCAGCTTCACAGAAGAGGCGTGACATGTTGACAGCGGTAATTATAACCAATTAATCTGTATAATAGATGCCTCAGAGACACTGCTGAGAGACTGGGTGAGATGGAGGGAACTGGGAAGGGAAGAACAGCAGGAAACAGTTCCAGGAAAGCATGACACGGCTCGGGAGGGCTTCGGAAAGGGGTCAAAAGGAAGTCCTATATTATCAGCCAGGGAGAGGGGCAGGGCAGGCTCGGCAGCCTCCAACATCTGGCGGGACTCTTCTCTCCTCTGCAAAAGGGCGGGTGACAGACTTCAGTGATAAAGGCTTCTCTGTTCTGATATCTCAGGGGCCTGCGAAACCAGAAGAGCAGGGAAGAGGTAGAAGCAGACGGCAACGATGAGCTTTGCTTTCTACATATCATATGCAAGTGAACAGGAGATGCTTGTTAGATGGACCTTGCTTCATAAACCTGAACCAAGATAATGGACTTGGAAAGAGAAAAGGAAAGGAAGAAAGTACTGAGTTAAAAAAAAGAAAAATCAGTCTATAGTAAGAGCTACTGTACAAGACCAAGAATGGCAGTCAAGTTAGCTTTCCATCACTATAAAAAAACCAAACAAGCTGGGCAGTGGTGGCGCACGCTTTTAATCCCAGCACTCGGGAGGCAGAGGCAGGCAGATCTCTGTGAGTTCGAGGCCAGCCTGGGCTACCAAGTGAGTTCCAGGAAAAGACGCAAAGCTACACAGAGAAACCCTGTCTCGAAAAACAAAAACAAACAAACAAACAAAAAAAACCACCTTGTGTAAATTGCTTATGAAGAGAAAATGTCTGATCCTGTGGTGAAGCTGAGACAGAAGGTGGGCTATACAATAAGAAGAAAGAAAAGATTTAATCTGGTCCAATTTTGGAGATTTCAGTCCAAGGCTGGGTAGACCTGACCCAGGGAGGGGGGTGGACTTTTTATAGGGGTACCAGATAGCCATGTCAGAGAGCGTATGACAAAACAAACTGCTTAACTCATGCAGAGGAAACACAACAGAGATCAAGGGGCTACTGTCCCACCATGCCATCCCCAACTCACAACACGGCTTTTCCTAATACAGGTGTAGAGCACTTCCCAATGCGCCCACTCTGGGGACTGAGCCTTTCATGCATGGACCTCTGTGGGACATTCTGCATCAAACTACAGCGTCAAGTTTCTAACTTAGATAAACTAATTAGGGCATCAAGTTATTTCACAACAAAATACACTCTGTTTTCAACCAATTATGTTTTCAAATAATTATCCTGAAAAATAACTGTTTTTCATATAGCAATCCATAAGTGCTTTGTAACAACTTGGTAATTGGGGTGCAGAGGGGGTACAGTATATTGACAGCTGGTAGGTGGAATACAGGGAGATATGTTGACAGTTTGGAGCAAAGGGGCAGTATTCTAAAATAAAACCAACACTAAGTATAATATTTTAGATTTGAGCTTGCTTAAAAAAGGGAGATAATTGCACTTGTTTTGTCTGTTATTATATGCATGCAGTTGCCTTAAAATACTTACAATATAAAAAACTTAGGTTAGCTACAGCCTTTCAAAATCTAGACATGGCAGGCTGGGAATGTGGCTCAGTTGGTAGAGTGTCTACCTGACTTGAACACAGCCCTGGGCTTGATCTGCAGCACTGTGCAAATGGGTAGGATGGTTAACGCCTGTCACCGCAGCCTTTGGGAGGTGAAGGCAGGAAGATCAGAAGTTCAAAGTCATCCTTGGCTACATAGAGAATTCAGTGTAAAGCGTGGGATACATCAGAATCTGCTCCAAAACAGACACACACACACACACACACACACACACACACACACACAGACAGACAGACAGACAGACAGAGGGGGGCGCTAATGCTCATAGCATAGAGGCAGGGGTAGTTTATCTCTTTCTTTACAGTCCTTCTACACCAAGCAACCTGTTCACACAACCAACATATGCTTACTTACTGACAATTTCTCTCTGCCCTGCCAAGCATCACATTACCCTGGAGTAAAAAGTTAAAAGTAAAGTGTTGTTTGGATCCTGGATTTCATGCTTCATAAGGAATACTACCCAGTCATCATGTCCAGTCTGGAAAGAAGAGCTGGGGTCACCACTGGTAGATGAGTCTTGGCATTTGTCTTGGATCCTGACAATGTTCTGAGAAATCTTAGCTTTTTTTGAAGCTCCTTAGACCCCAAGGACACACCTAGTTGGAATGTGAAGCAATTCGATAAAGTGGCCAAGGACTTCTGCTAGTGTGTCTCCTTCTTTGAACTCCCCCTAACTCACCAACAGAAGAATGCACCCTACAGTCCAGGCTCACAGCTTGTTAACATCAGTTAACAAGACGTTCTCAGCTTCTTCCACAGCAGAAGTCGTGAGTGTCATGGTTTGGAAACACTGGGTGTTATACTCCCAGCGAAGCTCAGAAGGCTACATCACTGTTGGAGTGAACAGGTTCCTGCAGGTTCATCTGCTTGCTCAGTCTCCATTTGTCACACTTGGTAACAGGCATGGTAGATGGCCCAGGCTACATCTTGAGGGAGCAAATGGGACAAGACAGAGGCTGGCTATGTGAAGCTGAGAGACTATCTGAAAGGAGAGCCCAATAGGAACTGCCACAAACCTACACAGCATCTCATAGCTTTTCTGTCAGGATGCAGCTTGAAAACAGCCACCAGTCATATATGACCAATCTACATGAGACCCTTCTTCTGGGACAAGAGGCAGGCTTTGCTGACAGAATCACTAGTCAGACTGGGTACCTGATAGCAATCTAAAAGTATTAAAAAACCCATGATGAAGTAGGAACTGGGATGTGTACATTTCTAAAGAGTGCATGCCATCTTGGGGTAAATATCCTTGAGATCCATCTCCTTAAAGCATGTGGATGAGAACATCATGCACAGACACCTGTAGTGGGTGGCTGTTCCAGCTTTGCCCCGGAAGTACTATCCCCATTGAGGCTTCCGGTAACTGTCACTCCTGAGAGGCAAGGCTGAGAGAGGACCCCTGAAGACCCGAGATCCGGATGTGCTGGCTGGCTCTCTTGGTTCCTGGATCCTGGACGCTGGAGGTAGACCGAGCAGAGTTCTCCAGAGAACACCGCCGGACTGTGCCACACCTTTCCTGGACTCTGTAGCCTACCCCTTTACTTGGAAGCTACCCCACAAAATAAACCTCCCTTTTAACGACGTGGAGTTGCCTTAATACTTCCACCAATAGACACCATATTGTTCAACCCAAAGGCTAGCTGACAGCTATTAGTTCCCGCCCAGGGTCTATATCCCAGCCCACTGTAAAGGGTAGGGCTGAGATGTGACATACAAGGCGGGCAAATGATGGGTACCACTCTAGGCCTGGCTCATACAACCCTTTCATGGAAGTTTTATTATTTTTTTTAAATAAAATGTTTTAATTCCTTGAGAATTTTATACATGTATACAATGTATTTTGATCACATTCACCCTTCACTTCTTACCCTAACTTCCTGGATCCACCCCTTGCTTTCCCTACCCTCTCTCAACTTTCTTTGCTGAGTAATTCCATTGTTGGACCTATCACATTTTATCTATGTACTCTTGTACAATAGCTCTCATGCTCTCATCTTTCTGTGTTTGGGCCATTGTGAGTTAATACTGCTACAAAGTATTACTAAACAGGTTTTCATCAGGACACATGGTCTCATTTTTCTTGTGTAACTACCCAAGGAGAATTGCTAGGTCATATGGTATGATGGCTAATCTCGATTGACAGCTTGATAGGGTTAAGAATCCCCATAGGAAGACATCTCTGAGCATGTTTATGAGGGATTAACTAGATCAGGTTAACAGAGGTAGGAAACCCCACCCAGCCCATTCCATGGGCTGCAGTCTCAGACTGAATAAAAAGGGAGAAATAGTGAGATAGAAGCATTCCCTGCTTCCTGATCGTGACACGATGTGTCCAGCCACCTCCTACTTCTGCTACCATAGCTCCCCTGCCATGATACACCATATCTCCTGGAACTTTGAGCCCCAACAAACCCTTCCTTACAGCCCTTTTCTCATAGCAACGAGACAAGTAACTACTGTATACGGTGGCTCTATGTTTATCTTTGAGGGCCTTATGCCTGTTTTCCAAAGTAGTTATATATGGTGACAGGAGAGGCTATGATTCTCTTGGATGTGGATATAGTTATCTCAGCATCATATGTTAAAATGATTCCTTCTGTCGAATTGTCTTGCTACCTTCTGGACAGATCAATTGTCTGTAAGAGCAGTGTCTGTTTCTAAATCCTCAGTTCATCTGCAATGATCTATCATGTCTGTGGTTTATGTATGGATAGTACACAAAGCTGGTGAACAATCAATTTGCCAAGACTTCCTGTGCTATCGAGAAGTGGTATCGAATTTGGCTCAGAAACCTACAGGGTTGAAACTAGAGCTGGCCCACCCCCTTTCCGCTGCCTCTGACTTCCCTGTGCTTTCCTGATCTTTCTATTGATTACCTTTACCAGACCAAAGCAGTAATGTGTGAACATCTCATCTCAAAACACAGGTTGAAGCCAGGCATGGTAGTGTATGCCTTTAATCCCAGCACTCAGGAAGGGAGGCAGAGGCGGGAGGATCTCTATAGTGAGTTTTAGGGCAGCCAGGGCTATAGAGTGAGACCCTGTCTTTTAAAAAACAACAACAAAAACTAAAACCAAAACCAAAAACAACCACCACAAAGCGTACAGGTTGAAGCTACTTCTTAGGAACACCGTAGGGCTACTCTACTCGGGATTACCCTGCTTCAAGCTGGGAGACCACACAGCACTGCCTGTGTTTGCTGCCCCACAGGGGAGCCCCAGTTACTTCCTAGCACAGAGGAGCAAGAAAGAGGGCAGTAAGAGGACCTGGCTGTCACCCTCTTAGAGGCTTTGGGGTTAGCCTTGTTGCTGGAAGCAGCTCCAGGTGCTCATACGTAGCCATTACACATTGTAGGTGAGCGCAGAGGAAGGTTCCAGAAGACTGGGGTGGGGCAAGTCAGGAGATGAGGAGAGAAAAAGAAGAGGTTTTCCAACTTTGGGTTAAGATCAAGAGACAGAAAAACAAAACAAAACAAACAAACAAAAACCCCAAACCTATCATTTTGTCTTGCAAGAGACAAGAAACAAAGAAATAGAACAAACAAAAAGCAGCTTACTAAAATCCAGGGGCAAAGAGTCCCTTCTTCTGCATTGTGCATTGCCTTGAGCAGTACAGAAGTGGCTGAGACATTTGCTATGGTCTCTACTCAGGAAATCAGAGACCTATAAATCTTGGTCTCTCTCATGCAGTAGCGGACGAAATAAATGTCCCTACGGTAGAACTGCTGGCCAAGAACAGAAAATGTCTTTTTTTTCCCCCTGCAAAAAAAAAAACCCCTGCCTGCTTCATGAGGTACCTTTTTTTTCCATGAACTTTCAAGTGTCTCAAGACTATTTCTCTCCCTATTATTTAGAAGAAGCAGAAAAAGCAGCATGTGGAACATTTTTCTTTAGAAAGAACATAAAAAGCTCTCTTCTTTGCTGTTCTATGTAAAATAATTGGTCACTCTTTACCTTTTGTGCCCACGGGAAGCAAAAACATCAAAAATACAAAATTAAGGTTCCATGGAAAACCTTTCCATCAGCAGCTGGTCAATGTAAACTTGTCTCCACAATTCTGTCAGCGTTATTAGCTCAGAGGAATGTGGGTGTAAGAAAACAGCTGAACTCAGGGGGCATCCATGGGTCACCTTTCTACTCTCTTAAAAACTTGCTTGCTTCATTATAAGAAAGTGACATAAATCCAGTTATTTTCTTTGAAACATAGGTACACAAATGCCATGAAAAGAATCAACAAGGTTGCTGTGGTGGACATACCCGCAAACCCAGTACTCTCAAGGCTGAGGCAGGAGGATCTCGAGTTTGAGTCCAAGCTGGTCTACATAGCGAACTCATATTTAAATTAAAAAAAAAAGAATAAATACATGACTCTAATATCTATGAGGAATAGACTAGACTTTAGGGAAGTGATTTAGCAGAATCTGCTGAGTTTGACAAACATTTCCCAACAATGTTCCATGGAGCACTGGCTTAGTTAGATGTTAATAGAGACCATTGGTAGAAATATAGGTATCAAGGGGATTTAGTAAGGTCTCAGATGGACATAAAGAATGATGTTGGATACTGAATAAAAGGTGACTTTCATTATGAAGTGGCAGAGCCACATCCTGGTATTTTGTGCAAGGTAGCATCTCTGTGTTATGACCGTGAATGTTCAGTTGAGGAGAATGCTAAGTATTGGAAGCACAGTCTGAGTCCTCATTTATAGTAGGCACGTAAGTAGAAGAAATGAAAAAAAAAAGGTGAAAGAAAGAATTGTTAATCCAAACTAAAGAGAACTTGAAGATTTGGAAAGACTGTAGCCTGTCCATATTGCAAAAAAAAAGTTAGGATGTTCTGGAAAGAACGCCGGTGTTGTGGTTGGACATGGGCAATCATTGTATAGAAGAGATGACCAGCCCATCAACTGAGCAGAATATACCAACAGAAACATGACTAGCTTGAACCATAGGAGCCAGACAGGATGAGAATGAAGAAAAGCTGCCCCCCTCCTGTGACGGGACAATCAGAGCTTCTGAGTGTGAACAGATTTGAGGCTTGGAGGATGAGGCCGACGCTGCCTCCTTGAACAGGTGTTACTGTGCCACCTGCAAGGTTGTGACTTCCTCTGGATCCATGACTTCTGCCTTCTTTCTCCTTTGTGAAAAGGGAACGCCGGTCCTCCACGCGTCTCATAACTGCACTTTGAAACAGATAACTTACTGGGTTTTGTAAGTTAAACAACTAAAGAGAAACTTCCTCTTTTTTTTTTTTTTGACTCAAGATGAATCATTTCTAAAGTTTCACATTCCCTTGATTCAGATGATATTTAGGTAAGATTTGAGATTTAGAACTGATTTTTACAATGGTTTGAGACTTAAGTGAACTACATATGGTGGCTCACCCCTAAAATGCCACAGTTCAGCAGGCTGGACCCAGAGGAAGGCTGTGAGTTTAGGGCTAGCCTGGGCTATATAAGTGAGTTCTCATCTCAAAGCCAAACAGACTTGAAGGGTCAGACGTGAGTCAATGTATTTATTTCTAATGAGTGTTCTGCCGGCAGGTATGTATGTATGTACGTATGTATGCATGTATGTATGTATGTTCATCACTCATGTGCCTGTTGTCTGTGGAAGTGGGAAGAGGGCATGGGAGTCCCTGGAACTGAAGTTAGGAACTGTTGTGAGCTGCCACGTGGGTGCTGGGAACTAAGCAGGTCCTCTGTGAGGACAGTAAGTACTCTTTACCACTGAGCCATGCTTCGGCCCCATGGGTTAATGCTTTCTGCATGTGAAAAGAACGCAGTTCTTGAGAGTATCTAAGAGTATCTTTTCCAAGTCATATGTCAAAGCCTTTAAACTCTAGTATCCCAAAGTGTGATGATATTTGGAGACAGAGCCTTTGAAGAGATAAATTAAAAGGAGGCCTTGAAGGTGCGTCCTGATCCAGTCTGTCTGGTGTCTAATGAAAAAGGGGAATTCAGGAAGATCATGTGGAGAGAAGGAGAGAGCCCTCGGAAGAACCAAATGCACAGGCAGCACAGTTTGGATCTCCAGCCCTGTTTGGAGGACAAAACCCATGTATGTTTCGCTATACTCTCTACATACAGCTTGAAGGTAATTCTATGGATCGCTAGCATGGCTGGATGTTAATTGTGGCTAATGAGGATGAGTGGGGCTTTACCGTTTGCGGCATTCACTACACTAGAGCTCAAAAAGTTTTGGATTTTAGAGGGTTTCACATTTTTGATTAAGGGCTTTGGATTATTTGTTGGCCTTTGTCACTTGGAGTGTGACTCTGTGAGGTCCTTGTTTGTCTTGAGCGGCACATAACACAAACTCCAGAGTAAGATCCATCAGGCTAGGCCCATGCTCTGCCACTTAGGAGTTACGTGTCCCCTGGCTAACCCCGGAGTCTCAGCTCCCTCACCTGTAACAGGAGGATAATAACAGGATTGATGTGAGTTTGTTGGCTCCAGTTCCCAGAGCATGGGAGTACCACCAGAGGAGCTAGTGCAGCTTCTCAAACCCTAGGAACTTCCTGTCTAGCTGCTGGCCCCTGCCACACAGACTCCAAGTAGCAATTAGGCTAGCAAATGACCACATCAAACTACTCCTTTACCACGGCCTGCCCATCCCCAGGGAATCCACTCCTCCCTCTGTATTCAATTGCCACCCAAATCATAGGCTTCACCAGTACTTAGTAGGGCAATGTAAATATTTGCCTATGTTTGTGACAGCCAGGTTCTCTCTGGAAGGAGCCACTCACAATAGGGTAACGCCACTTGCAAACAACTGCCATCCACGGTCACTTAGCTATTGGCTAACACGAAGTCGGTAGTTGGCACTTGCAGGACACAATTCTTATACCAGCTCAAGAAGAAGAGAGAGGCAGAGAGAGCCCAGTCATCAGTGGGGCTCTGGTGTAAATGCAGGCTGTCACCTCTGCAGGACACATCTCCGCCACACTCCGCTCCGCTCTGACAGATCATTTCAGATTAACGTGGTGAGCGGGGCTTAAGTTCACTCCCTAGAAATAAACACCGCTTAAACAGAAACTCAGAGCGAAGCCCTGTCTAAATGACTCCGATCTAAACTCCACTCTCCGACAGCCATGTGCTCTTGCACTTTAACACCGCCTTGAACTGGACACACTATTTGTGATTAGCTGACGCTTCTAGAACAGTGCTTCTCAACCAGTAGGTCATAACCCCTTTGGGGGTTAAATGACCCTTTCACAGGGATTGAATATCAGATATCCCATATATCAGATATTTATATTATGATTCATAACAGTAGCAAAATTGCAGTTATAAAGTAGCAACAAAAATAATTTTATAATTGGGGGAATCACTACAACATGAGGAACTATATTTAAGGGTTGCAGAATTAGGGAGGTTGGGAACCACTGTTCTAGAAACCTCTGTGAAGTATAAATATGAATTGAACTCTGGGTGCCTGAAAACCTGGCTTCAAACATGGTTCTGCAATTTTGTCATGATCTCTTTGGGTCGCAACAGTCTCCCTGGCTACATTGCCCCCTTTCAGAAATTTGGGTTTAGTATAGCCATGTCACAGAGCTTTCATGAAAAAGAAGAGGATACCACATGTGGAATTATCCTGCAAAAAAAGTACCCAGCATGCAACAGGAGCTTAAGAGACATGTTCCCCAGAAACACAAAGAAAGTAGGAAGCTGAGCTTGGCTAAAAGTGTGATGCTCCAAAGGACCTACCACACTGTCCTCCATGGAGCAGCCTGACCATAGGTCCCTCAACAAGTACGCGCTAAAGTCTTCTGGGTGGAGATTGCTGGGACATAGGATGCCCTACGGGAAAACACACTGCCCACAGAGTTTCAGAATCTAAGCTCCAAAGTGTGAGTGTGTCCCGTGACTTTCCTCACACTTGCTCCAAGTGAGACGGAGGCGTCTGGTGCCTTCGCCGTGCACACCTCTTCCCATCCTGTGAGATGACCGGAACTGGGTGCAGAGGAAAAGAGAGGAAGAAAGGCAAAAGCATGGCAGCAGCTTCCTGGCACACGGACTGCATAAACACAGTGTAAACAGCAACCCAGGATGCGATGACGCAGCCCACCCTCCCTCCTGGGGTTGTTGGCACCAGGCACAGCAACTACCCAAACACCATCTCTCTTCTTGCACCGTTGCACATTTCTTTGCCCTAAGCAAGGCAGGAAAAGGACAGCAACATGCAGCATGTGTCTAAGATGGTCAGCTAATTTGTCCGAATTCCTCCCTACCCCTGAGTCCCTCTCAACAGTCTGCTTCCCAATTAAATCTTCAACATGGGCTTGTTACTACATCATGGTCATTCTGGAATGTCAAGGAAAAAAAAAAAGGCCACCACAAAAGCCAGGCCACATTCCATCATGGAAGAAAGTTACCAGACAGGAGCTCCATCCAGTTCATTCTCTCTCTCTCTCTCTCTCTCTCTCTCTCTCTCTCTCTCCTCTCTCCTCTCTCCTCTCTCTCTCTCCTCTCTCTCTCTCTCTCTCTCTCTCTCTCTCTCTCTCTCTCCTCTCTCTCCTCTCTCTCCTCTCTCTCTCTCTCTCTCTCTCTCTCTCTCTCTCTCTCTCTCTCTCTCTCCTTTCTTCCTCCCCTTTAACTACAGGTGCTTGTGTTCAAAGTTAACCCTCTCTTGGCGAGGGGGAATGAAACAAGAGCTGTGACTAGATTCCTCCAGAGTCTAAGGGACAGAGACAACTGCTTTGGGCAGGTGGGCTGAAATACTCAACTATGAGCAATATTTTTAATGCCACAGTCACATCCCCTTCCTCCTCTAGCTCCACCCTAAGTCCTTTCCCCAGTCCTTATTGATTTTCCCCACCCCCACTACCAGCTGTACTAAGGAAGTGACACACGGGGACTCACTAGATGCCATCAATCATTGTCACCAAGAGGAGAATGAAAAGAATCCAACATATGTTCTTGCAAATGCCACCCCCTCTCCTCTCCCACCTCCCTCCTCCTCTTCTCCAATATGCACACTCTCTACAAGCAGTAAGCCACTTTTTAATTCCCCTTCCACGGAAACGTATGAAGAAGAGACAGCACCCAACTACGATTCTTCTTCTCTTCCCACATTTGTTCACATGTGTGAGTTCATAGTTCGTTAAGGCCAGACTGAGTAGGGCTGCACACCCACACTCCTGCCAGCCCCGATCACTGAAGATGGAGCCAGTGCCTCTCTGGCTCCAGGTGGGATGGCTGGAGAGAAAGGACGCAGAATGCAGGTGGCAGATGGTACTCTCGACAGCGTGTTCTGGAGACAGAGAATAGGAGTCCCCTGTTGCTCTGCTGACCACCGTGACACTTGATAGATCAATTCCTATGGCAACAGCTCTGAGCACAATGCACTAAAAATAAGCCTGGGATGTTTTAAATGGAAGATAGATGCTTGTGACTGTCTCTGGATAAATGTAAGAAGCAGAATGTGGCCACTGGCATCACAGGCCATAGGCAGAGTTCTCTTTCACTCTGTAATTCCCTACTGGGCATCTAATCTGGCTAGATAATAGAAGAAAATCTATAGCAGGATGGAGCATCTTTGAGAACCAATTGTCTGAGGGTATTAATCACAAAAACATTAAAAAAAAACAAGCAACTTCTCAGTCTAATGACAGGGTCACAGTGAAACGCTACACACTTTCATAACTTGTAACAGTAAAAGGATGGCAAGGTGATGATGTAAAAGTGAGTACAGTATAACATTTGGAAGGTTTTGTTATTTGAATCCACATATGAAAATGTTGTGCCATATTTTGTTTGTGTTCTGACAAATAAAGTTTGCTTGGAGTCAGAGGGTGGAGCCAGCCACTAGTTAACCATAGAGGTCTGGAGGACTGTAGAGAGAGGGACAGGAAGTGGTAAGGTGAGGCTGAGACAGGATCTCCTCCCTTTTGGTCAGAGGAACAGAAGAGGTAGGAAGCCACTGGTGGCTGCTCCCCTGATTCTCTGATCTTTTGGGTTTTTACCTCAATGTCTGACTCCTGGTTTTCATTGATAAGATTATCATGAAATCATGAAAAGGCTCAATTGGTAGTTAAGTTGGTAAAATTCAGGAGTTTCTTAATGCATAGACCAGCCAAACCTTTGGCATAAGCAAAAAAATGCATGTATGTAAGAAACATTGCAAGAAGACAAACTAACCTAGATGATACACTTTTCATATATCAGGGACTATTCTATTAAGGAAATCACTTTTAAGGGGCCTAGATTAAACCAGTGTCTACTGTGTACCCAGTGACAATGCCCTGAGGAGTGTGGTCAGCTCAGCCTCCCTCTGTTCCTGGCATCCTTCAGCAGGGCCAGGCATGGCTTTCAGGTTGTCCAGTAAAATGCTGAGCTATCAAAGCAGCAGACGTCTCTTCTCCGTGACGTGCCTCCTGTTCTCGGTTGCCTTACATGACACTGTTTCTGTTTGGTGGCAGTCTCTCAATTCCCTTCTGTTTAAAAGCAGAATACAAGGCTGAAGGACGTTGTCATTACTGAGAACTATTCAACCATGCTGCCAATTGTGTGCACAACTACATTACACCACAGTGTAGTCACTGTATGGTTTTATATACAGTAGCGTGTAGATAGAACCACGTGTACACAGGTGATTCATTATGTAATGTGAATGCTTTATACTCATACACAATCCTCTGTTGGTATCCATGAAGGATTAGTTCCCGGACACCACCAAATCCCCAAATCCACAGATGATCCTCTGCTTTCTATGAAATATTTACATACTTACAAATAAATAGTTGCTGATATAAAAAGCATGCAAAAGGATGCATATTGTCCATCCTCTTCCATACTTCCAATTATCTCTAGAACACTTAAAATAACCAATGTAAGTACAAATGGTGTGAAAATTTTTATATTTTATTGCTTAGGGGACTACAGGAAGAAATGCTTGTATGTGGCTCTCCATTTTCCTAATGCTGTGACCCTTTAATACAGTTCTTCATGTGGTGACCCTCAACCATAGAATTATTTCATTGCTACTTCATAACTGTAATTTTGCTACTGTTCTGAATCATAGTGTAAATATCTGATATGCGGGATATCTGATGCATGACCCCCTTGAAATGGTCATTTGACCCCCAAGGGGTCATGATCCATAGGATGAGAAGCACTGGTTTAGAGGCTCTTTTCTCCAGACTATTTTTTGAGCCACAGTTGGTTGGATTCGCAAGCACAGAACCTGTAGAAAGGAAAAGCCAACTGTGTATCATTACGTCATTCTGTATCTATCAACACAGTTATGATATCTACTCAGAAATTATCCCTAGTAGGCTGCAAAAGAAACTGGGAGGTGTGGTAACTAATGGGGAGAACTGGGCAAGAAAACCCAATTTTCTCTGTATGCACTTCTTTTGGACCTTTTAAGTTTAATAAAATGTGTAGCTATGCAAATAAAACATTACAGTTCTTAATTAAAGCAGCCACCCACTCTGCACATAGAATATAAAATAAGCCTAAGAAGTGAAATGCTCCCGTTCCACGGGACCTAGAGGGAAACCAGCCAGGTCCTCTTCTCCAGGCATTCATGTTTGACTTTTCCTCACAAGGGCCTCTTCACCCAGCTCAACCCTAAGCAGCTCACCAGGGGGCAGCATTTACCACTGGGTGCACTTGTTTATACTTCTTGATTTTATATACAGATTAATAATTAATGACAGCCCTGCCACCCAGAGTACCTTCCCAGGACCAAAGTCATCTGGAGAGTGCCTTCTCTGTCACATGTCTCTGCCCTGGTGTCTCCATCCATCCTGGCTCCTGAAGTATGGACTCTCTGATCTGTTTGGTCTACAAGAGCCTTGCGGGCCACAGAGTCCTCAAACCTTAGGACATTATTCTAATATTTTCTGTAATTAATGGATTGCTTTTTCCTCTCAGCTTTTTAACTGTCTGCCGGCTTTGTGGTCATAACAGTTGCTTCCTGGGGTTGAGAAGTCACCAGAGCAGGAAGTGGAAGGCAAGCAGAGCCGCGCGGACTGTAGAGCAAGCACAACCCGCCCCTCAGCACAGCACGACCTGGACCTGGCACCTAACCGCCATGGATTCTCACCGTGGAGACTTTCCAGACAATGAGGTATTGTTTCTCTTGTCTACAATGTCATCATTGCCCTGCATTAAACAGACATCAGAAAGAGAAAACTTGTTCCTGGGGCATCTTTTTACCGATGGAGGCGATGGAAGCTCATATGGGTGAAAGGCTCCTCCGCTCACCTTGCGGGTGTGTGTGTGTGTGTGTGTGTGTGTGTGTGTGTGTGTGTGTGTACGACAACTCGGGCTTTTCTGAGAGAGGCCAAGAAGGGGCCAGAAAAGAAACTTCTATGTCATGAGAAGTTCAAAATGACCGCTCTACAGCTGGACAGTATGCCTAGTTAATAGAAATGTAGGGCCAGCAAGATGGCTCAGTTGATAAAGACTGACAACCTGGGGTCCACTCCCAGAACCACATGATGGAAGGAGAGGATCCACTCCCACAAGTTGTCTTTAGACCTCCATTTCGATTTCTCTCTCTCTCTCTCTCTCTCTCTCTCTCTCTCTCTCTCTCTCTCTCTCTCTCTCTCTGTGTGTGTGTGTGTGTGTGTGTGTGTGTGCATGTGTGCATGTGCAAATAAAAAATGTAAAAGAGGAAAAAGACAAAAAGAAAAATGATGGATGACCACCCCCCCCCAAAAAAACCCCAAAACCCCAGAAACTGGCTGAGATAACTGTAATGCTACGCTGTGCCCACACCCTGGGGAGCACAGTTATGGGGGCAGCCTTTGTGCAGGACAGCAAGGTTTCTAGCTTGGCTGCACAGACGAATGACTGATAGAGTTCCAGAGAAGAAAGCTGCGGGCGAACCCCTCCCTTGGGGATCGGCTGCAGGAAGAGGCAGAGGCTATCCACACACGGCACCGGGGTCTGCTGTCAACTCTGTGCTTCTCTGAGCACCCTCAGGTAAGTCTCAGTGTGACTCGCTGGCTTCCCCCCTTCAGTGAGGTACTTAGTGACCGAGCAGGGAAGGGCTGAGACCATGTGACAGTCACAGGAAGGCTCCAGGGAACAGGAGCTGGTTACAGGAGACCTCTCCTCCACTCTGGCTTCTTAGGTTTCAGGAAATATGGCTTGAGCGACAGCTCTGAACAACAACAAATCATGCTGCGAGGGTGCCCTGGGACGGCTTGGGTTGCACAATGCCTCCTCCCTCACGTTTCCCCATACTGCTTATGTATAAGTCACAAGAGCTGAACAGAGCCGATTCGCAAAGCCACGCATTCACAGGCATGGCTCTTTCCCAACAGACACAAGTGACATAGATTTCTTAAGCCACAGAAAGGACAGAGACACACTCTCACACACATGTATCTTTGCAGAGGGGAAAAGTAGACATTCCAAGAGCATCCGCGCTGGAGGAGAATAACATGTAGGGACGACTGAGGAAGAGGCCACTGAGCCATCCTGACAGTTTCAGGTTCATGGCAAGGACTCAGTAGAGGGAGTTAAAGAAGACCTGGAGACCTCGAGCTCCTACTGTTATAGGCAACCGGTCATGTCCACAGACAGCCCCCGAACCTTCCTATGGTCATGTCCACAGACACCCCCTGAACCTTCCTGTAGGATGACGGCCCATGTCTGAAAACAGATCTAAAACACGAGCCCACATTCTAGGAAAGAGGAAATAAACGTAAAGTGATTTTCAACCAGTAGGATCTACTTAAGGCTTGCCGGAGGCGCGTGTGCTGATGAGAAGAAGATTGCAGATGCTCATGGGGAAGAACTTGTCAGTGGAGGTGCTGAGTATAGTATCAACACAGAGCAGAGGCATCCGTCATATCTAATCACCTAAATTATTTATACCATTTGGAATAAATCCAGACTAACTTTAGCCTCAGAAAATCTACCCAGTAGGATGTGCAAACAGATACCTGCTGGGGTGAGGCAGGCCTGGAGGGAGGGAAGTGGACTGGGTCGGGGGGGGGGGCTGCATGTGACAGCTCCTTCCCATGAATGCAAAGCAAAGAACGCAACCTTTGGGGTTCCCTCAGAATTGGGGAGCGCAGGTTCCAAATGTTCATTATTAGTTCTCAACTAATTATGACTCAGCTAAATACTGTATGCTGAATGAAACACACCTGCAATAGTGTTTGTATTATTTCAAAAGGAAGTGAAAGTATGTGCTCCCCCTACGCGCTCTCCCGTATGCACACATCTTCACAGGGGTGCAGGCTGGTCATGAGCACACAGGGGCAGAGCTGCTCTTTGCAGCATATTCTTGAAAAGTGTAGCTTTCTTACTGATCAAAGTACATGAAAAGATACACGCGCGTGGAAACTAAATCAGAGAAATCCAGGAACGAATCAAAGCTACACTGAGCTGGCTCTCCACAGGCATAGACCTCTTCCAGAGGTCCTGAGTTCAATTCCCAGCAACGACATGGTGGCTCAAAACCATCTATTAACGAGATCTGGTACCCTCTTCTGGCCTGCAGGCATACATGCAGTATACATAATAAATAAATAAATCTTAAAAAAACAAAACAAAACAAAAACAAAACAACAAACAAACAAACAAACAAAAAAAACAAGCTAAACACAATCAATGTTGCTGAGGACGCAGAGTCACTGACACCCTCCAGCCCTGCTTCCTTCCTGCTCGGGAGCCTGGACACTCTGCCAGGCAGCTGGAGTGCTCTCTCCGTATCACCTAGGTTTCACGCCGCTGCCAGGTAGCTTGCCCTTAAGTGCCAATAACGAGATCATCACTCCTGTTTCCCTCCTCCTTTTCTTGTATCTGCTGAATAAATGAAGGTGACTACCATCTCCCTGAGCCCGATTCACACCCAGCTGTCGACTCCGCTATTGAAAGTAAGCCTACCCAAGTTCATTGGGGTGGCCCGTTTCTTAGGTAAGGACAAGGAAGGTATAGCAACTGGAACAGTCCGCCCAAGAGAACACACCTCTGTAGCTCCAGGTTCCTAGCAGTGAGCAGTAGGAGGAAGTCCAGGAAAACCTGGAGAAACATGAATCTCTATCCTTATGGGTGATTAAAACAATGCCCATAGTGATCCTCAGAACACCTTCCTAAAGTAAATACCTTTGAGCACAGCATTCAAATTCGACACAAGTACTCATGAGTGGCAGCCTGGCCCTGCCCTCTCTGACGACAGGGTGCACAGGGGCATAGTCCAGGCACTGAGTCCAGGCAGGGACAAAGAACACCACGGATGTAAAAGGGACGGCTGAGTGGGACTGCTTCTTCATTAGAACGATCGCCAAGCCCGAAGCCAAGGGCTCTAGGGGCAGATATTGCCAAGTCCGAAGCCAAGGGTTCTAGGAGAGTCATACAGTGACATGGGCTTCAGTACGAAGCCCACAGAAGCGGGGACTGATGAGAGGTGCTCACTACCGCTCAGGGAATCAAATGTCTACCTGCCTCTTGCTCCGGTTCCCCATCCTCTCCTCTCCGCCCTGCACCCCAGAGCTAAAGCTCAGAAGAGAAGGGTAGAGGAGAGTTAAGTGAGATGTGAGCTGAGGAGTTTGTTTGTCTGGAGACAGCGTCTAATTCTGTAGTTCAGGCTGGCCTCAAACTCACGGCTGTCCTTCTACCGTAGCTTCCTGAGTGCTGGGATAACAGACGCGATCCCCCCACACCCGGGAGCTGAGGAGTTTCATAATACGCCCAGTGTGTCATTCTGGGAAGAGAGGACAAAGCAGAGCAGAGCTGGAAGCTTTGCCCAGAGAAGATCAATCCCCTTTTAGACTGTCACACCAACAAACCAAGCAAGGCCTAAGAAACCATTGACATGAACAGCAGGGCTAAATACATGTCCACTGCACGCTCCCCGACGAAGCTGTGTGCTTTGAAGACAGTCCATTAGGAGTGTCCAGTAGCTTGAGGAAGTCAGAGGTCAGCTGTGGGTCGCTGGTGGTCTCTGTCTGAGGCAGGGAGTCTTAACAAGTCTCATGGTCTGAGAAGAGAAAGGTTGGGGGGCCCTGACTCACAGAGCTCTTGTGGCCAAGCTTCGTGCCTCCGGGTAAGTTAACACGGCGCCCCATATGCATTAGGAGGAAGCAGGCACCATGAGCTCCTTCACCTAACAGCTCTCCCAGGGAAGTGGCTGCACCCACGTCAGAGATGATACTTCCTCTGAGTGTAACACCCATGATCCAGATGGCAGCCCAGGATTCCAATTCTGCTCCCCTCTAAAAAGAAAACACAGCCTGGCTCTGCCCACAGTGCTGACCCAGCTGCTGAGGAGGACCAGCAGTCAAGTGGGCACAGAGAGAGATGAGTGTTCACAGTGATTTCGGAACCCACCTCTGCTCACCAGGAGCTGAAAAATGCAAACCATTCATTTCTATTGCTAAATCTATAAAATCTGGCCTCGCGCTAGGTGGATGAAAACATAAACACTGAATCAACCCATCCACTCCGTTCCTTAGGAACTCTGGGAAGGGAACACCAGAACTTGACAACTCCAGTCTGACCTTTAGCAGAAAGACAAAGGCACTATTGAAGGGGGGAAAAACGAGTTCTGAACAGAATGCACCAGAACTCAAACTTGCCAAGCTGTCTGCACTTTGGAATTTTGCAGTGTTTAATGTCAACTGTCCCTAACTGGCCCTGTGGGTCTCTCTGAAATTCCACTATTATAACCCAGCTCTATATGAGCGTTTCAGACAATCACAAACTCCCTAGGAACCTCTGCACAGTAGGATACTCAGATCTGGCCCCTGTTAACCTTTGAAAAAAGCTTACACCAGGAGCTTATCTTAACTAAATTATCGAAGCAGAGAGCTGGCCGGCTGCTGAATCACTATGCAAATACCAGGGCCCCAGTCATTGAAAATGGCAGACAGGACAAGGTTTGCTGAGCAATGAAGGTGTCCTTACAGTCTGCTCTCCACATGGGGACAGGGACTCTCCAAGTCAACTTACTCCAGAGGACCATGGCAGGGCCTGATTTCTGAAGAGCCAGAGCCATTTCGTTCCCCAGCAGCTAGTCTTTCTTCGGTGACACCAGCAGGTAACATGCATGTGTTATATCTACCTTTCTGTGTACTCTTCTAGTTCTTAGACTGGAGAAACTTTATATTTCATACATCTCTTGAAAAACATAGTCTTCTGAATCATGTCCCCAAAGGGATAAAACAAACAGAGATGAGTCCTAACATTGAAACAGTGATGAAAAGTTGGGTCAGTGAATCTTTATTTTAAAAAAGCATGGTCGGCAAGAAGGCTCAGTGAGTAGAAGTACTTGCTGTGCAATTTGGTGACCTGATCCTGAGCCACGTAAACGTCGGAGACAACAGACTCCATAAAGTCATCGTCTGACCTCTATATACATGCCATGGCATGCACGTGCACACACAGGTTATCAATAACATCTTTCTGTTACCACTTTTTGAGACAGGTTCTCACTACACAGGTCTGGCCATCCGGGAACTCACTCTGTAGACCAGGCTGGCCTTGAAATCACAGAGATCTACCTGCCTCTGCCTCCCTCTGTTGGGATTAAGGGTGTGTGCTATGTGCGATTTCTCCTGGCTTTTTTTTTTTTTTTTTACACAGCTCAACAGGAAACTTTTTATCCAAGTTAGTATTCCTACTTAAGTGGCTTCTTGTTAAGAAAGAAACAGTTTTAATGGACAGATTTGACATAATGTCATTCCCGTTTTCCAATTTATCTTCTCATTACCCACATTTGGTTAAAAAAAAAAAGAATAAAACAAGGTTCTCAGTTCCCCACCACTCAGTATATCTTATCTAATCATAGTGCTTACTCTGTAACTCAGGTCATAGCCATGGGGTTAAACAAGGACTTCCAGCTACAATGTAGTACCTATAGTGACACAGTTGCTCCAGAGACCCCCAGGAGTTGGTGTCAAGTTTTATATCTGGAAGAAGGAAGCTTTCTGGGCAGTGATCTTGCCCCTTCCCACAAAGCTCCAGCCAGGCTCAGGCCCCTCATTGTTCCCGGTCTTGACATCTGAGCATCTGAATGGAGGGATCATACACTTTCATTTCACAATGAGCCTTGCAAATGATGTGCTGGGTCTACAAAGAATTGACTTTGACAATCATATTTAAATGTTATACAAACAAACGATCAGCCCACGCAGTCCTGTAAAATCAGGTGCCATGTCTTTTATG